>NC_133133.1:41519338-41822368 GCF_048418815.1 Hemitrygon akajei
TGGTAATGAATCAGCCACCGCAAGCACTGTTGGAGTAGTCTAGGTGGTTAACCGCAGACCATTTTGTAGATGGTACACACCGAAACCACTGGAGAAGGGAGGGAAAATATGATGTGGTTGTTGGAGTGCCAGTCAAGTGGTTGCTTTGTCCCGCATGGTTTAGAGACACCCAGCTTCTCACCTGCTCTGGTAACCACAGTAATCCTGTTGAGTTTCTAGTTACCCCCAGGATAGTGGAGGATTTGACAATGAACGTCAATAAAAGTTGCCCTTGAAGATGAACTCATTAGGACTCTCACCTGTTGATAGCCATGGTGTGGTACTTTGGTGGCATAAATGTCACTTGCCAGTCACCCCTTAATGTTGTCTAGGTGTTGCTGCAAGCGGACATGGGGCCTTTGATGGATCTCCTGCCTAACAGCACAGCAGAAGCAATTTCAGCAAAAGGACTATGGCATTTCAAGAAGATGGCCTTAATGCCTTAATGCTAGCTCTGCCAGTGACACTCCTATCAATAAAAATCAACATAGTTCACCAATATCTTCCATCATTCTCACATGAAGCCTAACAATTTGGGCAGATTGTAATGGACAACTTTAAAAATGCATAGAAAAAAATATTCAGTAACACCAACTTACTGAATCAATTTTCTGGTATCAGGAGAACACTGTCAATAGACAGCAATTGTAACATTAAATGAACACAAATGAATGCAATTATCAGCTGGCGTCTGCTTCTGGCCTCCTGCTGGAAGGAAGGTTGTCGTTGAGGCAGTTGAGAATGATTGACCTTTGGGAATTGCGACCATCTTTATTTGCCTCCAATTACTGGAGTGCCTTCCCTTTGATGCCATTGATTTTGGTTTACCAGGGTCTTTGAAACTATGCTTACCTTAATATTATGGACAGTCATTTTCACCTCGCCTCTGGTACTCAGTGTGTTGGTTCATGTTTCCTCTGAGGCCTAGAACTGAGTGTCAGTGATTTATTGTTGAATAAACGCTTTGTGATTGCTCTTGACAGCAGTTCCATTAGGTTGCTTATGACAAGAGAGTAGACTGTTTCGGTGGCTATTAGTTGGATTGGAGTTGTGCTGCTTTTCTGGATAGAACAAGTCTCCACATTGTTGGGGGCATGCCATTCTTGCAGCTGTACTAGAGCAGCTTGGCTAGAGATGAAACTAGAGCTTCAGTACTATAGCTGGAATGTTGTCTGGTCCTAGAGCCCGTGCAGTATCCAATCCTGTCAGCCATTCCTGGTGAGCAGGGTTCAATTCTTGCCGCTGCCTGTAAGGAATTTGTATATTCTCCCCATGACTCTGTGTGTTTTCTCCCACAGTCCAAAGATGTACCAGTTGGCAGGTTAATTGGTCATTGTAAATTGTCCCATGATTAGGCTAGGATTAAGTCAGGGGATTGCTGGGCAGTGTGGCTTGAAGGCCTATTCCGTGCTGTATCCTAATAACTAAATAAATAAATTGAATTGGCTGATGGCTGGCTCTGTAAGGGTGGAGATTGAGGAGGAAGACGAGATCTATTTGGCACCAGGGTACCTGTGATTTTTAGATTAGTATGGATGGGTTCGTTAATGAGGTCAGTTTGTCTCATTGGCATCAATGGAAAGTCCAGCAAAGGTAATAATAAGCTTATATATTTGACCAGAAGTATGAACTATTTTCATGGTCATGCTTTACTGGAACAGTTCTGGAGAGCTGTCAGTAGTGAACCGTTGCTGACAGCTTGTTGATTAGGGTCATAGAAACTTCAACAGCTACAGTGAAGCAACTGGATGTTGGCCCCTTCAATTGGCAAGTGGGTGTGAGTATGTCTGTTTCTGGCTGCAGTATTGGCAGCATCCATAACTTGGCCAGACAATTCTTAGTTCCTGTGGACGGAGTAAGCTCCAGCTAATACAAGACCAGATTGTATCAGTGTCCTAAAGACAATGTTGGGCACTGGTTTGTTTGCAGACTTCAGACAGAAGTGTGGCCAAGTATTCTGATGTCTGACTGAAAATCGACACAAGCAGCCCTTGGGCATTGAATGATAGCGATTTTCAGGAAATGTCATCTCTATCGTATCTTTCGTGATGTGTGTGAGTGGTAATAGGAAGATGACAATCGTCTCTGATGTTAGTAGAAGATAGAGAGAAAAATTGGGACAAAGATTATACATGAACTTCTTGCTGCATATTCAAACTAACCCTCAAGGAACCTTGTTTAACACCAGTACCTTAACGTCCTTAATGCTCTGCAGGAGCTCAAGAAATCCTTTGGGCAGAGCAGCAAGAGTACTGTCAGATTTTCTTCTTGTCTCTGGCTTATGAGATCAAATAGACTCTTAAAGGGCACATTGGAAGTCGTGCTGATTTTGTCTGACCTATAAAAAGCCCTGAAGGTTTGAAAAGTCTGTGTGTGTTCTTAGGCAGTAATGAAGGAGAAAGGATATGTTAATTGGTGATTAGTTAATGCCAGGAAGCATTTGTACAGATGCTTTGAATCTAGAAGTGAGTTAATTACCAATTAATATATGTCTTTCCATTGAAAAAGCAGTGATCAGTGATCAGTTTCTATTGTTCAAACAGGAGGAAGTTAAGAATATCACAGGTTTCAACTTCCATCAAAGTTGTATTTATCACAAGGCTGATTGTACTGCAATATACAAGTCCACTGTAGCCTATGAATGCCAGCTTGTGTACAGCTCATATATAAGAATAAGCATTTGGGAGACCAGCTTTATGGATTTCCTAGCTGCTGCAGGGCTGCAAGCATCTTCTGCCACCTGGGAAGTCGGTTCACAGCCGCATTTCTGAGTTGTGAACTGTTTGAGTTACACACGGTTCACGGGAACGGAACCCAGCCATAACCTCGGGAGGACCTGGAGTCAGGGTTGATCTTTCTGATGTGTTAGCTCATTCCAGCCAATCAGCAAACACTTTAAAATCAGATGACATGTTTTTCAGGGAAATGCAGTGACTGGAAATTTGATGTACCATTGAAGTGAAGGAGCCAAATATATGGAATGTATTTTTTCCTTCATTTGGGACATTTCGAGAGATATAACAAATACATTATGGCATGGTAGTGGCTCTTACCCTTCAATCCATTTGTAGTTGAAGAAAAAAAGATGCAGCTCATTGTGTACAACTGAAGCCAAACAGATAAGCGATGTTTTAGATTTCATCCTCAAACCCTACAAACATGGGCAGCTAAAGGAGGTGGTGATAACTATCTTCAGTTGTCTGATGGAGGGACAGTCGATATGGGGGCTGTGTAGCCTCAGTTGTAGCGAGAACTGGGCCTCAAGCTTTGGGCTTGCCTGCTGCTGCAGATCAAATGGGAGACATGTAAACGGTATGGCGTGGTTGAGCTGGGCTGGGGCCAGGCCTCGCCCACCAGTGCTGTCCCCTTGTGTTCAAGCAGTGAAATGACAGGCTAGATGGTGTGCAAGAGACTGTGTCATCATTGTCACTCAGGATCTTGGACTATATATGTTTTATTTTGGGTGATAATGCTTCTTTGCTTGATCTTTTGAATTATGTTACTTGCTATTTTTGAATGTTTGCTTACTCTTTTGAACGTTTTGCCCCTTGGCTCCAGAGCTGTCTCAGTCAGCTGTCTCTATGCAAGGTTTGAATGATAATCAAACTTGATTTGATTTGAAAAAAGGTTTAGTCATACAGAAAAGGGCTACACTAATGCTACACTGCAATGCTTGCTGGCAAATGCATGTGTTGTACAGAAAAAAAAAATCAGCAACGAGTTAGCATAATGCTTTATAGCGCCAGCAAACTGAGTTCAAATTCTGCCACCGATTGTAAGGAATTTGTACATTCTCCCCGTGACCATGTCAGTTTCTTTCAAGTACAGCAGTTTCCTTTATCATTTCAAAGATGGAAAGGTTAGTAGGTTAATTAATTGTATGGGTGTAATTGGGCGGTGCAGGCTTGTTGGGCTAGAAAAGACTGTTACCGTGCTGTATCTCTAAATAAAAATAAATTATGACATCTCCAATTACTTGCTTATTTGCATCATTTCCTGGCTTCTGTTGTCCAACGCGATTAATTCAGTTCCCATTGGTCAGATGAGCTCAGCAGGTATTTGCCGAATGTATTATCTTTGGTTTCGTTTGTGCATGGGCATCTCCTGCTGTTAAATAATTCATAAGCAGTACCTGCTCGCCAACTTACATTTTATGGGTATGATAGTGTGGTTTTAAATTTCTGGGTTAGAGATCAGGAACCAACATGACAGCTGTGGAATTGAAATTCAAGTCATTAGATAAATCTGGAAGTTTTTGGAAGGTTAGTCTTGGTAAAAGTAATTAGAATATGGTTTTAGAAATACCCATCTGGTTCACTAATAACCTTCTGAGGAAAAAATCTGAAATCTTTCCCTAGTCTGCCTACATATGACTGCAGACCTGTCAGACTCTCAGATGCCTCCTCAGCTGGGGGAAGAATTGGTCTGGATTTGAATTGAGACTTCACACTTAACATTTCAGAAGTAACAATTATAAGGAAGTATGAAGGATATTGAGCTTATTCCCATGGTTGTTAAAGGCATGTGGGATTTTAGGGATTGTTAACAGGAAGAACACTTAAGGATTGGCTAAATGGATTCTGAAATGAATTGATAAGACCAATATCAATGGCTATTGCTGGTGATTCCAAATGGATACTAGTGTTTTTCTTTGGTCCTGGGCAAGTACAGAGACCATGTGATTTTCACACAGAGCTCTGCATGGTTTCATGTAATATTGTGTATAATCTAGCATAGAGAAATAATTTCAGATGTTTCATGCTTGTTTGTTCCTGGGATCAAGCCTGGAATGTAAATGAGGATACTCCAATCTCCAAAATTGTTGAAGCTACAGAATCTCTGATAGCATGAGCTGAGCTTTGATCTGTCTCCTCACAACAAATCATGATTTGTGTGCTGAAAGAAAGCCTGGCTCCTGTCACCCCCTCCTCTGCTTCACTGGTGCAAAAGGCAAAGTGAAGACTGTGCACTAAGGTTGGACTTCGCCTGCATGGAAGGTGGGTGTGGAGAACTCTTGCTCTTTAGCAGGAAAAACCATGAGAAAACATGCAGCTTGAATGAGGGAGAGAAAGTAAAACACGGAATCACAACAGAAAGAAACAAGGTAATGCCACTGGCAGTCCCCTGTGGCCAATGTGACAGATACAGCTTGCAGCTTTTCTGTCTTGTAACAACTCTGGTGTGAGTTGACACCTTAGAAAATAGCTCAGGGCTGAGCACCTTGCACTGAAGAATCTTGTTTCTAGTTCTGAATGTGAATGCAGTATGAGAGGCTTTCACTACCTGTACTGAATAGCTTACTCCTTTTGTTAGGGTATGTGATGGCTGAGTTGGGTATTTTTACTCCTATGCATTTAACCACTTTCAGTCAATAACTTGCACTAAATATTATTTGGCACATGCTCAGAAAACACTCTAGAGGCTGTTGAGGCGGCTCTATCAACTGCTGAAAGAGAGGGGAAAAGAAAGAAGCACAAAGGAGCCCTTATAGCACAACTATCAACAGGCTTACAGCTGATAAATTAGGCCCACTGCTGTCTACACTCCGTGAGCTGGAATGTTAAACTAATTTGTTTAGTAGTTCGACAATGCTGAGTGCAACCCGCTGCAATGAAATGCCAGCAAGGCATTAAAAATCTGAAATCATTCTGTTTGAACAGACATTGTTGCAGCTACCATCAGATGGGTTGGGTCTTCCTGCTCACATTAACTAAATAAAAATAATTGTATTGAGATTGCATTGGGTTCAGAGATTTTTGCCAACACACGGGGATCCTATTCATTTATATTAAAAGCAGGAAAGCAAGTTACCTTGTTTAAAATATAAGGGCTCCTACTTACTAATAATCTCAGTAATAATTTCTGGTAATTAATAACTCTGTTTTGCTAACGTGAATTTCTAGATTTTTGCTGCCTGGAACTGGGAGTCACAGTCTCAGAACAGAAGGTTGGCCAATCAGGTCGGAGAGGAGAATGTATCTCTTCACCCAGAACATAGTGAACCTTTGGGAGTTTTCTGTCCAATGGGGCTGTGAAGGTTCAGGCACTCAAGCTGATGGCTTTGGATAAATATATATCTGAAAACAGCATTTAAAGGTATTTGCATGAGTAGCTAGATAGGAAAGCTTTCGAGGGATATTGGTTAAATGCAGGCAAATGGGACTGGCTCAGACAGACATTCTGGTTGGCATGGATGAGTTGGGCCAAAGGGCCTGTTTCTGTGCTATAATTCAATGACTCTGTGAATTTGCCATTTAATCTAATATTTTCCCCACTGACCAGACACTTCTCACTGACTGGACGCCCAGAAGAGGCAAGTAAATACAAAAAAAGTGTGAAGACTATGAAAGGTAAAGGAAAATTCTCCTTAAACCAAGAATTAATAGGAAAGGTATTTAGTCTGTTCAAACAGGACAATAGTGACATGGTTTGTAGTGCTACCGTTTTATCATCCTCTACATTTCATTCCACCGGAGAAGCTTTACTTCGTAGTGATTCTTGTCATGGTGATTAATGATCCTGTAAGGAGGCAGAGAAGAAAGCTCAATGAGTGATGTCGCTTCAGGTCATTATGAACGACCTGATGAGTGGCGACATCTTATATGATGCTGCCACAAATCGTTCTATTCATAATATGTAGCATGAATGACATGAATAATTCAGTGTGTGGAGCGGATTGGAGTTAGCTCAAGAATAAATGCAGAAGGAACTGCCTAAACTTATTACTTTTGTTGTGTGATGTCAAGCCAATGTACATTTACCGTAAGCCGTCAACCAATTATTTTGATTAAAGAGTGGATAAGATGGAGATGTGTTGCTTCTCTTTAGGTAGTTTATACCACCGAAATTCCCCTTTCGTTCAGGCATTATAACTACTAAGCCTGGTTTCTATAGCAATAATCAGTATTTTGCATCAAAGCTTTCTTAAAAGTTTGTTTTAAAATTTACTAATTAATTTATGGCAGGGTAGGCAGCCATGTTGCACCAGAATAACAACGCTTTCCTCCCAGCAAATTCCCCTTTCACAAGTAGTTGCAAATCCCACAGTCCTGTGCAGCCTGTACTCCAAGTCCTGACATCCCTCTGAGTAATATCTTTAGAGCCATGAAATCAAGCCCATAAAAGGAACTTTCTGTTCCTCTGCATCCATTCACAGATTTGAAGGCTATTACAGAGCCATCAAAACATTTTTGCTGCCCAAATGATAGCAATTTAGGTATCATTTTTTCTCTACTTCAAACAAAAATATTGATGCCCATTTATCCTGTTCTCTGCCTAACCAGTAATAGCTAAGCTGACACTATAGAGCTCGGTACTGCCTGCCCTGTTAATCATTGATACATGAGGTTGATTGCATTTCTTTGCACCTTTATTCAGCCAGGCCACCATTTATTGTCCATCCATTACTGCACTTCAGCTGCGGACAGGAAACTGGCTTTCTGAACCCCTGCACTCTGCCTAGTGAAAAGCTTGCATGATGGGGAGGGAGTTTCAGAATTTTGACCCCGACAGCAATGAAGGAAAGGAACCTATCACCCATTGCAATCAGGTTTATTATCACTGGCATGTTGTGTAATTTGCTGGTTTACAGCAGCAGTACAGTGCAATACAGGCAGTCCCCGGGTTACGAACGAGTTCCGTTCCTGAGTCCGTCTTTTAAGTTGGATTTGTACCTAAGTCGGAACAAGTACATTAGTTAGTCAAAGTATAGTCTTAGTATATAGTATATATTTTACCTTTCTACGCGTATAAAATGTATGTATTCCAATAATTAAACCACTGTGTTGCTTAGTAATAATTGTAGCTTTCATCGGGGCAGGGCCTTTCACATGCTCCATTATTCTCACTTTATCCTTTATCCTTTAAAATTGTTCCGATCGTTGACCGACTGTAGTCTAATGCTTTTCCAATGACCGATGACATTTCACCTCTTTCCAAACGCTTCATTATTTCCACTTTATTGTCAATCGTGATCGCTTCCCGCCAACAGAACAGAATCACTGCAGGCGGCAGGTCCCGACCTCTGCTGGGACCTAAGGACCACCACACTGAATTCCCTGGGTCCTGAAGTCCACCACACTGAGACAGGTTAAATGGGACAAGTGGGGGCTGTGCTGGGTTTTGGTATTTGACCCTCCTCAATATTCCAGTGTTTTTTTTCCGAGGTCAATTTGCGAACTCAACATCAACCCAGCGCGCTCTGGAGCAGTCTGTCACTGGATCGAACTCGGGAACCTCCATTCTCGAGCCCAGCGCTGATCTCACTGCGCCATCAGCCAACTGGAAAAGGCGGGAGGGGGTCAGGGTGAATCTTGCTAAGAAAAATTTAAGCCAAATACAAAGTTACACACTCAACACAGTGTCAAAGTCAATGACTTAAAATGGCAGAAGGTGTCGCGATCCGACTTAAAATGGTGGATGGCGTTCTCCTTCCTCAGTTCGTAAGTACAAGTTGTTCGTAAGTCAGGCGTTCGTAACTTAGGGACTACCTGTACTTTTAAAAAGTAGTACAAGTTGCTAGAAGACTATATAAAAACATAAATACATAGTGCAATAAAAGAGCTAAATAGAAAGGTAGTGTTATTGGACCATTCAACAATTAAAAAGCAATAAATCTTTCTTGAATATACTAAACCACCTTAGCCCCATTGGGTAGAGATTTCCAAAGAGTCACTGTGCTCTGGGTGAAAAGATATAATCTTCTCTCAGTCCTGGTTGGTTGACCCTTTATTTGGAGACTGGGACTCCCAGTCCTAGGCAGTACAAATCTAGAATTTCATGCCAGAAATAGCATGTTTCAATAAAAATATATAACAAATATATTGTGCAATAAAAGAGCAAAATAATAGGATAGTGTTCGTGGACCATTGTCCCATGCAGGGGAGAAAGAAGTGATTCCTGAAGTGCTGAGCGTACATCCCCACGCTCCTGTACCTGCTCCTTGATGGTACGAATGGCAAAAGGGCATATCTTGGATGGTGAGGATCCTTCACGATGGATACTGCCTTCTTGTCACCTTTGGAAAATGTCGTGGATGTTGTGAAAGTTTGTGGCTGAGATTGAGTGGGTTGAGTCTGAAGCCTCCTAAAATCCTGTGTATTGGTGCCTCTATACCAGATGGTGATGCAATCAGTTAGAATGCTCTGTTGAAATTTGCTAGATGACATAGCAGATCTCTGCAAGTTCTGAGTGAAGTATAGCCACTATACGTGTGCCTTCCTTGTAATTGCATCAATATGTCAGGCCCATGATGGATCCTTTGAGATGCGGAACTTGAAACTATTCTCCCTTTTCACTGCTGACCCCTCAATGAGGACTGTAGTATGTTCTCCCTAATTCCCCTTCCTAAATGAAATCCACAATCAATTTCTTGGTCTTACTAGCAGATCTATCTCATTCCTCTACGCTTCCTTGTCACCACTCTGCCAAATATGGTTGTGACATTAGTGAATTTGTAGAAGGTGTTTGAGCTGTGCTAGCCACAGTTATGAGTGTAGAGTAATGGGCTAAGCATTCATCATTGAGCTGCACCTATGTTGGTTATCAGTGAGGATGAGATGTCATTTCCAACCTGTACTGACTGTGGTCTTCCTGAAGAGAAGGACAAGGGCCTAGTCACAGAGGGAGGTACAAAGGGCCAGATTTTGAAGCATGTTGACTAGAACTGAGGGTATGATGGCGTTGAATGCTAAGCTATAAGCAATAAACAACAGTCTGATGCATGTATTACTGTTGTCCAGATGGATTACATCTGCTGTAGACCTATTATGGCAGTAGGCAAATTGAGGGAGGTCCAAGCCCTACCTTAGGCTGGTGATAATTCTAGCCAATAACTAACCTCTGAAATCACTTCATCACAGTAGATGTGTTTCTGGGTGGCTGGTGTTATGCAGGAAGTGGAGCTGATGAACTAAGGTGTGAGCTGCTGGAATGCTGGCCGGTCTGCATCCATTGTGCACCTGTGGTATCTGCAGACAGAAATATCTTCGTTAACTGAGGAGCTGTGAGTAATCATCAGCAATGATGATCTAGGGATGAAAACATTGGCCATCTTTCGTCTTTGCTACCCTCTTCTAAAGTTCAAGTCTGAAAAGCTACGTGCAATACATTTTTTTGTCTCTCTTGGAGCAAGGAACTCACCGCAAAATATATTGCCGCAAGTACTCTTGCAAGGTGCTTTGATCTATGGCTCAAACAGTTCCTATAAATGACTTATATTTCAACTAATTGATTTGTTGAATTATTGTTAAATTCTTGGCTAAATTGAAGCATGATGTACTGTAATTTTTAATCATCAGTTAACTTTCATTTTCCTCAGAATCTGATATTTAGTCTGTCACCATTAATCAACTAATAAACTGAAGATGAGAGACATTCAGCAGTGATTTGTTTCTGCTGGTTTTCAGCTGCAAAGAAATCTTGACTACTGTTCACATGTGTTTGGAGTAAAATGTCACTTTACCTTACTGAGTTTGTACCCTGCATACAATGGGTGTATTTTGTCAGATTAAATGCCTGACTCCATTACTGATCATGGACTGCTAACTGAATTTAGGGTGGTGATTAATTCTGGCACCTATGTAGTCAGTGCAGTTCACTTTGCAAATTTGCATAGCTACAGAATGAGCATACATTTGGATTTTCATATTCTAACCAGAATGAGGAAAGAGAATTATCAAGAGATATTAATTGAGGATTTAATTGGAGGGTATGAATTTGATATATATGAAAACATTTGAACAGGGGCTTGGTGAGACCTCATAGTTGTTTGGTGGTGTTTGATAGCTCAGATGAGAGACACATACATTTCAAACTCAGTTGTCTTTGTTTTAATGGGAAAACTCCAAGACTCCAAAATTATCTTTTGCCACCTTGATTGTTACTGTGGAAACAGTGTTGGAAGCGTGTATATAAATAATCAAATGTAATCTTCATCAGGCCTAGGGACATCAGAATGATCCATAATTCAAACCAGCATTAAATTTGAATCCAGTCCAGAAAGCAAAGGAGCAAATAGATAATCTTGGTCAGCTTGGAATCCTTCCAGAAAGGATATTAATGAATGTTAAATGTCCAAGAAAGACAGCCAACAAACATTGTTCCTGTTAGCAGGAAAAATGTAAACAGACTCTGCTTTGGTAGCCAGTGAACATTTAGCTTTTATTTCATCATCATTTCAATTTCTTCTGGCTTGTATCTTTATTCAACATAGATTTTTTATTTTTCCTGAAACACTCTGAAAGATGTGTTGTGCTCTTTTTGCTAAGTGGGAGCTTCAGGTTTGAGTGCTGTATAGTCTCATCATTTGATTATATTTCAGCCAAGTAGGTGCTTCAGAGATTAAGCTAATGGTTTGGGGTGCAGATGATATATAAAAGATTCTTTCAATTAGGGACACAAGGCATGAAAGAACTATTCAACATGCTTAAATTCACTCTTCTTCTGAGAATCAAACCCTACAATGGAAGATCTGCCTCTGGTAGTTTGCATAGAAGTTATGAAGGTGCATGTTAACGGAGAATAATAGAGTTCAACTTCAAGCAAGCTCATTTTTGTTTTGTATACTAATTTCTTCCTGACTTGAAGAGCTACAAATCCATCTTCCCACAGTCAGGCCCCTCCAGATTGCATTCACTTCTGCCTGAATATACGATGTCACAGTCTAAATGAATCTGCCAAGCCATCGAATCAATTTAAGAGCAAAAACTTAAACTGGGAACCAGCAGGAAAATCACTCAAATTCTTAACAGGCATTACTTTTCGCACTGATATTCAAATTTTACAATAACAATTGATCTACATTCCTTGCAGAATGTGTTTGTTTTAAGGGTAGACTTTGAATATAATTCACTAACTCTGTTTCAATCATAGAGAATGCAGAATATTTTTCCTGTGGAGTTGTGAAATGTTTATTTTAACATTGGTATTCAAGGACCCCTGTCTGAAAAGGTTCATTGAATGTAGCAAATGAATTTGATATATTTTCTCTCTCCCATTCTGGTGGGTAATCATCCTCTCACTGTGGGGAATTTGCTGAGGTTATCCTCAAGGCTTTTCAAGCTCTGCTGTCCCGAGCTATTGCTCACTTTTCTGAGGAGTAGCGTTGCGGGAATGGATTGCACATTGTGTACACTGCCGCCAAAACGTTTCAGCTTCCCTACCTTTGGTGGAGATGGTGGCATTTCTCAGAACGATTCCATGTCAGGTATCCCAAATGTGCAACACTCTCTGTGGGTTTATAATACTAACTCTGGCCCGCTTGTCAAAACCACGGGTCCCTGTGCAATTCAGTAATTCATAGTAAACTTTTCCTGAATTACTGAGATTTGATATGTCAGCAGGGGTTGATGTCTAGCTTTTGAACTGTGCTAATATAAAGCACACAAATGTAGGTAATAAGTCCTCGGGCGGTTGATTTCTAGCTAGGATTTCCTGTAGAAGACCGTTATCCGTGCTAGTGCATAAGAATGTTTGTCTTAATAATTTGGAGAATTTCTCCCAAGGCCTAATTCACCCTTGGCAGTCTGTGAACGACTAACAGGTTTCCCTTTCCAGATAATAAGGTTATTTGAGAAATTATCCAGATGCCACTCTTTCCCACCTTTTCCATATATGGTGATACCTTGGTTCACTGGGAGGCTTGTTAACATTACTATTCACTGAATCAGAGAGTCATTGCAGCATAGAAGGAGAACATTCATCCCATCAAATTCATGTCAGCTCCCTTTGGAAAAATCTGTTCAGTTCTGTGCCCCCACACCATCTCTCTAGCCCTGTAAATTATTTATGCCTCATGCCTTTCCACTTCCCTCGAGGAAGTCCTGATGAGTTCTTCCACCATCCTTACAATTTCCAGATTGTTACCACTCTCTGTGCAAAATTGCCCTGCATCTTTTGCCCTTCAGTTTAAATCTGACTCCGTGGTTGTTTAAACTACCTGCAAATGGGAACAGCTGCTCTCCATGTACTCCATTTAAGATTCATCATAATCTTAAAAATGCTTGTCAAATCTCCTCTGAACCTATGTTTCTCCATAGGGAATCGAATCCTTTAGCTGCAATCTCTCATCTCTTAATTAACTCTAGTAATGTTTCTTCTGCACACTTTCATAGACCATGTTGCTTGTTCTTTACGATATGGACCAATATCCACAAGTCACTATTGCTGTGCCTCTTCCATCTATATCAATTTGTGTACCATAACTTCATCCTCTAGTTTAATTTCTGAGCCTGGTGCCGTTAGATTCTGATGGTGTAGCTTCACTTTTTGGATAGTGGTACAATGTTCTCCTTGTCATCTCCAGCGCATCATCCTGCTGGAATACATCCATTATAAACAATAGCTTTTAACAATTCTTGTACAGGTATAGAAGTTATAGGCCATCTGCATGAAGTGGTGCTGAAAGGAACAATTAGAATAAAGGCACAAACTGGAGAAAATAATTCAAAGGTTTAGGTTGCATCTTGTTGTAAGAGTGGAGATAACAGAATGAGTATTTCGGATCAATGCCTCGTGCAGGTTCGGGTAAAGACAGTCAGTCCAGTCCTGATGAAAGGTCTCAGCCTGAAACATCAACTGTTTATTCATTTCCATAGATGCTGCCTGACCTGCTGAGTTCCTCCACCAACTTGTGTTTCCTGCACCTACAAAATTTCTTGTTTATAATCTACAATATTAACTGTTTCTCTACATTGATATTGCCTCTCTGAGTAGTTTCATATTTCTAGCACCTGCAGTTAAAACCAAACAATTAGTTCACACTAACCTGTCAACAGGGTATATTTTGTTCAGAACCTTTTAAACACCCTTAACTTGACATATATATGTGATTAATTGAATTACAATTATATGCAAGCTCTGAGTGAGCATTATGTGCTACTTAGTTGGCAGTGGTTTAGGAATTTCAATAGATGTTAATCTTGTTTAACAAGTTAAGGTATGAGAATTTTTCAACATAATGCGATTTTAAGTGTTGGAATGGGATCTTGTATTTCATGTAATATTTGCAAAATATCAGTCTAAACATTTAATAATGGAAACAAATATTTTAAAAGGCAGTTTGCCTGGCAATATTCTTTATTTGACTCCTTGATCTGAAGGGAAGACTATTTCCTATTCATTGCTTCTAAAGTTAGAAATGCCGCTTGG
Organism: Hemitrygon akajei; assembly: GCF_048418815.1. Taxonomy (NCBI): domain Eukaryota; kingdom Metazoa; phylum Chordata; class Chondrichthyes; order Myliobatiformes; family Dasyatidae; genus Hemitrygon; species Hemitrygon akajei. The sequence goes on from NC_133133.1 coordinate 41,533,526, forward strand.
CCAGAAAGATGATCCCAATCTTTTAAAGTAAAAATAGCTAGCCTTTTCAGCCCCAAAATGCAGAGATATCCATCCTCCATTTCTAAGCGTGGCCAACCATCACCTACATTAGAAACTATATACAGCAGCCAATTGACATGACAAGCAGCACACCTTTGGCATAAGGGTGCAAACAGGGTATCTAGGGGAACTCAGTGCCACAGGGAGAAAGCGTAAATTCCACTTGGGTAAGGGTTGACCCTGGGTCTCTGGAACTGTGAGGTACCGCTGGAACTAAAGAGTTAACAGTTGACTCAGCTCGGAATGTGCCTGAGCTATAGCCATCAGTATTTTCTCAACTGGCTCATAGCAGGTGGGTGTGCTTAGTTGCACGATATCTGATACTGTAGTTAGCACGATACTTTACAGTTTCAGATGTAAGAAGAGGGTTCAATTCCTGCCTCTGGCTGTAAGGGGTCTGTACATTCTCCCTGTGACCATGTGGGTTTCCTCCAGATGCTCCAGTTTCCACCCACATTCCAAAGATGTCTGGTTAGACTGAGTGACTGGTGGATATGCTGTCTTGGGGCCTGAAACTTGATGACACTTGTGGGCTGCCCAGCACAATCTTGGCGTTTTGTTTCACTGTACGTTTTATATACTGTGACAAATAAAACTCACCTTTGTTCTGCCAATACTGCATAAAGATATTATGTTGTACAAGGCCCTGGTGCCACATAGAACCTCACCATTTTGGGACAGGGTGGCTCTACAGCAGTCAACACCAGTTGATCTGGAACTGCTGGCTCCAGACTTGACGTGTCAGTGATGAGTATTGCCTGCTCACTGCTTAGTGTTTCAGAGTAATTCAGTATATGGGGAGGGCTTTCCATGTGTTTAAGAGCAATATAAATGTATTTCTTGGTGTATAGCTCCTGGTAATATCATTCTTAATGTGTATTTAATCACTGAATGTCATAATAACCTTCAGTTCTTTATTCCAGCTACGTCTAATGGGTCATACGAAGGCTTGGAGAACAGAAACGGTGGCGTGTGCAAAACTCGATTCATGAAAATAATTATGAAAGTTGGACAAGGTAAGCATGGAATCACTGTCCTAATCATATGGTATTCCCACAAAGTACTTTGCTAAAGTCAGTGCTGTGGGATTTCTGTTAAAACATCATTAAGACTGTGGATAATTCCAAAACACCATACTCCTACAAGACTTTGGCCTTCAGTGAAGCGAGGAATGCCTCTGTTAACTGATGTTAGATTTTGAGCATTGAACAAAGGGAATGCCTGAGATCCCTTTTACACAGGCAATTCCGAAACTCTTGGCTTCTTTCTATTCAGAATATTCACTGTTGACCTATACTAAAAAAATTATTGATGGAAGATTTTGTATTGCAATGATCTATTTGCACAAATGTTACATGTATGCAACTGGTCGCTGTATGTATTTGTCAATCTCTGTTTGGCTTTCTTTGTCTGTCTGACTGCTTGACAAATTTTTTGCCCGAGTCCATTTATCAGCATCTTTGTCACACATGTGCCTCATACTCTCTCATATATGGCTGCATATTTATGTTTCTGTTTATCCATGAATGTGAAATTATCTATATACCTGGCAACTGCCCTTTTATCTGTCATAGTGCTACTCCAGAAATTCACAAATCTAAACTTACTATTACTAGATACCCACCTCAATCTCTTCGCAGACTGTTACCAATCTAAAAATGACTTTAATGATTTTAAATGATTTTAATGTAGAACCCTGTGATAATTTTCATATTTGCCATGAGAATACTAATAGGATTTAGTGGATGATTTTTCAATGGCATATTAGAAGGAAAGAATTTAAAAATACATTTTGTCTTCACTCTTTCGAGTTTGCATAATTCCTGCTGTGATGCATTTCCAACAATATTAGATTGTTCAGACTCTCTCCCCAAATCAATACTTACTGCTCAGCAAATATTTCTATTGCTAATAATATGAGTAGGAACTCTCAATAAATCGATTGTGGTAATTTTTTTTAGTCTAGTTGTCATGTATGATTGTTAATTGTATATGACAATTGCACTGAAAATTAACTTTAAATATGGTAAGTATTGAAAATAAATTAAGAAGTTCCTTATTGTCATCCCTGTATTTATATGCACAGTGATGACATTGTACTTCTGGGAACAATAACAAAATTACATTAAACGCTTATAGAAATTTGAGATTTTAGCAGTAAGAGGTGCAGCCGCAGTTAGGATACCCCTGACTAAAAGAGTTCTGTTACGTTCACAATTGGCAGATCCAAGAAACCCAACAGTGACACAAACCACATCTTCCACACAACTTGGTCCTCTCAATTTCAGTTTGAAATTGAATGGAAGGACTGACCCTTGCATCTAACCTCAACAGCTGCTAACCGAACCCTCTTCTTAATGCTATCAAAATCCATGGTCATAGAGTCATAGAGAGATACAACACCGGAATGGAACCTCTGACTCAGTGAGTCCAAACCGATCATCAACCACCATTCACAGTTATTCTATATTAACGTTCTTATCAACTCCCTCCAGATTCTACCAGTCAACCATAAACTAGGGGCAATTTGCCGTAACCAACTACTCTAACAATCCTCAAGTCATTGAGATGTGGAAGGAAACTAGAGTGCTCGGAGGAACTGCATAGTCAGAGGGAGAATATTCAAATTCCACATCTGAGTCCAGTATTGGACCCAAATGTCTGGTGCTGTGAGGCAGCACCTCTAGCCATTCTTCGTCACTTTCAAACACAAATCTCGTAGCCCAACTAGATACCATTAACTTTTTTTGCGATACTTTTGTGATTGTGGCAAGGTTGCATTTATTGTTCCTCCTGGTTCCTCTCAGAGGATGGTGTTTACCCCACGTGAGCAGCTGCTCTGTTAGCTTCCATGCAAGAGCAATTACAGAAAATGAACCATGAATGGTAACAGTTCAGCAAGATGCATCCAGATCCGCATGATGTACGATTTGCAAGAAATAATGATCCAGAAATACTGCTAAAGTGAACCTTTTAAGTTATTGCCGTGCATCCTGTTGATAAAATAGAAAGCAGTCCCATTCTGTGGTGGTAGAGAGGGTGCTTAGCCACATGGAATAAAAATGTTGAGAGTCAGGGAAGCTGCTTTATACTGAATAATGTTGAGCCTCCTGATTATGGCCATGTTTTTTCAATGTAATCCATTCTTTTGACTGGTGAACATTCATCAAACCCCTTGTTTAATTGGATAGAATTCATGAAGAGTTGGTGTATGTATTCAGAGATGCAGATGCAACAGGCCCAGATACCCCTGGAGTCTTGATTCTGAAGGATGTCAATGAATATCATCTTGAGATGTTTGAAACCTTAAGGAGCTAATTATTAAGTAATTATGGTGTAGATATTACTGAGCAAAGCAAACTGGATGTTGGCCTTCGTACTTCCAGTGTTGAAGGAGTTGTGAACAGAGAATTGCCAGTGAATCAGTGGAAGAAAGTTGGCCTGAATTCTTCTGCTGATGGACTTGTGCTTTGGGGCCTTGGGACTGGGATTTGACTGAAGGCCACACTTTCTTATTGTGAGATAGGTAGGAATGTGGTCATTGAATTTCCTCATGACTCCCTTTGATCTTGGTTTCAGTAGCTCTCTTGGTGATGGATGGTATCAAGTACATCATGCTCCTTTTGGCCACACCTTTTGGATCTGCAGCTGACCTCACACACCTCGGTGATTCTCCAAATTTCCACCCAGCTCTTCTGGATGATATCAACGCTCCATCCAGCATTGGACATGTTACTTGACCAGCAAGCTGACTAGCACTAAAACGCAGTTCACTTCCTCGTTATGGCTCAGAACTCTTAACGGGAACTTGTCAGTCTATCTTCAGTAGAAAATAGGTGGAGAGTGTGAGAATGCGAATACAAGTATAAGTTACTTTGTGATCCTGAAGTTAAGTTCCATCTAGATCATGCTTTTAGGTCATTGATATCAATTGTGTGGTCTGGTTACCTGTCACAGGTAACACAGTGTATAAAGTACTAATACAATCCAACACTTTGGAATAGAATCTTGACTTGGATCCTCACAATGCGAGGATAGGATGCTTGAGTCATGTTTTTCCCCTTCGGCAATCTCCCTGTTTTTATTAATTCATGGAACTGGGCAAGTTATAACCAAGCTTAAAAAATTGGGAACATGAGTTGTCTTGAGAAACTTTCCTTCTAAATTTCCCAACTTTTTGCTCTTTGATGTCACTTCCAAGATCAAAAGCCCTCTACTCTTCAGCTTGGCACTGATGCTGTGTGCTGTAACTTCAGAATCTTTCCATTTAACACCTTGATCTTAACCAGCAACTCTGCACTGAAGTCCCAAACAGCTGGCAGTCAGTAATTTCCATCTCCCTTCCATCCAGATCCAAACACAAGACCACCGCTGAAAGAAAAAGATCCTACCAAAGCGCCAGGTAAAGGCCAGGACAACACAATGAAGAACGTTGTCTCCCTCTGGAAAGAGTCATCTTCAGAAGAGAATTCTGGGAACACAGGTGAGGAAGAGACAGTTGCCAGGATATCTTTCCATAATTCACTTTTCTGAGGGTAAATCAATTCAGTGATAGAAATCGATTGAACTTGCACCTCTGACCTGTGGGACATGAGGAATAATTTTCCGTTTTCATGTTTCTGGGAATGATGCTCCAACCTATCAGTTTCAGTGACTGTAGAATTTAACAGAGCAGAGATCCAAATTTTTGGCTATGTTCTTCCAGTGGGCGCATTTAGCATGAATTCAGAAAATTACTCTCAAAAATTCTTGTGTCGACTTGGTATTTTGTTTTAGCTATGAAACTGGACATTTATAATACAATCCCACCAGAATAAATAACATCTTTCACCTTTGAGAATCCACCCCCCAAGAAAGATCTAAAAGGTGAATGCCATTCTCTCCCCTTTTCCCTGAAGGGTTTGCACATCTATCAGTCTCTTTAGTTAGATCTTGCCCCTTCCACATTGTTTGAATCAGAACTGAATCTATCATGGAATGCCTGTGGGGGAGGAGGAGTCTGGGATCAGGAAGGCTGTTTCTTTGACTAGTCTGTTGCATCTATTATCAGACGCTGCATGAAGCACATAATCTAAACAGTCTGTTCACTTTCCCTCTTCTGATTTTTCAGCTGGTGCCTTTGGATATGAACTTAGTAATTATTGTCAAATAATTCATTCAATACCCTATAAAACAATCAATGGAATTTCGTTCCTCAGTCCTTTAGTTTTCAGTGTGCACAGTTCTTAGTTTCCTCAGCCAGTGTGTTTAGAATGCCACGTAGACCTTATGAACATTACAGGAGATATTACTTGCAGACCCTTTCGTGTGACACATAATGTTAGGATGTCCCAAATCGGCAGTAAAAATAAAGTTCATGCCAAAAAGTAACCTCTGTATGCTATTACTGTTACTTGTTGTTTGTTATTACCATTGTTTAATCAGTTGTACAGTGGTCTCATAAGCAGCAAATGAGATGATCGCTTAGTAGACATTGACAAAGCTGGCCAGGACCTGAGCGAAATTTCCTCTTCAAAATAAAAGTAACACTTAAATCCGCCCTCTCTATGTGAATTGACAGGCAGGATTTCATGCATGGTGAACAAGGCAGTTCCTGAGCTTTTAAAATGGAGCTTCAACTTATTTTAGCAGTTGTCATATGGCCAAGCTGACACCCAGATAGGAAAGAGTTAATGGAATCATAGAGCAATTCAACTCGGTTAACTTCAGACACCTTCAGCCCAACAAATCCATTCTGACTGCCGTGCCGTCCCATCTAGTCACAAAGTCTTTTGCCTGACCTGTATCACTCTAAGCCCTGCCTCACCACCTATCCGAGTGCTTCTTAAATGACACTGTTGGGCCTGGCTCAACTACTTCTTTTGACCACAGCTCGTTCCAAATGTTCACACCACCCTCAGCGTGAAGAAGTTGCCTCTTAAGTCCTTTTTAAATCATTCTCCTCTCACCCGAAATCTATCCAGTCCCCCACCCCCACTATTAGTCTCCCTGACCCTGGGAGAAAAAAACTGATGCCATCCATTTAGCTTTACCCGTCATAATTTTTAAACATTTCTATAAGGTCAACCATCATTCTCCTATGATCTAACAAATAAACACCTAGTTGGCCAACCTCTCTATAACCTAGGCCCATCAGTCCTCGCAACATCCTCCTAAATCTTTTCTGCACCAGTTTTCCAGTTTAACCACATCTTTCCTAGAACAAGTTGACCAGACTGTACACAGTACTGCAAGTGCAGCCTTCTCAATCACTTATAAAACTGTACCATAATGTTCCAAATCCTATTCTCATCCCAATTAGAAGTTAAAGATAAATCATTTTCAGTACTCATTCTGATGACCACTTTAGTGCAATGATAATATTAATGACCTTTGTAAAATATACTACCTTAGTTTTACAGATAGGAAAAAAGAAGCTAAAAAGTAAGAAATAGGGACAGGTGTAGGCCCTTCAGCCATTGTTTAGAACTGATTTAAAAGGTGAGTCAAAAATAGAAATTTAATGAAAGATTTAGTAAATGATGGGACAGAAGAAAAGCCCCAGCGGGTAATCCAGGAGTGTAAATTTCATTCCGCATCTGCAAGGCAGTAGTCTTAACTGAAAGGAAACAATGGTAGGAGCTACTCACTGTGTAAAAGCTCCTCTAGTAAAATCTGCTTGATTTTCCTTCCGCTTATTTCAGCAGATTGAAAATTAGGCTGGCTGTGTTGGTTGTCCAACTCTATCTGCAATTTTTTTTTTGAGTTTTTCCCAGGCAATTCTATGTAGTCAGACTGGAGAACGAATTCCAAAGGTGACTAATAGTTGAGTTCTAAAGTGAATGACTGAATTATGCATTATGCTGTGCTGATGGAAATGCACCATGGCCATCACTCAGGTCGAACCCAGCCAAAATGCCAGCAGCCATTTAAAGGGTGGTGTGGGATCTTCTCTGCCCCGTCTCCCCAGGAGCCACATACACATCTTTATCATCTGAATTTATTTAATAGGTTAAGAATTAAAGATTATGTTTCATTTGTGTTTATTTCCCATTCTTCACTTGAAAATTAAGATCATTGGTAGCTGAGATAACTTTTATCTGAACATAAACTAGGTGTCAGAATGAATGTGAAAATTTCTTAATGAGTATTTACAAGGCAGGACTGAATTAAAATTTAGATTGATCTATTTTGCCCACATTTCACAGCATAGGAGATTACCATTGTGCGATAATAGTGTTGCATATAGATTAGGTTAGACTAGTTTTCATCTTGGCAGGAGTTGGATCCCATGGGTTCCAACTTGGAGTGCAGTGTATTGAAAGCTTCCTTAACAAATGAATTTTGAACGAATTGATTCAGCAGCACCCTGCTTACTTGTCATTAAAGAAACCAATCCTAATAATAAGGTTAAAGGGGAGATATTCCAGAAACAAATGACACTAATTAAAAATTTAGAGTGCTTTATCAGCATTCCCTTCGTGCTGTTATTTGTCTTACATCTGTCCTGCTCTCTTTCTGTCTCTCACTTTCTATTTTATGCATTGTATTGAACTTATTTATAATCACCCTTCACAGATTTACATGGGAATAATTCATATTTTTGTTCTAATTTACATTATTCTCCCCTTGTTCTGAAATTTGGCCACTTCTGTTTTATAAATCACTATCTCTCTGGGGTATGGGAAAGAGACTCGGTCATTCAAGGGCTCAGTAATTTGTGCTGATGATTTGTGCACGCCTACATGTCTGAGAGAGTAAGAGACAGAGATAGAACTTGAAGGCACGTTATCTTTGTTCCCTCCTGTTCTGAAGATGTGAGTTAGGATTGTATGTACCAGTTACCTGTTCACAACTGGTAAATTATGAAAACAGTATACGTCCTTTTACAACATTTGTCAATGCGTTTTAAGCTTTCTGTTGGGGTCACATTTGAAACCTGATGTAAGGCAGCCACACTGCAATTTACACAGCCCAGGGTTGACAATTCACATATTTGTTGATTTTTTGTATATTCTAATCTTGTGGGCTGAGTGAAGGCATCGGTGTGCCCCAGAACTGCTCAAGTACAGAGTGAACAATGCCTGCACGACTGCCAGTGCCTGCTGGGCTGCTTGCATTGTGCAAGAGATGGGTAGCATCAAGATCAGTCAAGGATGGAGCCTCTCTTTCTCAAACTTTTTTGCGAGCAAGCAGAGTTCAGCAACCCCATATCTTTACATATAGGCCATTATCCAAAATCGAAAACAAATCTGCCGTTTTGTAAACTTTTGCTTTGCTTTAATGATTTTATGGGAATTAGCCTAAGGTAACTCTTGAATTGAACTAATACACTAATTAGAACCCCCCCTCCGCTAAGCTCACTTTCTTCCTTTTCTCTCTCCACAGCAACCGATAGTCAGATTAAAGACAAGCTGAACAACAGCGAAGGAATCTTTGGCTCCAAAATGGCACTCTTCGCTGCAATTGGAGCAGGATGCATCATTTTCATCCTCATCATCATCTTCCTTGTGGTCCTCTTAATAAAGTTTAGAAAGCGACATAGGAAGAGTTCCCAGCAAAGATCAGCAGTCCTTTCCCTCAACACGTTGGCCAGCCCAAAGTGTAGTGGAAATAGTGGCTCAGAACCCAGTGACATCATAATTCCACTGAGGACTAATGATAACAACTATTGTCCTCATTATGAAAAAGTTAGTGGTGACTATGGCCATCCAGTGTACATTGTTCAAGAGATGCCTCCACAGAGCCCGGCAAATATCTACTATAAGGTTTGACAGCCAAGACACAAGAGAATTTGGAGTGTTTCCTGGCCTGCTTATTGATACCTAAAGCTTCTCCTAAAACATACAGACTTCCTTCCCATATACAAAATGTCTTTGGGAGAGTATAGATAAGACTGACAATTCAAAGAAGGTTTCAGTATTAAGTTCACCAAACTTGTGTTTTAAAAAAAAGAGGAAAAAAAAGAAAAAAAGAAACAGAAGATGACTTTTCTTTGATGAAAGGGAGGCTGAAGAATGGCTGTTCCTGATAGGCCAGGATCTTTGTTTTGTTTTTCGTGCAGCCATTCCCTCAGTATGTAAAAGGCTTGAAAGAGGGAGGAACATGCAATATATCTCTCTCTTCTATCTTCTATTCCAAATGCAAGAAAGGTTTAAAATGAAGCAAGAAGATGAAAGCCTCTATTTTTTGAGTTGTGAGGAGAAGCCCTGGTTTAAATGCTAAACAGGGACACCGCCCAACAGATTGAGGATTATGAAGCAGTTGGTTCTCTGTGGCACAGGGGACTTGGAGCTGCTTCAAATATTTTTTTGAACTCCAACTGCTCAGGTGATGAGACTTGCAACGCAAAAACTCTTGATGTGGGTGGGGGTGGGGATGCTGGGGGAAAGGATATTTCTTGTTTTCTTCGCATACTCATTTGAGTTACCCCTCACTCCATCTTGTTTCTTGACTTTTGATTAAATGATATGTTTTTGATGTATTGTGATCTATGTAAATTATAAACATACTTATCAATCTATTAGTTTATATACAAACCCAGCTTTTACCTTTCCCCAACTCCTTTTTAAAAAAATATTTTGTCAAGAAATGCATAAGTGATTAGCAATGAAATGCCAGATAAACTTTGGCAATTGGGGCATAATTGATTGCTAGTTGGTCTTAAGGTTAGCCTAGTTATTGTCCAGCCTAGGATTTGTACTTGTGTTGTTGGGGTTTGCCCCAGTTGGCCCGGGCTTGCCTGGTAGAGGTATGCAAAAAATGATCAACTTGCAGAGTGCAGTACTTGTTTATGGTGGCCATCTAGCCCAGTCTCTACCATTCATTTCTATGAAATTATTGAGTTGTTATTTTGCTTTCTGTTTCAAATTGTATAAAGCAGCAAGATGGCAGGGCAGCTTTAAGGGAGAGAAACACTTACATTTTTCTTCCCAGGTACAGTCACAGGTCCATCCTGATATACATTGGTGTAGGGTGCAGCTGTACTAGCAGACTCTCCAGTTGGGAGTGGGTTTATCGTTCTGAATTTGCCTACAGGGATTCCCAATGTGCAACAAGTTTGTTGCAATTACCAGCAAGTTTGAGAAAGCAGGTTCTCCATTGCCCTTCAGAACATGCAGGGTGATGAGATGTTTCATAAAGGTGATATGAAAGGCCTGAAGCTTATGGCTTGGAGTGATTGCCATCAGCCCTGGTGTTTGCTATCCATGATACCTTCAAGTGGGGGCTCTTTCTTGAACGTTAGTCCAGTGGGCAAGTACTTGAGCTGAACCAGCTCTCTCTGTTTCTTTGGTTACTGCCGGCTTGTCAGTGTATCAGGGGAAACTGCTGATGGCCACTGGACCTTTCATGGAAACAACTTGATGGCTGGAGATTGTTTGATGGCTTACTGGGCAATTCAGTTTCATACTTCAAAATTGGTTAATTCTTCTTTTCACTTCCCCACTTATTGAGGGAATTTAATGTCATAAGAAAATAAATAAATAAAACTTCAGCTTGTCCGGCAAACATCTTTCTCTGCTGCTACATATGTGTGTCTCACTTAACTATGACCAATACCCTACTGAGTCTGCTTCAGTTGTTAACCTTAAGTTTCAAATGCCTTATCCAGCATGCACCAGCTCACCTTCCCAGTCTTCAGTTCACCAGCCAAAAAAACTTGTAGTTTAATTGCCACATAACATATCACATCAATTGAAGTTGAGATGGATATGGTAGTTTGATTGTGATTGGACTAATCTATTGATCACCTATTTGGTAAGAAAATCTCCACAAATGCTCATGCCCCATTCTTTCTGACCAGTCCATTATAATCCTGTGATGGCAAATGTCTAGCATATCAGGGAATGGTACTGAGCATATGAAAGAGGATTCCATTCAAAGCAACACCTTTCCAATATATCTTAATTTCTGTTCTTAAGCACACTCTTTTAATGTTTTTCTGTTTGTTAGTTGAGAAACTTGATGGTATCCTATATGCAACTTGTTACAGTAATAAAATAACACCCATGCATCTTAAGAAAACCTTTAAAAATGGATCAGTGAGGTGACAGTGTTCCTAACAATATTGTCTAAGGATAGTAATACCCAATCAAAATTACAAGGTCTGAGTGACATGAAAAATGATGAGAGAGAAAGACTTGGTAAATTACAGAGTCAATAACAGAGGCGCAAATCCTCATTCTTTCCCTTCCCACAAGAATTGGGCATATTTCTTCCTACATTCTGTGATAGAGACCACAGTGTCTGGGAATAAAGAAAGAATGGAGCATTTGGCTCAGGGCAGTGTGGGTACCTGGAGGCATTGCCAGGGAAATAGCTAGTTCAGTCACTACGTTTCATAAATCATGCTAGCAAAAAAAAACGCTTTCTAAAATTATATTAAAGTGGCAAAGTATGTGTTTTTGTGGGATAAAAACAGGCTGAAGATCTCTCAGCAAGAGCAGTCTGAGAAAATGGTCTTTTCAAAAGTATTTAGGAAAGTACACCAAAAGTTAGAATATTCTTTGAAACAGTTGTATGCACACACTCTGAGTCCAGTTTTATTTATGGAGCTGGTGTGTGAGTTGGGTTCTGAAATGTGGCCAGAATACAAGCATTGAAATGGATACAGTCTGTTCTCTGATTGAATCAGTCTCAGATAAAAGAGTATTTTGAAACATCTTGATTAGTTACAGGTTTTAAAGGGTTTCCACACTACTCTGATTCCTGTCCTGATGCAATTAGATACTGACGGGCCCATTTGTTCCAGGGCAGGTGATGCATTTGATTGGCTGAATGACAAAAATTTAGTGAATGAAAAACAATTAATAGACACTCCTTCCTTCCAGGCACAGCTGGTATAAGGCAAAGGACTGCTGGATGTACAGATGTATAGTCTTGCTATTCACAACTAGACAAAGATTAAATGATGAATGAAACAGACCTACAGTACACATGCAGATAGACAAACATTCACAAACAATTATATAACATGGTTTTGATATGATTGCCCACATAGATAGGTATAGATAAGCAATTTTTCACATTACACAGACATGTAGGTAAGATCTGTACACAGGAATACAAGGAGGATTGTGGTTTCATGCATCTATATCCAGACAATTGCCTCCTACCCTCAAGTAGCTGGAGCAGACAAAAATGACTCAAGGGAATAACACAATCCTGTACGCGACTGAGTAGTAAATTGCGTCATTTGAGCAAGTTTGTGTTTCTCTGGATTGTCAAGTTTCTGGAGTGTCACAGAAGTGATCGCAATCACATTCACTCCAGCAAAAGTACATTTAAGAAAAATGGAGGTCTCTGTGGGAAGAACTGGTTAGATTGGCCTTGAAGTAGGTTAAAAGGTTGGAACAACAGTTTGGGCCAAAGGGCCAATGCTGTTCAATGTTCTATTTTCCATTACATTACACTGAAATCAAAACAGCAATGCACAATTGAATTTTGAGGTATTGATATCTCAATATGAAGTATGTAGGAATTATATATTACAAAACTGGACCAAGTTCCACAGCTTATTCATTCACTGTGTTTCAGTTATCTGTTTATACCATTGTATAAATAATTCTATGCTTTTGTCAAATCACATTTAATAGCATGCCCTTCCCCTAACCCCATACAAATCCTTTTTAAACAAGATAGATGCTTATGGATCTCAGACTATGGAATAAGTTGCTATGGAAGAGATGAATGCATTTCATCTGTGTTTTATTCAGTTATTGCCCTTCCTCCACTCTTCATCCTGGAGTGCGTCATATAATTTACTATCGGCCTCTGTTATAATCAAGCTGAGATGAGGAATTCACCATTAAAGCAGATGCTGCTTCCACATTATTTTTTCTTATGGGAAGTTTCCTAAGGATGTTAGTGCAACCTGCCAAATTCAAAATTTACTAACTTCAAGTTCTCAGATATGAGTTGGGTTGAGGTAGCTCTAAGAATTTCAATTAATCCTCGTAAATGTTCTGTAAGAAACATTTTATTCCTCCTTTATGCTCTTTATTCATTCTGTATCCTCATCTTAATGAAATGAAAATGTGTTACAGTCTCTACTAGTTTCATCATTCATTCCTTATACTTAAGAATAGAATTCCTAATTCCTATCCATTCTTCCTTCCCCATTCCCCAGCTCGTAATTGTTTTAGTGTCTCTGATTGTAGTATTTATTTTACATTCTTTATCCAACATATCTGATTACTTGAAATGAAATTTCCAAGAAAATTATGTACAAATTGAATCACTTGGAACAAAAACCAGGCATAACAGATAGAGGACCCCAAAGTTTCTCTTGTATCTTTGCATCTTGATAATGAGACAAGCTTACTAAAACCCAAGTGCTGCCTGTATTCAGTGCATTAAAGGTGATCTGTAAGGACAAGGCATGAGACAGATTAATATTGTGATATTTCCTCCTACTGACCAATATCGCCAAGATGTCTCATTAAATCAGTCAGCAGCCACAAATGCTGTGTGGTCTGCCCTTGAAGTGAATACTCATGGTGACACAGGATCAACCACAAGATAAAAATAGATCTTGCCATTGGATACTAACAATCATAGAGAGACTCTTCAATAATATGGTAGTGTTCAAAAAGTGGCAGCACTGTTAAAAGAATTAATTCTCTCCCCTGATCGGTTAATGTAATCTTTCTCCCACTTTTATACTTGTGCCCTGCTAAGACACCAATAAGTTTTCAGCACTGTGCCTCAGTACACATTTGTGACCTCTGAGTGTTTATTAATTGCAACTATTTATTTGCAGAGGATTGTTGCTGGAGTTTTGAGGCTTTGGCACTGGATAATAAGCCTGAGTGAGAATAGCGACTGATACTTTCTTCCCTTTTGGATCCAGGCACTGAACCTATTTTTACCATCCCTATGACTGAGATGTGTGGCGCGTGGCCAAGTGGTTAAGGTGCTGGACTAGCGATCTGAAGGTCGTGTGTTTGAGCCCCAGCCGAGGGGACATGTTGTGTCCTTCTGCAAGGCACTTAACCACACATTGCTCCAGTCCACCCAGCTGAAAATGGGTACCGGCAAAATGCTGGGGGTTAACCTCGCGATAGACTGGCGTCCTATCCGGGAGGGAGTCTCGTACTCTCAGTCACTTCACACCACGGAAACTGGCATAAGCACCAGCCTGATGAGCCAATAAGGCTCAGGACAGACTTTAACTAACTTTATGACTGAGATCAACTGAATCCACACAGACCACTGAGGGGCCCTTTATCTCTATCACATTAGATGCAGAATCCAACAGGAGAACAAATTTGGAATTTGTAACAATATTTCAAGTGCCTCCTCCTTCCATCTCCAACCACAACAATGTACATTCTAAGGTACAGCTTACAGCTATTTTGTCCAATTCCTGAGTATAGAAAAGAAGAGGTCTGAATACTTAGCTGGCATTAGTGTTCATCTAATGAATGCTGTTGTTAAAAATTCTTGAAAGGCCAAAACTAACAGTACCTAGTGCTCAGACATTGAAACATGATGGTAATATGATAATACAGATTCCATGATGGTAGAGGGGAATGACATATCAAAAGACATATGAAAGTTTTGTTGCAACAAGTGAGAAGATTGTTTCCACCTGTTTCAAGCTGTTGACAATCCAGGCAAATTTCCCCTCTTAACTTCAGCAGTGATTGCTATTCATTAGTTATTTGAAGAGATGGATAGGCACCATCCACAAACCCTGCCATAACCAACTTTCATGCCATCAATAAAATGTAATCTATAGTACATAAAACATTGTACACCTGCCCAAGAATCTTAAAAGTAACTCCAAATTGTTTGCCAATGAAGTAATAGAAAGAACATAACATCAATCAACTTGAGTTAGAGCCAGCTTATTTCAATGCAAAGATCAAAACACACCACAGATATTTTGATAACTTCAATGACAGGAAGAAGGCAGGGGAATGGAGTTGAGAGGGGAAAATAAATCAGATGTGATCAAATGGCAGAGCTGACTCAATGGGCTGAATGGCCTTATTTTTCTCCTATGCCTTATGACTTCACTCAGATAGATAGCACAATGCTTTTTTTAAATAGCCGAACATCAACAACAGGATAAATTACAGGACTAGAATTTGATGGAAATGTTATAAAGGTATATGGATATTCAGCGCTGATACAGTAAACAAACTGTACGTCACATTATTCCTTCCTATTCTGACCTCTATGTCCTTCATCCAGGTGTATGTATTAAGCTCCTTTTGAATATGCACAATAATTTCATATGGTATTGGTTTTGTTGTTTTATCACACTGTGTAAAGCAACACCTCTACAATATATTTTTTCTGTGGCCATTTTATAACTATGCCTTCTTGCACCGACCTCACTCACAAGTAGTATCAGATTCTCAATTACTCTATCAAATTTCTTCATGATTTTAAATACCTCTGTTTCCCAGCGCAATGAATTCCTTACTGTTGAGCATTTCCTGATTTTTGGAGTCTGAATTCTTTTTTGAATTCTGGCAACTGCCTTGTTAAAAACTTTTTTATATCTTGGTGTCCTTCTTTGAAGTATGAAAAGGAGAACTGTACATGGCATGCCAGGTGTGGTCTAACCAAGGTTCTGTATAAATTCAACATTAACTTCCTGCTTTTGATTTATTCCTAAAATAAACACTTTATGGCTTTGTAATTGGGTGCATTGGAAGGATATTCTTCATCAATTAGCCCTGCTCCTCTGCACTTTATCCTAATCAGCCTATTGGAAGAAAATGCAGCCATATCATAAGCATTCACACAGGAGATTCTGCAGCATGTGTTCTCTCCACCGCTCATCCAACATAGCTCACAAGTTAATCATTTGTGGCATATCCTTCAACTAATGGCCAAAGCCTTCCTTGACAGCACCTCTCAAACCACAATTTATTGCCCAGCAATGCAGGGGTTGCATATGCTTGGGCAGTGAATGCATAGGTGCACACTAAATCTGGAGATCCCCCCCTCACCCCCACCCACCATACTGCTTACTCAGGTAGACAGACAACAGCACTGTGGGAAAACCTTCACCACATGGACTGTTCAACAAATTAAATTTCATTACTTTCTTAAGCAACCAGAACGAATAAAGAAAATAAAAGTTCAACCTTCCAATAAGTATAAAGAATCACAATATCATTCTAAAACACACAAAATGCTGGAGGAGCTCAGCAGGCCAGGCAGCATCTATGGAAAAGAGTATAGTACATGTTTCAAATGGAGACTCTTTAGCAGGGTCGGCCCGAAACATCTCACAGTACTTCTTCCACAGATGATGCCTGACCGGCTGAGCTCCTCCAGCATTCTGTGTGTGTTACTTGGATTTCCAGCATCTGCAGATTTTCTCTTGTCTGTGACGATACTCATTCTGGTAGGTCTGCTAATTGCCTTAAGTTTGTCGTCTCTGGTTATTGACGCTCCTGTAGGTGAAGACTATCAAAACATGTTAGTTTTTTTTAGTGACTTGTGTGTATCATAATTACCCCATTTAAATTCAAATATTCCAAGGAATTCCTGGTGCCAAAATGACCTATCTCATATTTCACCAAATGGATTTTTCCCCACTCCCTTTGTGTCTTTTAGTGTTGTGTTGCAGTTTTCTGTGTTGTTTGCAGTTATTTTCAATAAAGTTAAGCACTATGCTTCCAATTCTTACACCTCTCTATTAATGTAATATTGCTGTAATATCTCTGCTTTTCATTGACCTACAGAGTCTATGTGCAATGAGCTGTAACAAATTTTATGGAAAATCCAGTCTTTAGAATAAATAAGTAGAGGTTTTTCAAAGCAGGATGTTGGAGACTAAGAGTTGAGTGGAATCCAGAGGACTGGATCGCAGTGTTCTAATTATTTTTTTAGTGTGAAGGGCAAAAGACTCATTGTTATACTGTAAGTAGCAACAATGTAATGTCCAGAAATAGATCTTTGTGAACACATACTCACTACACAAGAAGATTAGAGGAATTCTTACCAATGCGGTTTAGATCAAGTCAAAGAGTGAAACATATATACAGAAAGAAATCTGCATACATACATGAAGCAGGGTATAATATTGCAGTGAAGTTGTAATATCGCTTACGAAGTCTCCAGTCACCAAATTTCTATCAATCAGCCACATTTCACACTGCTTCCGAGTCTGAAATTCAGTGCTTTTATGTTTTAAATATTAATAAAATATTGTATTGAATTTTGACTGAAAGTATATTTTTTCATTTTATTCATAGTTCTTTATCTTACAAATAGCATACAGAACAAAAGAAATTCATTTCAAAGCAGAAATTTTCTAAGTCTCAGCCTCATGGACTCCATGCCTTTATTGATTAGTGTACCATACAAATAATAGTTGATGGGCATATTCAATTCACTGTGCTTCTGTCCAAATCAGAATATTTTGATGGTTTGATGGTTCAGATATTTTAAATGCTAATGATTTTGTCTGATATCACTAGACAACAATGATTCTGCTTCCTGAGTACTTTTGGGTGTGTCTTATGGATTTTGGGCTGTCAGCCATGAAAATCACCATGAAATTTCCCTATCTCACACCATTTTTTAAAAATTGCCTACATTTGTTATTTTAATTCAGAATTCAAATCAGAATAATTGATGCCAAGATTAAGGGAGGCATTTTTCTTGGTCCATAAATCAAGCAGGTCATCAAAGACATGTAATTTGAAAAGCTTCTAGTGGGACTGGAGAAAATCAGTTGGAAGACATTCAAGGATGTTGTTGAAACTTTTCTTGGCAACTACAGAGCACCAAACTACATGCAGCTGGTTGAAAACATACTTCAAGCATGCAAAACCATGAAGTGCAACATGTCACTAAAGATTCATTTTCTGCATTCCTATTTTGACTTCTTCCCTGCAAATCTTGGTACTGTCAGCGATAAGCATGGGGAAAGGTTTCGCCAGGGCACTGCGATCATAGAGAAATGGTATCAGGGCAACCGGACTCCATCTGTGCTGGTTGATTACTGTTGGACACTTAAGCAAGAAGCCTCAGACACTGAGTACAAAAGAAAATCATCAACAAAACAGTTTTAGCTTAGTTAAACTATTGCAAAGTGTCAGTGTCATTATGCAATTAAGAACATTATATTCAATAAGTTAATTTCTCGTATCTCCAAATTCCAACATGGTGCAAGTAGTCTAAAATGATATTTATGTTCAGCTTTAAGTGATCTATCATAAACAAGAAAAATGTTTGAGGAAACAACACTTTTGAAAAAAAGTTGATGTCCAATGTATTTGGAAAAGAACAAGTAGTTTTCCTGATAGCCTTTCAAATATTATTTTCCAAGACAATAGTATCCAAGTGGTTAAGGCGTTGGTCTAGTGATCTGAAGGTCGCTAGTTCGAGCCTCAGCTAAGGCAGTGTGTTGTGTCCTTGAGCAAGGTACTTAACCACACATTGCTCTGCGACTACACTGGTGCCAAGCTGTATCAGCCCTTGCCTTTCCCTTGGACAACATCGGTGGCGTGGAGAGGGGAGACTTGCAGCTTGGACAACTGCTGGCCTCCCATACAACCCTGCCCAGGCCTGCACCCTGGAAACCTTCCAAGGTGCAAATCCATGGTCTCTTGAGACTAACGGATGCCTAAAAAAACATATCCAGAATGGTTGAGTTGCCTATTCATTTGATGAGTGCAAGTCTTAGCTTGCTTTTCCATGGAGTTGCTTTCACTACCTATACTTAAAACCATTAGTGAGCCAGAGCCTATAAATTGCAGGAACTTATTAAAGTGATGCTGCTTAGAGGCCTGTACAGTTAAATGCATAGCCTGCTGCAGTGAAATTTTATTGTCCAGGTCTTGGCTTTTTGTGTCAGAGAACAGAGCTCACATACCCTCTTGTGCAAAAATAAACTCCTTTCTGTTGTAGAGCTGGTGAAAGAAGCAATTGGACTGCAGATGGTAGGGAAGTGTGGGGAGGAATGTGATTTGGTGACAGATCAGTCACGACTGTGCTGCATTGGCCAGAGGGTTTTGGGAGGAGATTGGATAGAGGCCAAGGAAGGAGAGTCCATTTGGCAGCCAGGGTCAGGCCAAGAAAGGATTAGAGCTGGAAGAAGAGGGTAGGAATGGTCTGCTACGTGTTAATAGACAGGATATTGATGCAGAAAGTCAACATCTATTGTATCCTTCCCATCATCTTTGGCAATATTCTTGACAGTGAGAAAGCACCTTCCTGAGAAGCAGTGGAGTGAACAAGGTAAGGTGCATCAACACCACCCCCCCCCACCCCCCAACATCCACATACAGTATTCTGTAAACAAGGTAAGGTGTATCAACACCCCCCACTCATCATCTACGTACAGTACTAGAACCATAGAACATTACAGCACAGAAACAGGCCTTTTGGCCCTTCTTAGCTGTGCTGAACCATTTTTCTGCCTAGTCCCACTGACCTGCACCTGGGCCATATCATTGACATAGATGACAAATAACACTGGACCCAGCACTGATCCCTGTGGCACACCACTGGTCACAGGCCTCCACTCAGAGTAGCAATCCTCCACTACCACTCTCTGGTTTCTTCCATTGAGCCAATGTCTAACCCAATTTACTACCTCTCCATGTATACCTAGTGACCGAATCTTCCTAACTAACCTCCCATGCGGGACCTTGTCGAAGGCCTTACTGAAGTCCATGTATACAACATCCACTGCCTTCCCTTTGTCCACTTTCCTGGTAACTTTCTCAAAAAACTCTAATAGATTGGTTAAACATGACCTACCATGCACAAAGCCATGTTGACTTTTTCTAATAAGTCCCTGTCTATCCAAATACTTGTAGATCCTATCTCTTAGTATTCCTTCCAATAATTTACCTACTATTGATATCAAACTTAACGGCCTATAATTTCCCAGCTTACTTTTTGAGCCTTTTTTAAACAACGGAACTACATGAGCTATCCTCCAATCCTCCGGCACCTGACCCGTGGATATCAACATTTTAAATATTTCTGCCAGGGCCCCTGCAATTTCAACACTAGTCTCCTTCAAGGTCCGAGGGAATACCCTGTCAGGTCCTGGGGATTTATCTACTCTGATTTGCCTCAAGACAGCAAACACCTCATCCTCTTTAATCTGTATAAGTCCCATGACCTCCCTACTTGTTTGCCTTGTTTCCATAGACTCCATTCCAGTTTCCTTAGTAAATACAGATGCAAAAAACCCATTTAATATCTCTCCCATTTCTTCTGGTTCCACACATAGCCGACCACTCTGATCTTCAAAAGGACAAATTTTATCCCTTACTATCCTTTTGCTCTTAACATACCTGTGAGAAGCTCTTAGGATTATCCTTCACCCTGACTGCCGAAGCAACCTCATGTCTTCTTTTAGCCCTCCTGATTTCTTTCTTAAGTATTTTCTTACTCTTTTTATACTCCTCAAGCATCTTATTTCCTCCCTGTTGCCTATACATGTTATACATCTCTCTCTTCTTCTTTATCAGAGTTCCAATGTCCCTCAAGAACCAAGGTTCTTTATTCTTATTCATTTTGCCTTTAACCCTGACAGGAACATAAAAACTCTGCACTCTCAACATTTTTCCTTTGAAGGCCTCCCACTTACCATTTACTTCCTTGCCAGAGGACAACCTGTCCCAATCTACGCTTTTTAGATCCTTTCTCATTTCTTCAAATTTGGCCTTTTTCCAGTTTAGAACTTCAACCTGAGGACCAGATCTATCTTTATCCATGATCAAGTTGAAACTAATGATGTTATGATCACTGGAACCAAAGTGTTCCCCTACACACACTTCTGTCACCTGCCCTAACTCATTTCCTAATAGGAGATCTAATATTCATCCTCCCTAGTTGGTATATCTATATATTGATTTAGAAAACTTTCCTGAACACATTTTACAAACTCTAACCCATCTAGACCTTTAACAGTATGGGAGTCCCAATTAATGTGTGGAAAATTAAAATCCCCTACAATCACAACTTTCTGTCTCCTGCAGTTGTCTGTTATCTCTCTGCAGATTTGCTCCTCCAATTCTCGCTGACTATTGGGTAGTCTGTAATACAACCCTATTAATGTCGTCATACCTTTCCTGTTTCTCAGCTCCACCCATATGGCCTCAGTCGACAAGCCCTCTAATCTGTCCTGCCTGAGCACTGCTGTAATATTTTCCCTGACTAGCAAAGCCACCCCCCACCCACCTTCATCCCTCTGCCTCTATCACGTTTGAAACATCTGAACCCTGGAACATTGAGCTGCCAGTCCTGACCCTCCTGTAGCCAAGTTTCAGTAATGGCTATGATGTCATAATTCCACGTGTCAATCTAGGCCCTCAGCTCATTTGTCTTTCCCACAATACTCCTCGCATTGAAATATACACACCTCAGAAGATTATTATTACCACACACAACCTTACTATTTGTGACTTTGCATGAATTATTAACATCATTTATTTTTACCCCCGTTCCACTATCTACTCTGGCACTCTGGTTCCCACCCCCCTGAAAATCTAGTTTAAACCCTCCCTAATAACACTAGCAAACCTCCCTGCAAGTATATTGGTCCCCTTGTAGGTCAGGTGTAACCCGTCTCTCTTGTACAGGTCCCACCTGCCCCAGAAGAGGTCCCAATGATCTAGAAATCTGAAACCCTGCCCCCAAACCAATTTCTCAGCCACGTGTTCATCTGCCAGAGCATCCTACTCTTACCCTCACTGGCAAGTGGCACAGGCAGCAATCCGGAGATTACTACCCTCGAGGTCCTGTTTTTCAACTTCCTACCAAGCTCTCTGTACTCACTCTTCAGGACCTCCTGACTCTTTCTACCTATGTCATTGGTACCGATGTGTACCACGACATCTGGCTGCTCACCCTCCCACCTCAGAATGCTGTGCACGTGATCAGAGACATCCCTGACCCTGGCACCCAGGAGGTTCTGACACGACCACAGAATCTCCTGTCTGTACCCCTGACTATGGAATCCCCTGTCACTACCGCTCTCCTCTTCTTCCTCCCTCCCTTCTGCATTGCAGAACCAGACTCAGTGCCAGAGATCCGGCTGCTGCAGCTTGTCCCAGGTAAGCCATCCCCCCCCCCCCCCCCCAACAGTATCCAAATCGGTATACCTGTTTTGGAGGGGAATGGCCACAGGGGAACCCTGCACTACCTGCCCTTTCCCCTTCCCTTGCCTGACGGTAACCCAATTACCTGTGCCCTGTTCCTTAGGTGTAACTACCTCCCTGAAGCTACTATCTATAAACTGCTCAGTCTCCCGAATGATCCGGAGGTCATCCAGCTCCAGCTCCAGTTCCCTAACGCGGTCTGCTAGGAACTGCAGCTGGATTCACTTCTTGTAGGTATTGTTGTCAGGGAACCAGAGGTCTCCCTGACTTCCCACATCCTGCAAGAGGAGCATTCCAACATCCTGCCTGGAATATTCTCTAGTCTGAACAAAAAAAAGAAGAAAAACAGAAACTTACCAGAACTTACCCTTGCCTCTGCCTGTTTCTCGCCGAAGCCTGATTGAGCCAAAGCCGTCCCACTCCGACTCAGTCCACTCCAACTCTATTCTCTAACAAGGTAAGGTGCATCACCACCCCCCACTCGTCATCCACGCATTCTGTAAACAAGGCTGAAGAGCCGTCAACACTCTTTTGTCAATTTTCGTAGATCAGGCCAGTGCCATTTACCACTTTGTTCACACAGAATGACGACTGAAGGGTGCCAAAAGGCACTGCGCACATCAGATGCACTGTGTATGCTAGGGAACATGGAACAAATTTCTTGACATATTCTAACTATGAACACGCACTTGAATGCATTTAGGTAAAATTTGATTGTGTTGTACACAAAGGTTCTGCTGGAATTTCTAAGCATTATATGTCAAACTGTGTAAAGCCTTGAGGTGTTTAATAAATGCCTGCCAAGTGCCATATATAGTTTAATTCCATATCATGGCTTCATGCAGTACTTCCATTTGAAATTTTATACCTTGTTGTTGTGCTTTTTCAAAAAATCGGTTTTCTAGAAAGATTATTTTTATTTATTTAACGTCTCTTTATACAAGAAGCATGTATAATTTATATATAATATAACTCTATAGCTCTTCTGTCATGCAACCCCGTGTTCCCATCAAAGCACAATCTTTAACCTGGGAGTTCATAGCACCCTTTGTTCCTTACTCAGGAGACTGAGTGAAAGCCAAGTCTTTGACTGTAGAAAAAAATGATATTGAAAACAAATTTATCCTACACTAATGTTTCTGAGACCACCATTTGGTTTCTTTACATTAAAGTGTCCCTTTCATTGGTACACTGATATTGATCCTGTTTGCTTCATTACTCTGTGCCCAGTAATATTTAATCTCATACTGAATTATACTCACTCCTCTGCTAAATAACTCCTATAAGAGAGCACAGCATTTCATGCATAGAATAGGAAATGAGCTATTTTAGAGCATTCCAGTGATCTGTGATTAAGAGCTTAATTAACTAGGAAGTGATAAAGTGTTGATTAGCTATCTAGAAGTGATAGAATCTAAATACAAGATTATGTGACAAATCTAGTGCAGCATTTGTTAGGGTTCCTCCTATCAGCTATCCTACTTCTGCAATCCATGGACAATTTACCCTTTCGTGGTGTGTGTGTGGGTATATGTACACACATGCACACTCAGTCTCCCATCCTAGGACTGTCTTTTCTTCTCACTGCCTCAGTAAAGCAGCCAGCATAATCAAAGATCCCACTCACCCCGGACATTCTCTTCTTCCCTCATCTCCCATCGGGCAGAAGATACAGAAGCCTCAAAGCATGCACCTCCTGGCTCAAGGACAACTCTGTCCCACTGTTCTAGACTCTAGAATTGACCTCTTGTACAATAAGATGGCCTCTTGGCCTCGCAAACTACTGTACCTTGTTATGATCGTGCACTTTAGCACTTATCTGCACTACACTCTTTCTGTGGCTTTTACACTTAATTCTACATTGTTATTGTTTTACCTTTTTCTCACTTAATGTACTGATTTTATCTGTGTGTACAGTACGCAAGACAAGCTTTTCATTGCATCTTGGTACATGTCACAAAAATAAAGTAATCACGGTAGACCTGCCTGTCCCTAAAGATATATCTTTAATACTCAATTACATTTCTTTCATCTTGTTTCCGCTCTTTTTCTCAGTTTTTTTTCAATCAAGTCTCATATATTTTAAAACATGTAAGTTTAAGTGGCTGTTTTCTTTCAAAAGATACTTCCGAGTCCTAACGGTTTAGTGGCCATCATATTCCACACAGCTTTTGATCAACTCTGTTTGTACTTATCCTTGTATGAATCACAATATCAGAACTTTAAGCAAACACATATGGTAATTTTATGGTTTTGTTTGAATCTTTGTTCCAGGTCGGACTGGTTCTCAACATTCCTAGTAATCCTTTGAGGGCTGGAAATAATTTATGCCTTGATATGATTTAAGAATGCATATTTCCTTCCAAAATAGTCACAAAATTTTATCTAAGTGATGTTGTCTCTATCTTGGGCCAGTGTGGAGGCAACTTGATTCTTTATCTCATCCATTACATATATTTAGTCCATAAAATGCCAAATTTAGGAAAAAATGATTGGTTCTGGAAGCAAGAGAGCTGTTGATGTAATCAGTTTAATTATCACTGAGAGTTTCTGAGCAGAATTTTCTGTTGATCTGTGGAGATTTCATAAAATATTAATAATATTGATTGAACCAAAGGCTGCAGCAAGATGCACCTCATCATTATTCCTCTTTGTTACAGTTCGGCTGCTGTGTTCTGTGTGTGTGCTGGAGTTAAGATTTTCGACAGACAACCTTTAATTGTTTCCCCTCCTCCAAACCTGGAAAAACAGTGAAATTGTTTAGTCGATAGGGTGTTGGGTGGGAGAACTGTGGGAAGGTGAGGGAGGGCAGCATGGGAAGCGGATAATAGTGGTTAGGGAGAGAGAACTGGTTTGTTAGGAACAACAAAAGAAAAAAATCAACATTTTATAATTTCACATCTCATACTGAAGACTTTTAGTGTTTTGCTACTGCTGAGTCTATGGCAGGTAACCTGCTTCCAGACATCTGTTGTGATAAATTGGCTGCTGGAACCCATCCAGGAGTGGTCTGTTACTCAGTCCACCCCAGCTTCTCTTTGAATATTCTGTATCTAACATGGGTCTTCCCTTCAACCTGATGGCTAACACTGGAAATGCAGAACTAACAAATACTTGGAATCTTACCAGAAATCGCATACACAAGGCTGTTTCAAAATATTTAAAAAAGAGAAAATTCTGGAAACACTCAGCAGATCAAGTAGCATAAGTGGGAAGCGAGGCCGCTGCAGGTTGAAATTACAGTAGAGCATAGAACACTAAACCACCTTGGCCCTTGATGTTTTCCTGACCTTTTAACCCACTCTAATATCAAATGCACCCTGCCCTCCTACTAAAAACCCTCCACTTTTTGATCATCCATGTGCGTGTGTAAGAGTTTCTTAAATATCAGAATCAGGTTTAATATATCACCGGCTTTTGTCATGAAATTTGTTGTTTGTGACAGAAGTCCATTGTACTACATAGTAAAAAGAACTATAAATTACGATAAATGTATATATAACAATAAATTAAATAAGTAGTGCAAAAAGAGAGGGTACATGTACTAAGGGAACGTTCATGGTTTCATTGTCCATTCAGAAGTCCAATGGTGGACGGGAAGAAGCTGCTCCTGAGATGTTGAGTGTCTACCTTCAGGCTCCGGCACCACCTCCTTAGCAATGAGAAGAGGGCATGTCCTGGGTGACGGGGGTACTTAAATTGAATTGACAATTTCTTCCATTCTTCACATACATGAGGAGTAAAAGTCTTTATGTTACATCTCTGTCTAAATGTGCAATGTACAATTTATAGTAATTTGTAATAAATAATGTGCACAATAGGACAATCAATGTAGCATAGAAATACAATTGTATCAGTGTGAATTAATCAGTCTGATGACCTGGTGGAAGAAGCTGTCCTGAAGCCTGTTGGTCCTGGCTTTAATGCTGCAGTACTGTTTCCCAGAAAGCAGCAGCTGGAACAGTTTATTCACAAAAATACAACTGCAGATGATGTGGATCAAAGAATACGTACACAACGCTGGAAAAACTCAGCAGGCCAGGCAGCCCGAGACCCTTCATCAGGAATGGGGGGGGAAGAGAGGGCCGAAGCCCAGTAATAGAGATGGGGGGGGGGGGGGGTAGGGCCTAGAGGTGCCAGGTGGAGAACCAATCAGAGGAAACATACAAGGGGGAGGGGGAGGGGATAAGCATGAAAGAACTGTAGAGATAAAGAAGCAGAAAGTTGAAAGGGGGGAGAGGCAGAGAGGGACCTGGGATAGGGGGAGGGAATTACCAGAAATTGGAGAATTCAATGTTCATACCACCAGGCTGGAGGCTACCCAGACAGTAGATGAGGTTTTGCTCCTCCAACCTGAGTTTGGCTTCATCATGGGAGTAGAGGAGGCCATGTATGGACATATCTAGATAGGAATGAGAGGCAGAGTTGAAGTGGGTGGCAACCGGGAGGTCCTGTCTATTGGGGTGACTCGAGTCCCCAATGATCCGTTGGGCCCTTTTTATACATCCGTCTCTGTAAATGTCCTGAATAATGGGAAAATCACATCTACAGATGTGCTGGGCTGTCCACATCACTCTGCAGAATCCTGCGATTGAGGGAAGTACAGTTCCCATACCAGGCAGTGATGCAGCCAGTCCTGACGAAGGGTCTCAGCCCGAAACGTTGACAGTGCTTCTTCCTATAGATGCTACCTGGCCTGCTGTTCCACCAGCATTTTGTGTGTGGTGAGTGATGCAGCCAGTCAGGATGCTCTCAATGGTGCCCCTGTAGAAAGTCCTTGGGATTTAGGGATTCATGCTGAAATTCTTCAGCCGTCTGAGGCGTAAGAGGTGCTGTCGTGCTTTTTTCACCACAGCCGGTATGTACAGACCATGCGAGACCCTCAGTGATGTGTATGCTGATGAGCTTAAAGCTGGACAAGGAAGGGTGAAGGCCGAGGTCTCTGAGCTTCTTGTCAAGCCTGAAAGGCATTATGGTGTTGAATGCTGAACTGTAGTCCAAGAACAGCATTCTCACATAGGCATCCCTCTTCTCCAGATGTGTAACAATGGTGTGTAGAGCTGTGGCTATTGCGTCATCCGTCAATCAGTTGTGTCAGTAGGTGAGTTGTTGGGGGTCCATTGTAGGTGGTAGCATGCTGCAGATGTAGCCCTTGACCAGCCTCTCAAAGCATTTGCTTATTATTGAGGTGAGTGCGACAGGATGCCAGTCATTCAGACATGTTACCTTTGTCTTTTTAGGTACAGGAATAAAGGTGGATGCTTTGAAGCAGGATGGCACTCTATAATGGGAGAGGGAGAGATTAAAATGTCTGTAAACACTTCTGCCAGTTGGACACCACCATTTCCAGTCATCACCTCTTGAAGGTGTCCTGGATGCTGGTGAGTCTAGTGTCCATGATGGAGCTGGCTGAGTTTTCAAATTTCTGCAACTTCTTCTGATCCTGTGCAGTGGCCCCTACATCTATAGAAATTTGCAAATGTCTTTGGTGACATACCTTTTCTCCTCAAACTAATAATGAAATAGAGCCACTGTCGTACCTTCTTTGTAATTAAATCAATATGTTGGGCCCAACACAAGATCGTCTGAGATGTTGGCAACCAGTAATTTGAAACTGCTCACCCTTTCCACCTTTGATCCCTTGAAGAGGACTGGTGTGTGCTCCTGTGACTTACACTTCCTGTATTTCACAATCAATTCCTTGCTCTTACTGACATTAAGTGCAAGATTGTTACTGTGACACCACTCAACCAGCTGATATATCTTGCTCCTGTATACCTCAACTCCATCTGAAATTCTACCAACAATAGTTACTTAATTGGAAAACTTATAGATGGTGTTTGAACTGTGCCTAGCCACATAGTTGTAGGTGTAGGGAGAGTAGAGCGGTGGGCTAAATACATGCCCTTGAGTTGGGCCAGTGTTGATTATCCACAAGGAGGAGATATTCTTATCGATCCACACAGACTGCATATTCCGGTGAGGAACGTCCTGATATATCTGCCTCTAACACCACCCCGGCAGAAGCATCTTAATTAAAAGCAGAAGGAGGGAATCATAAGCTAGCTCTCAGCTGAAGAGAGAGTACAATTGCTCTTCCATTCCTCCAGGTCATTCATTTTGAAATCTTTATGAATTAACAACATTCATACAACCAGTAGCCTTTTCGGTTGCTTATCTATTCTGTTTCATTATGAGTAAGACACAATTGCAAAACTGAAATAATGAGTAACGTATAGCTGGCTGAATTAATGATGGTAATGTACAGAACACATAGAATGAACAGATAGTTATTCAGCCACCCAGTAGGAATTGATTCCTTGCTGAATGAACGGAAGCTTCATCTATTATATGGAGAATAATGCTGTTCTGCAGTGGATGATCATACATTGCTGAATACTCGGGAATTTTGCAGAGTAATTCAAGAACTGGGACAACTAATACATTGAGAAATGATGCACATAGATCAAAAATGCAGAAAATTTAATACTTCACTGAGTTAATCATTATTGTTGGAATAGACGATGTGCTCCTAAAGAAGAAGACTTTTCAGGAAACAACAGCTTGCACATTGTTTGCCCCTTGGTGCTCTTGTTCCCTGAAGTAATGCATTGCAACAGCTTACTCGCTCTGGCTACAATGCTCACATAGGCAGAAACATTCCTACATTTAAAAGAAAAACACTTAAAGCTGACAACTGCAGCCTTACGTCAATAGCTGGAGGGTCTGTATCTAAAGGTATTTCACGGGTAATACAACTCAACAATTAAACCCAGCGACAAGTGGGCTGTCAGAGTGCAAAGTTCAAAGTAAATTTATTGTCAATGTACATATGTGTCTCCATATACAGCCCTGAGAGTCATTTTCTTGTAGGCATACTCAATAATAGAATCAATGAAAGTCTGCACCAAAAGGGTGGACAACCAGCGTGCAAAAGACAAGAAATAGTGCAAATATAAAAAGAAAAAAGTGATAAGAATAACAAATAAGTAAGCAATAAGTATCGAGAGCATGAGATAAAAGAATACTTGAAAGTAGGTCCATGTGCTACACAGGGGAACATGTGGTGTCAACTTCCTTGCTTACTATACCAGTGAATGTAATTGTATGCAAATGCACTTCTTTGCTTTAGTGTCTGATTTGAAAAGTTGATCATCAATATTAGCGAAAGACTTGTAAGTGGCTCAGGGGATTTTGGCACACAGCATTCTGGGTTTTTGCTGGCCTGGGCATGAGTGGATAACATGTCTGATGTGGTGTTGATGAAAGCAGAAAGAACAGTCCATTTCTCTATGTTTTTACATTTTTCCATACAATATAGAAGGAAGTCATTTTTGTCTTATTAAGTTTAAGCAACCCATGACCAAATGTCTTCTAGACCTTGCTGCATGCAAGCATAGACAGCTTTGTTTGTTGAGGACTTGCAAATGGATCTGAACTCCGAGCAGACACCTGCAAACACCACACCTCTGGCCCCACAACGGAAGAGAGGTTATCATCAAAACAGCTGAAGATAGCTGATCTAGGTTAAGAATGTTCTTAGTTTGTACAGGTTTCAACTGGTACAACATAAACAAACTATAATTGGATTAGGAAGTGTATTCTTTGCTGATCCAGTGAACTCTGCTTCAAAGGTCTTCAAAAATTAATTTTGCCCCAGTGGATGTATTTGGAAACATAAGTTACCAAGTAAGATTCAAGATCATTAAGGGATGGGGGCAATAATCTGAAATAAAACCAAGTATTTTTATTCATCACTAACAAATTACCAACAGATGTGATTTAGGATGGAATGGCACAATGTATATTGAGCACCAAGCAGAAGCTCAGGTATCTGCAGATTAGAAAGAAACTCTGTTTCAGTTGGTGACTGCCCCTGCTCTGATGACTAATGATCACATTTATTGCCAAAAACATGAATCAGCTTCCATCAGGGAACATTTTTGTCTGTGTTCTATCCTTTCTGCATAAACCAGTTAAATATATGTGACTACCTTTGCTGAACAACAGTCAATGTCCTTAGTGATATGAATTAATTTAATAGGCATTAGCTTACCTATTCCCCTTATTATCACGAGATTTGATTTTGAGTGTGCCAAACAGTAGCTTTCATTTGACTACGTATAGATTTTCTTGGCATACACAATTAAAAAAATGAAATATCCCATTATCAGATGATGCCATATATTGGGCAAGCTACCATTTTAAGTGTCAGTTCTTGAGAATTATGTTGTAGCTATAAAAGGACAAGAAGTTTGGAGCCATACAGTCTAAAAATCTGAACATGTTTCCATTAGTGTCCAAAATCTATTGACCTCACTCTTGAACGTAATCAATGACTTAAACCCTGACAACTCTCTGGGGTAGAGAATTTCTAAGATTGACAGACCCATTCTCCTGATCTCAGAGGTACAGGGATAAACTTGCAAATGATATTGCAGTAGCGTTTTAAGTGTCTACCTCATCAAACCATTGATAAACAAAGTGTTTCAGTGAGATCGCTTATCTTGGTGGGGTGGGGTGTTGTTATAGCTCTCATTTGGGCTCAGGCTACTCTCCTCTATCCCAGTGGATCTTTGCTCGGTGCATTTCAAGTATATTCTTCCATTTTACAAAATATTGCAGAGGCTGAACATCTGAAAGTAACTGTTGTAAAAGTGACAACAAAGAACTTCTCATTTTTTTGTTACGTGCAGTGCCAACTCACCACAGCAATTTGCACTAAAAAAAATCATAGAACCTTAAGATATTGGAGCAGAATTAGGCCATTTGGCCCATCGAGTCTGCTCCATGATTTCATCATAGCTGATTCATTTCCCTCTCAGCCCTAAATTCCTGCCTTCTCTTTGTATCCCTTCATGCCCTGCCTAATCAAGAAACTATCAACCTCTGCCTTAAATATACCCAACAACTTGGCTTCCACAGTCACCTGTGGCAATGAATTCCACAAATTCACCACTCTCTGGCTGTAGAAATTCCTCCTCATTTCTGTTCTAAATGGGCGTCCCTCTATTCTGAGGCTGTGTCCTCTGGTCTTAGACTCCCTCACCATAGGAAACGCATCCACTCTATCAAGGCTTTTTAACATTCAGATGGTTTTAGTGAGATCCTCCATCATTCTTCTGAATTCCAATGAGTACTGGCCCAGAGCCATCAAATGTTTCTCATATCATAAGCCTTTCGATCTTGCAATCATTTTTGTGACCCTCCTTTGAACCCACTCCAATGTCAACACATCCTTTCTTAGATAAGGGGCCCAAAACTGCTCACAATACTCCAAGTGAGGTCTCTTGAGTGCCCTATGAAGCCTTGCTTTTATATTCTACACTTCTCAAAATGAATACTAACTTTCCATTTGCCTGCCACACAACTGTCTCAATTTGCAAATTAACCTTTAGGGCATCCTGCACAAGGACTCCAAAGTCCCTTTGTACCATGGATTTTTGAATTTTCACTCCAATTAGAAAGTAGTCTACACTTTTATTTCTTCTACCAAAGTGCACAATAATACATTTCCTGACATTGTACTCCTTCTGCCTGTTCTTTGCCCATTCTCCCAATCTGTATCAGGCACCCTGCTTCCTATTGTCCACTAAATTGGCCCCAAAGTCATCAATTCTGTCATCCAAATCATTGACATATAACATAAACCATATTTACCATATCATATACTGGTAAATGGTAGGGCATTGAAGAATGCAGTAGAACAGAGTGATCTCGGAGTAATGGTGCATAGTTCCCTAAAGGTGGAATCTCATGTGGATAGGGTGGTGAAGAAAGCTTTTGTTATGCTGGCCTTTATAAATCAGAGCATTGTGTATAGGTGTTGGGATGTAATGTTGAAATTGTACAAGGCATTGGTGAGGCCAAATTTAGAGTACTGTGTACAGTTCTGGTCACCAAATTATAGGAAAGATGTCAACAAAATAGAGAGAGTACAGAGGAGATTTACTAGAATGCTACCTGGGTTTCAGCACCTAAGTTACAGAGAAAAGTTGAACAAGTTAGGTCTTTATTCTTTGGAGCGTAGAAGGTTAAGGGGGAACTTGATAGAGGTATTTAAAATTATGAGGGGGATAGATAGAATTGACGTGTATAGGCTTTTTCCATTGAGAGTAGGGGAGATTCAAACAAGAGGACATGAGTTGAGAGTTAAGGGGCGAAAGTTTAGGGGTAACACGAGGGTGAACTTCTTTACTCAGAGAGTGGTAGCTGTGTGGAACGAGCTTCCAGTAGAAGTGGTAGAGCCATTAAAAAAAAAAATTGGATAGGTATATGGACAGGAAAGGAATGGAGGGTTATGGGCTGAGTGCAGGTCAGTGGGACTAGGTGAGATTAAGCATTCGGCATGGACTAGAAGGGCCGAGATGGCCTGTTTCCGTGCTGTAATTGTTATATGGTTATAAAAGGAAGTGGTCCTAACACAGACCCCTGTGGAACACCAATAGTCACCAGCAGCCAAACAGAAAACGTACCATTCTTTCCCCCCATGCTTTGCCCTCTGCCAATCAGTCAATGTTCTATCCATGCTAGTATCTTTACTGTAATACCACAGGCTCTTATGTTGTTTAGCAATCTCATGTGTGGTGCCTTGTCAAAGGCCTGCAAATCCATGTATACAACATCCACTGATTCTCCTTTGTTTATCCTGCTTGTTATTTCTTCAAAAAATTCCAACAGATTAGTTAGGCAAGATTTTCCCTTTTCGAAACCATGTTACTTTGGCCTATTTTAAGATGTGCCTCCAAGTACCTGGAATCATATCTTTAACAAACGACTCCAACATCTTCTCAACCAGTAAGTTCTGACTAACTGGCCAATAATTTCCTTTCTTCTGCCTCGCTCCCTTCTTGCAAAGTGGAGTGATAGTTGCAATTTTCCAGTCCTCTGGAACCATGGCAGAATTTACTGATTCTTGAAATATCATTACTAGTGCCTCCACAATCTCTTCAGCCACCTCTTTCAGAACCGGTGACTGCTGTACACTATCTGGTTCAAGTGACTTATCTACCTTCAGACCTTTCAGTTTCCCAAACATATTCTCCTTTGCAGTGGCAATGTCACTCACTTCTGCCCCCGACACTCTCGAATTTCAAGCATACTGCTAGTGTCTTCCACAGTAAGGAATGGTGCAAAATACGGGACATCAACCGTCACGATAAATATTATATTTTGGTCTTTACCATTCCCTCCGACCTTCAACTCTCTGAGGCAGAGCGCTCTGTCCTCAGTAAGGGCCTCACCTTTGTCCCCCTTCGCCCACACCTCAGCGAGTTCCGCGTACACCATGATGCTGAACTCTTCTTCCGTCGGCTCCGTCTCCGAGCTTACTTCTTTGACAGGGACTCTCCTACCCCCACCGATGATCACTTCTTCCATCTTCAACCCTTGTCCTCTTCATGGACACCCCCGCTCTGGTCTTCTGCCTGCTCTGGATCTCTTTATTGTTAATTGCCGATGGGACATCAACCATCTCGATAAATATTATATTGATACTTCACCTGTGAGTCAGCTGGTGTGGTATACTGCATCCGGTGCTCCCGGTGTGGCCTTTTATATATTGGTGAGACCCGACACAGACTGGGACACTGTTTCGCTGAACACCTACGCTCGGTCCACCAGAGAAAGCAGGATCTCCCAGTGGCCACACATTTTAATTCCACGTCCCATTCCCATTCTGATATGCCTATCCATGGCCTCCTCTACTGTCAAGATGAAGCCACACTCAGGCTGGAGGAACAACACCTTATATACCGGCTGGGTAGCCTCCAACCTGATGGCATGAACATTGACTTCTCTAACTTCCATTAATGCCCCTCCTCCCCTTCTTACCCCATCCCTGACATATTTAGTTGTTTGTTTTTTTCTTTCTCATTTATAAAAATCACAAAGAGAAGGGGCCCCAGAACAGATCACTGAGGCACACCGCTGGTCACCGACCTCCTTGCAGAATATGACCCATCTACAACTACTCTTTGCCTTCTGTGGGCAAGCCAGTTCTGGATCCACAAAGCAATGTCCCGTTGGATTCCACGCTTCCTTACTTTCTCAATAAGACTTACATGGGGTACCTTATCAAATGCCTTGCTGAAATCCATATACACTATATCTACTGCTCTTCCTTCATCAAGGTGTTTAGTCACATCCTCAAAAAATTCAATCAGGCTTATAAGGCACAACCTGCCTGTGACAAAGCCATGATGACTATTCCTAATCATGTTATGCCTCTCCAAATGTTCATAAATCCTGCCTCACAGGATCTTCTCCATCAGCTTACCAACCATTGAAGTCAGACTCACTGGTCTATAATTTCCTGGGCTATCTCTACTTCCTTTCTTGAATATGGGAACAACATCTGCAACACTCCAATCCTCCAGAAACTCTCCTGTCCTCATCGATGATGCAAAGATCATTGCCAGAGGCTCAGCAATGTTGTCCCTCACCTCCCATAGTAGCCTGAGTTATATCTCATCCAGTCCCAGTGTATTATCCAACTTGATGTTTTCCAAAAGCTCCAGCGCATCCTCTTTCTTAATGTCTGTATGCTCAAGCTTTTCAGTCCACTGTAAGTAATTCCTACAATTGCCAAGGTCCTTTTCCATAATGAATACTGAAGCAAAGTATTCTTTCTGTTAGTCTTATAATCTTCTAGATCTCTATCATTACCTATTTTTTTGAACCTTTCGTAAGCTTTTTTTTTCTTCTTGAATAGATTTTCAACAGCCTTTGTACACCATGGTTCCTGTACCCTACTATCCTTTCCCAGTCTCATTGGAATGCAGAACGCCACATAAATATCCCCTGAACATTTGTTTCTATCGTACATTTCCCTGAGAATATCTGCTCCCAATTTATGCTTCCAAGTTCCTGCCTGACAGCTTCATATTTCCCCTTACTCCAATTAAATGCTTTCCTAACTTTTCTTTTCTTATCCCTCTCCAATGCTCTGCTAAAGGAAATAGAATTGTGATCACTGTCTCCAAAGTGCTCTCCCAGTGAAAGACCTGACACCTGACCAGGTTCCCAATACCAGATCAAGTAGAGCCTCTCCTCTTGTAGGCTTATCTATATATTGTGTCGGAAACATTCCTGAACTCACCTAACAAACTCCATCCCATCTAAACCCCTTGCTCTGGGGAGATGCCAATCAATATTAGGGAAATTAATATTTCCCGTCGCGACAACTCTGTTATTATTGCACCGTTCCAGAATCTGTCTCCCTATCTGCTCCTTGATGTCCCTGTTACTATTGGGTGGTCTATAAAAAACACCCAGTAGAATTATTGATCCCTTCCTGTTTCTAACTTCCATACACAGATACTCCGTAGACAATCCCTCCATGACTTCCTCCTTTTCTGCAGCCGTGACACTATCCTTGACCAGCAGTGCCACGCCCCCACCTCTTTTACCTCTCTCCCTGTCCTTTTTGAAACATCTAAAGCCTGGCACTCTAAGTAGCCATTCCTGCCCCTGAGCTATCCAAATCTCTGTAAACATCTGGGACCCTGGCACCTGGGAGACAAACCACCATCTGTGTTTCTTTCCTGCGTAAACAGAATCTTCTTGGGCATTGGTATAATTGTTTTCCTTTTGAAGCAGGTGGGTACGTCCAACTGTAGCAGTAAGGAATTGACAATGTCTTTGAATACCCCTGCCAGTTGGTTGGCACAAGTTTTCAAGTACTCCATTGTGGCCTGCTGTCTTGCAAGGGATCACAGAGATCCCAGGTTCACCGGGTGCAACAGGGATCCTCATGGCTGTAGCTTTAATCTACCTTGCAAAGCAAACATAAAAAAGCGTTGAGCTCATCTGGTAGAGAAGCATCACTGCCATTCACGATGCTGGGATATCGCTTTGTAGGATGTGATGTCCTGCAAACCCTGTCATGGTTGTTGAAGTGCATCCGATGTTGCCTCCAACCTTGCTCATAGTTGTTTCTTAGCTCTTGCAATAGCCGGCTGCAAGTGATACAGTGGGAAAGTACAGTAAGATTCTGTCTGCACACACTCATCCACACCGGCTTTAACGAAGTTGGTGACAACTGTGACATACTCATCCAGACTCAAAGATGAATCCATGAATATAGTCCATTCCAGCGATTCAAAGCAGACCTGTAAGTGCTCCTCGTCCATACCTTCTTGGACCTCACTACTGGTACTGCAGACTACAGTCTCTGCCTATACTCAGGGAGTAGAAATACAGCCAGGTGATCAGACTTCCCAAAGTGTAGGTGTGGAGTAGCACAGTAAGTACTCCTGATGGTGGGGTAACAATGGCCCAGTGTGTTGTTTCCTCTGCTGCTACAAGTGATCAGTTCATAATAATTATTTAGTGACTTTTTCAAGCAGGCCTGGTTAAAATGCCCCAAAATGAAGGGGGGAGCATCAGGAGGTGCTATTTCATGCCTGTTAATTACATCGCTCAGTCTGTTTCATGCTTGTTTGACATTGGCCTGTTGAGGGATGTACATCGCTACCAAAATGATCGCTGAAATCTCCTGTGGCAGGTAAAATGGACGGCACTTAACCACAAGATGTTCCGGATCTAGTGAACAGGAGTGGGACTGCACTGCCACATTTATCACAACACAAATTGTGATCATGAAGAACCCCCCCATTCCCCACCTCTGGCTTTAAAAGACTCAGCAGTCCTGTCTTTGTAGTGTATTGTGAAGGACTGCAGCTCAGTGCACCTGACGCAGACATGGTTGTCCAGGAGGCTGGAGGTCTCTCAGAGTTCCCCACATCTCACACACAGAACAAAACACAGCCCCTGGGGCCATTCTCACTGCACTATCTGGGCCCTGACAGATTAAGAATGGAGAATGGAGAAGAAGAAGAAACTTACCAGATACTTACCTCTCCCAAACCTTATCTTGAATAAGCCTGATGAGTCAAAGCCACTCCAACATTGTTCCCCTCACACAATGGCCACTCTACTTGTCCTGCCTTACTTTTGTTCACCCGTTGCTATGAATCCTGTTCACTGATTGGGCGCAGCCCAACTCTGAAAACAGTCACGAAGCACTGCCTATTTTAATCTTCGACCACAGACCCAAGTGAAATCGTCACTTCTTTTCATGCTCCTGCTCACGCATTGGGTGCAGTGTGTGCAGTAGAATGACATGCAGAAAATATTCTGCAATTTGCAATACATATAAATGTATACGGTGAATTAAGTTCAGTCTTAATCCTTATAAAACAGAAAAGAAAACAAATCCTAGCAAATTGGGAGACATTGGAGAGGGACCCAAAGTTAATATTGCATCAAAATTGAGCAAATACCTTTGATCTGAAATTTTAGTCTATTTCACTCTTCATTGACGCTGCCTGACCTGCTGAGTTTTACATCCGGTTCTGTTTTCATTTTAGGTTCTTCCTTAGGTAAAGAGAACAAATTGTACATTAGATATTCCTTATTGGGCATACATTATTCCAATGGTATGTTTTATGAAATTGCATAGGCATTGTATTTTGCAAAATAGTTTTTTGACTTTTGAACTTAATAACGTAAATTTGGTTTGCAAATGACCTTACTTGAATGTATAATAATCTTGATGTCAGCCAGGAATCATGTTTTGTTTTGCCACCAAATAGTCAGTTAGCAGGAGCTTAGGGAGTGTAGGTTTTGCAGATATTCAGATTCAGTTTATTGACATTTAGAAACCACAAATGCAATGCAGTTAAAAAATGAGACAGCGTTCCTCCAGAATGATATCACAAAAGCATATGACAAAACAGACTACATTAGAAAATTCACATAACGTTTGGCAATCCCCAATCCAGAGTCTGGAGAGGCTGCTACGTATTAATATTGCGCTACCGTCTTAGCACGTTCCCCGGAAAGGAGCTCCAAATCCACCAGACAAACAAGACCAAAAACTAAAGCTACAAGAACTGCACAAAACCACATATTTACAACAGTGCAAACAATAGCATAATTGATAAAAAACAGACTATGGGCACAGTTTCCTCTTTGGATTTTTCTTGCCACAGCCCTCAATACGAAATTACTCAGCGCATGAGTGCAGTAGAACAGCATGTGGCAGATCTTCTGCAACTATCTTTTGGAGCTTCAACAAAGTGGAAACTCTTGGGGCATTTCAAAGTTGTCAGCCTGCAATACATAAAATGTTCTTTTTGATGGACATTTAGTCATTTTGCCAACAATATTCACGTTTCAGTCTGAAATATTAAGTAGAATTTGCATTTACTTGCTTTTAAGATGAATAAGAAACATGATTTTGGGGAAGTGACCACCGTGGCCTTGTGCTGGTAAAAAATGAATTGTAATACTCTACTCAAAGTGCACTTATTGTAAGTAGTTATTATTTATTCAGACTTTGTTTCAAGCAGTAGCTTGGAGAAAATCTATTTATAGAAGTAGGAAGACTCCCTGTGCATGTGGTCCATTTTGCTGTGAGCTCCTGATGTCCTTTAGACCAGTAGGCAACTTACAGCCAAGCACTATGCCTCAAAAGTTCCACGAAGGTATTAAGATACAAAAACTTTTTCATGGAGTGAGTGAAGAACCAGCAGTGAATTGCAGTTGGTACCTTGCTGTCAGGCAGACAGAATACAAGTGGAAGCTCTGAAACAAATAATGCAGTATCTTTGTCGAGGACCAAAGAAAGAAAGACAAAAAGGAAAGTCTCAGAAGGTTCTCAGTCTGTATTATAAACATGACAATTCAAAGTGCGTCTGGAGTATCTAGTTAAAGCAAAATTTTTTGTTCAGAAAAAGCTGTCCTACTATTTTGTGCTTTCCATCATGCTGGCTGATTACTAGGATATGTGGACACCTGCTTCCAGCTCTTTCCTGTTTAGTGTGAGCTACTAGAGGGAATGGATGTACCTAGAAAGAAGAGTATTATTTCCCAGTTTGTATTCTGTGTGGCTGTCTCTCTACTTGATGGCGTGCTTGTGGTCAAAGTTCCTTGCACAGGGAGTTGTGGTGTGTGAAATATAAAGCCTGTGGTTGTGTTTTGCATAATGCCCTTGTCATTTCAACTCAATGCCAATTTATAACAGAATTAAAGTGATGGTCTTGCCTTGACAACTTGATGTGCAGTTCCAGAACCATTATTGTGCTGCCTCAAAAGACACAATGTGAAGAACATGTCTGGGATTCTTACACCTGGAGACATTGTTCATTCACTCTGAAGTATCATGCTTTGAGGTGGATTGGCAACTGGAAAAATGTTTTAAATCTATGATATACAGTGAGCCACCTAACAATTTGCTCCAAGTTTTGCCTATGCAAAGCACTGTTACTGTTGATTTAAGGCATGTTTGCACCATAGACTGAGCTTTGTGTGCTTGGTGTACTGAAATGCCTTTTGCTTGAGCATTCATCCTTTGCAGAGTCGTGGGTTGATCAAAGAATGAAGAGAGGGATCAAGGTGGGGGATACTGTTAGCTTAGTGTTTGAGGGATAGGCAATGACTGTTAGCAAGTAAAAGGGAATTCCTGGTACCATTGGCTGTGTTAGCAGTTTTTGAAGAGATAAATGAAATAAGAGATAAACATTTGGGAGGTCCAGCATAGAACAATTGATGTCCCGGCAGCCAGAGATAGTTCGTCTTTTAATATTGGTGGAGGGGGCAGAGAGGGATATGGGCTTGGTGTTGGCTTTCGTTGGTTTGTCTTTATTGGGTAGGTTGAAGGGATGTTCATCGGCCTCAAACTGGGGACAAGGGTAGTGCTCCCTCCCAGCAACTGGGAGCTTATGATGCTCGTTAGGCTAGCAATTGGATAGTGTTCAGGCTGGTGATCTTTTGGATAAGATGAGAGTAGACCACCCATAAACAAGGGCAGAAATGTTGTCGTTGTGGTTCAGCAGGCACTAAAATAAGATTAGGAAGTGGGCATTTTGATTGCATAGGAGAAAGTACGGTGAGCGTGATTCAGGGTGCCATGAAGGTCAGGTATGTATGTTAAAGGTTCCAGTGCCACACTCCTAACCATGTGTTGTGCAGACTTTCTTCTGGATGAGTGGTCTGTGCACATAGACAGTGGAACCCATGCAGCGTGCATGTAGTCCGATGACACTCAAAGTATCTCAACTTGTTAGGACATCAGCCACACAGAAATCTGTAAGGAAAATCCCAGACTTTGCACTAAGACCTTGATTTTTTACTCCAATCGTTATTTCATTGAAATTGCATTGCAATGCATACATGGTCTGTTCTCTCCTATTATAGTCCTTCTTAATCAGCCCTTTACCTGTCCCACCTATCATCTCCCAACTTCTTATGTCATCCTCCCTCCCCAACCCACCTACCTTCCCCCTCATCTGGTCTCACCTATCACCTGCCAGCCTGTATTCTTTCCCCACCCCCACACATTATAATTCTGACTTCTTTTCTCCTCCCTCCTGGTCTGATAAAGTGTCTTGGCCTGAAATATCAACTGTTTGTTCCCCTTCATAGATGTTACCTGTCCTACTGAGTTCCTCC
This sequence comes from Hemitrygon akajei, assembly GCF_048418815.1. Taxonomy (NCBI): domain Eukaryota; kingdom Metazoa; phylum Chordata; class Chondrichthyes; order Myliobatiformes; family Dasyatidae; genus Hemitrygon; species Hemitrygon akajei. The sequence goes on from NC_133133.1 coordinate 41,574,112, forward strand.
AGCATTTTGTGTATGTTCGCACTAAGACCTTGATTTTCTGTTGTCGTCATTGACGTTGAATTGCAATGCATGCATGGTCATAGTAATGTACAATAGAATTTTAATCCCATGTACAAGAAGTGGAAATAATGTGATTGTGTTTGTCATTATTAAGCTTTCAAGGCCAGGTTGACTGTCAGCATTGACATGGTGTGCCAAAGGGCCCATTGTGTGCTGTGCAACCTGTGACTCCACACCTCAACTATCTGTTCGGAAGACTCACCAAGATTAGAAAGGAGGGAAGCAACAGCTGGAATTTCTACATCTGTCTGAGAATTAATGAGACTCCCACTTCAGAGTACAATGTATAGACATCAGTTGACGAATTGAAATGTGTTCTCCATGAACAAACATCCTGTCACTGGAGAGTGGGAGTTTTCTTTGGTCACGAGCGGTGAGTGGGTGTTTTACTAGCATCCTTCTGTTGTATTCTCGTTCTGATGTTTGATTCCATTGAAGTCAGTGGAACTGAACATTGGGACAGCACAGTTCTGTAGCATCAAACAAGAAAATGCATTTTTCATCCTAAGCATGTTTCATTTCAGGTGCAGATTGAGCCAACACTTTCAGGAGAGTATGAAAACCTTTCAAAATTATACATTACCTTTCAAGAGTTAATAAAATCTTTAAAACACTCTAAGAAACTTTTGATGGCTAACAGCTTTGGAATGGTAGTGTGCTAATTTGATTTTTCATTTGAAACACAAGCCAAGATAACTGACAGAAAAAGGAAATTCATCTTCTCCAGTCCATAATGACTTTTTTTATTACCTATAAACCCTTAAGTGTGTATTATTGCATTCAAAACCCTGGAGATCCTCTCTCTGTATTTTTATGAGTATCTGTACACACTTACCACAATGTGAGTATTGTGGAAATGCGGGAACCAGGCAGCACCTGAATCCTGTAATAACTGAAGCAGAGTAATGAATATCATGTGCACGCCAGACATCTAACACGCCTCAAAAAGAAAGAAAGCAATCCTGATTTTTGATCACTTTAATAGGTTTTTCTTCAGAATGACTTACACCATAGTAGCTAACTCACTTCTGCTTCAAACATATTTATTTATCTCTGTGCTGTGACAATCAAAAGAAGTGTGAAAAACGGTTAGTGTTTCTTCAAGAGTGTGATGGCTCCACACAGCATTCTCTACAGTTGCCCTGTATGGAAACAATTATATCAGTGTGTGAGTGTTGGACCTGGATTGCGTGTTGGAGTTTGCTGATTGAGAACTAGGTGTGATTTTTCATCTGTTATAACATTGTCTCAATTTTAGTGTCTGCCAGGGAGAAAGTGCCATTTACTAGCGGAAATCTGAAGCAGCTGACTCACTTTGATGTAATTATGAAAGGCACTGGCTGATGGCTGAGGTCTGCAAGGTGCAGCGAATGCTTGGCTCTTTTGTTTTAAATTTATATTGCTCCTGCCAGGCACTAAAGCAGCATGCCCTGAAAGCTGTTTCTAGACTATTGCATTCTTGTGTATTCACGGCAATTTCTAGGCTATACTAAATGTTTTTAACTGAATGCTATTTGCACACATAAAGGAAGAAATTAATTGGCTTGGTGTATCTGATCTGTAAAGTTTAGTTTTAATTCTTGCTGTCCAGCAAGAACGTTCAGGGGGATGTGAGTTAAAGTCAGGTGGAGCAGAGACTGTCTTTTTCAATACTGCACCTTGTATCTTTGCCGTTCCAGGAAGACAGAAGCCTTCTCCAAATGAACAAGTCATAGCTCAGCAATGTCATTGGTTCCACAACATGGATTTAATAACGATTTAATGAGAGGTCCACACTGTTGGAATTTAACAACCAAACATGGTGGAAGGCCTGGGGTATGTTGTAATTGGAAATCTTTGTGGACTAGGAGTGTTTCCTTGGGCTCCATAAGATGACCATGGTTCTCCACAGCCCCATTGTTGCCTTTCCACCTATGGATGCCATTGACTGAATTATATCAAGGACAATATTTTGCCACTGGTGTCCTGAGTCTGCCTGACAACCGTTCATCCTTTTTCGGGAAGGAGATAATGCTGAAATATTCCAGAGAGGTCTGGAACTCAAATGGGTCAGTTCTCACACTGAGATTTCCACTTTGGTTTTATTATTTTGCTTTTGGAACCTTGCCTTTAATCCTGATGGTATATGTGATTGGAAAACCTGATGAGTAACTTGCAACTAACTGGCCATAATCTGTGTACTCAAAAGACATAAATTAGCATATGTCTTAGAAATGTCACATCGTTGTTGCAAGCGGGAAAGCACTTGGAGTTAAATATTAAGAGGAGTACTTGATAAAAGTAATTCAAAGAGGCTTGACTTTGCTGCTGTTCTGTGATACTTCAAGCCTAAATGTTGTCTAATGATTCGGTATCGATAATATTTTGCTTCATGTTTTTGTCCATCTCTGACCTGGGCATGGGAATGAACGATAGAATCACAAATGCTAAAAATATTTCCTTCTCAGAACTAATATTATTCCACTTGATCAGCTGCAAAATCACCAACACTAGTGCCTGATACTGTCAGATAGACCATGTAATTAATAATTTGAGTTATTGCGGAAGTAACAAAATACATTGATTCAGCTTGGTATCAACCACAATATACTGAGGTGGAGAAGTTCATAATGCAGATGATGTGGAGATATCAGTTCTATTGTGTGACTTTCTTGGGAACTAATAACTGGACATCTCGTGCAATGGACAGAGTGCTACTGGTTGGGGGTAGGGATGCTCAAACTAACAATAATGCATAAACCTCTGCAGTGGAAGGCTCTTGAACCAGCCTGGAGAACTACACTCACTTCAACAATGAACTGTTTCCACAACGTATGAACTCACTTTCAAGGATTCTGCACCTCATCTTCTCAGCATATTTTACTTCTTAATTTATTATTAATTGTTTATTTTATATTTGCAGAGTTTGTCTTCTTTTGCACATGGGTTGTTTGTCACTCTAAATCTGTGTGTAATTTTTCACTGATTCAGTATTATTTCTTTGTCCTTCTGTGATTGACTGCAAGGAAATGAATCTCAGGATAGCATATGGTGACATATACATACGTTGATAATAAATTTACTTTGAACTTTCAACTTTATATCCTTCTGTAAGTGGTCACCTGCCATTAGGTCATCAAGGAAATTCAAACATCCACAGGTGGAAGGAAATTCTCTAATGTGCTGAGGCAAATAGAAAGTAATACTGGTAATTTTAAAAATAATTATTTCTCCATTTCTTAATAGTTTTATCATTTTTTAATGTTTTAAATGTATAGCTTCAGAAACATTTGCTATTTTTAATAGCTTTGACAACCAGTTCATTTTTTTGGCATGGCATCGCTGCCGTAAAAAACATTAGTAGGTGGTGCTTGCTGTATCACGTGATGGGATTTATGGTCAGCATGCTCCAGCAGTGAGCTAAGAGTGATTTCAGTAATGCTGGCAAAGGTGCATGGGGTAAGTAGGAATTAGTGAGTGAGCTGCAAGTATGGATGACCAGCCATTGGCAGAAAATTCTGAACCAATATATTTGGATCATTCTTACAGTTCATGGCCATTATTTTCCCTATGTTTTTGTCTCATTGATGTTGACTCACGCCAGTTAAGTTGTATGAGTGTTATTTAATTGAGGAAGCCGTAAGTGTGTATCATTTATTAATAGCTGAAATTAGACAATGAATTAAGTAGGGGTTTATGTGTATTGTTTGTTGAAAGTGAAACACCAGATTGAATGGGTGATTAAAGAAAACATACGGGATCCTTAGTTTTATAGAATATAAAATCATAGAGTATAAGGGTAGGGTAGTCCATAATGAATCTGATTTGACCACAATTATGTCCTTTTCTAGGTGCTGCACTTCGAGGGGAACTGCCTTAGAGAGGTGCTAAAGAGATTTACTAAAATGATTTATGAGAGGCTTTATGAGCTCTCTTTTGAAAAGAGGTCACTTTGGGGGTGGGGGAAGGATCTGCTTTACAATCATGAAGGGTATAAACAGAGTAAATGGAGAGTAACTATTTCTTCTGGTGGAATGGTCAAGAATTAGGGGATATTGGATGATGATGGTTGGCAAAATAATCTAAAGTTGTTTTTTTTTAACACAGTGAATGGTAAGGGTCTGGAATACGCTGCTACTGCAGTGGAGAGTGGCTCGGGGTGGGTTCAGAAGTTATGTCCAAAAGGGACTGAAATAATTATCTGAAGGAAAACAATTTGTATGAGGAGGAGACAGGGTGCAGTGAGACTAGTTGGACTGGTCTTTACCTAGAGCTGGTACATACTTGATTTGCCAAATGCTACATATGAATACACATACGCACTAGCACATACTGACATTCTGATTTTGTTAATTATTTTCTTTGCGATGAAATTTTGCAGCTCTTGTGAGATTGAATCAATAGCTCTTTAACCTACCTACAATATATTTATCGAGATATAGCATGGAATACGCCCTTTTGGCCCCCTTTCCAGCAACCCCTGATTTAATCCTTGGATAATCCTTACAATAACCAGTTAACCTACCAACTGGTACTTTTTTGAACTGTGGGAGGAAACCAGAGCACCAGGAGGAAACACACATAGACAATAGACAATAGACAATAGGTGCAGAAGTAGACCATTCGGCCCTTTGAGCCTGCACCGCCATTCTGAGATCATGGCTGATCATCTACTATCAATACCCGGTTCCTGCCTTGTCCCCATATCCCTTGATTCTCCTATCCATAAGATACTTTATCTAGCTCCTTCTTGAATGCATCCAGAGAATTGGCCTCCACTGCCCTCCGAGGCAGTGCATTCCAGACCCCCACAACTCTCTGGGAGAAGAAGTTTTTCCTTAACTCTGTCCTAAATGATCTACCCCTTATTCTCAAACCATGCCCTCTGGTACTGGACTCTCCCAGCATCTGGAACATATTTCCTGCCTCTATCTTGTCCAATCCCTTAATAATCTTATACGTAGCAATCAGATCCCCTCTCAATCTCCTTAATTCCAGCGTGTACAAGCCCAGTCTCTCTAACCTCTCTGCGTAAGACAGTCCGGACATCCCAGGAATTAACCTCGTGAATTTACACTGCACTTCCTCTATAGCCAGGATGTCCTTCCTTAAGCCTGGAGACCAAAACTGTACACAATACTCCAGGTGTGGTCTCACCGGGGCCCTGTACAAATGCAAAAGGATTTCCTTGCTCTTGTACTCAATTCCCTTTGTAATAAAGGCCAACATTCCATTAGCCTTCTTCACTGCCTGCTGCACTTGCTCATTCACCTTCAGGGACTGATGAACAAGGACTCCCAGATCTCTTTGTATTTCTCCCTTACCTAACTCTACACCGTTCAGATAATAATCTGCCTTCCTGTTCTTACTCCCAAAGTAGATAACCTCACACTTATTCACATTAAACATCATCTGCCAAGTATCTGCCCACTCACTCAGCCTATCCAAGTCACCTTGAATTCTCCTAACATCCTTATCACATGTCACACTGCCACCCAGCTTAGTATCATCAGCAAACTTGCTGTGTTATTTTCAATGCCTTCATCTAAATCGTTGATGTAAATTGTAAACAGCTGTGGTCTCAATACCGAGCCCTGTGGCACCCCGCTAGTCACCACCTGCCATTCCGAGAAACACCCATTCACCGTTACCCTTTGCTTTCTATCTGCCAACCAGTTTTCTATCCATGTCAATATCTTCCCCCCAATGCCATGAGCTCTGATTTTACCCACCAATCTCCTATGTGGGCCCTTATCAAATGCCTTCTGAAAATCGAGGTACACTACATCCACTGGATCTCCCTTGTCTAACTTCCTGGTTACATCCTCGAAAAACTTCAATAGATTAGTCAAGCATGATTTGCCCTTGGTAAATCCATGCTGGCTCGGCCCAATCCTATCACTGCTATCTAGATATGCCACTATTTCATCTTTAATAATGGACTCTAGCATCTTCCCCACTACTGATGTTAGGCTGATAGGACGCTAGTTCACATGGTCACAGGGAGAACGTGCAAACTCCTTACAGGCAGTGGTGGGAATTGAACCCTGATCACTGGTACTGTAAAACGTTGTGCTAACCATTGCTCTACTGTGGCACTCCAATTTAAAGCTGGGTGTTTGCTTTCTCACCTTAAATCTCCCATAAACTATCTCTCAGAAACAACTTCGTCTGTCTGAAAATCTCAATTTTTCATAATTCAGCCCTAAGTTTAGAAATCTGTCCTTGTTTCATTTCTGCAATCATGTCCCAGAACCCTGATATAGATATGGTACTTGAGCAAGCATGAGGAAATCTGCAGATGCTGGAAATTCAAACAACAACACACACAAAATGCTGGTAGACACAGCAGGCCAGGCAGCATCTACAGGGAGAAGCGCTGTCGACGTTTCGGGCTGAGACCCTTCGTCAGGACTAACCGAAAGGAGAGATAGTAAGAGATTTGAAAGTAGTGGGGGGAGGGAGAAATGCGAAATGATAGGAGAAGACCGGAGGGGGTGGGATGAAGCTGAGAGCTGGAAAGGTGATTGGCGAAAGTGATACAGAGCTGGAGAAGGGAAAGGATCATGGGACGGGAGGCCTCAGGAGAAAGAAAGGAGGGAGGGGAGCACCAGAGGGAGATGGAGAACAGGCAAACAACTAAATATGTCAGGGATGGGGTAAGAAGGGGAGGAGGGGCATTAACGGAAGTTAGAGAAGTCAATGTTCATGCCATCAGGTTGGAGGCTACCCAGCCGGTATGTAAAGTGTTGTTTCTCTAACCTGAGTTTGGATTCATTTTGACAATAGAGGAGGTCATGGATAGACATATCAGAATGGGAATGGGATGTGGAATTAAAATGTGTGGCCACTGGGAGATCCTGCTTTTTCTGGCAGACCGGGCATAGGTGTTCAGTGAAACGGTCTCCCAGTCTGCGTCGGGTCTCACCAATATATAAAAGGCCACACCGGGAGCACCGGACGCAGTATACCACACCAGCCGACACACAGGTGAAGTGTCGCCTCTCCTGGAGGGACTGTCTGGGGCCCTGAATGGTGGTGAGGGAGGAAGTGTAAGGGCAGGTGTAGCACTTGTTCCGTTTACAAGGATAAGTGAGAGGAGGGAGATCGGTGGGAAGGGATGGGGGGGACAAATGGACAAGGGAGTCGCGTAGGGAGCGATCCCTGCGAAAAGCAGAAAGGGGGGTGGAGGGAAAGATGTGTTTGGTAGTGGGATCCTGTTGGAGGTGGCAGAAGTTACGGAGAATTATACGTTGGACCTGGAGGCTGGTGGGATGGTAGGTAAGGACAAGGGGAACCCTATCCCGAGTGGGGTGGCGGGTGGATGGGGTGAGGGCAGATGTGCGGGAAATGGGAGAGATGCGTTTGAGAGCAGAGTTGATGGTGGACGAAGGGAAGCCCCTTTGTTTAAAAAAGGAAGACATCTCCTTCGTCCTGGAATGAAAAGCCTCATCCTGAGAGCAGATGCGGCGGAGACGGAGGAATTGTGAGAAGGGGATAGCCTTTTTGCAAGAGACAGCATAGGAAGAGGAATAGTCCAGGTAGCTGTAAGAGTATGGTACTTGAGTTGTGTTCTGACTAGAATTCTGCAGAACAGTATTATGACTTTCTCTGGCTTGTAGTTTACTGTTATGATGATGCTGTTGAAGATAATTTGTTGACCACTACTGTCTGCCTGCATTTGAGCTTTGAGACTTTGACTTCCAGTGTGCTTTCTAGTTCATTTAATTCAACACTGCTCATGGAAGTTATGTTGCCTATTTTCTTTCCTGTATGTTCCCTACATTGAATCTTACATGTGCAGAATATATAGTTATTTTTGAGTTAGCTCCTGTATTCCCACTGACTCTCCTAGTTTAATATACCTTGCAAATTTATCGAATTCACGTTGGCATTTGGAATTCAGGTTATTGATGTAAATTAGAAACAGTAGTGAGCCCAGCTGAGGGCCCTGAGGCACCCCCATAAACATATCCCTTCTCCCCATTTGTAATTCTACCTCTCGGTTTCATGTGCTCACCTAAGATTTACCCTGAATACCTGCAGTTTTGAGTTAACTAATAACTTTTCACATGGAACCTTCTCTAATGCCATGTTCAAGTGTAACGTTATCTGACTTGCTCAGCTGACTTCCTCAAAGAAGTAGAAGGAATTTGTCATGCAAGACCTTCCCCTTCTAGATCTATAGGAATGCCTGAGCAACAGTGTGCTATTTAATTAGAGAGCCGCAGAGAGAATCTCTCATTTGGTAAATGGTCATTGTCTAAGTAGGCAACCCAGTGTTATGTCAAGGTAGATCTGCATCTCAGCAGTTATCTTGCATTAATTTATAACCTCCAATAAGTTTAATTTAAAAAGTGAATTGATTATTGTCTACTTAGTATTATGATACAAATAATCTTCAAATTCACATTTGATATTCAGTTTGATTATCTTTCATAAAGCTGAAGTTAAACTAATGGATTTGTGGTTAGTTATGTCTGATTCATTTCCCTACTTTGAGTATCGTCACTGTGTGAGCCTGTTTCCAATCTACTACTACCTCCCCAGTGTCTCTCTCATAATAATTGTCAATTCCTCACAAATCTCCTGTCTAGTCAGTTAATTCAGCATAGGTTGAGGACAGAACAGTTAGTTCCAAAAGTCTTGATCTGTAGTTGTCTGGAAATGTTGCCATACTGTGGATGGATTACCACTTACATCACACTTTCAATTTTCCTTAATAAATTTGAAAAAGGATTTCTTTCTGCAGTGATACAGTGCATTTTGTACATTATAAAATTCATCACTGAGGAGCATAGTTTATCGACACAAGGTAGAATGATATAGAAAGCCTTTTGACATCAGAAGCTGTAAACAACAAAAAATATAAGGCTGAAATATTTGGTGCTCCAGAGCTTGAGAGTTTGTTTGTGATAGGAACTGTCTTTGGTGCAAATACCAGCCATCCTCATAAAATGGCATGGAAAAATGCAGTTGCATCAATATAATCTTAGAAATTCTAATTATTTATCTACAGTACTGTCAAAATGCTCTTTTGGGCACTTAAAGCCAACAGAATTGTCTCATTAATCATTTATAGCTTTTATAGTCTGTGATATTATTGGAAAATCTGCATGTTACATCCAAAGCTGTAACTTGTTTCAGAGATTAGCTGTAGGGAGTCACCTACTGAACAGACTAGGAAGCTAGCTGAGCCCATGGCTAGGATGAAGGTTTTCTGAGGATCAAAGAAGTCTCTTAAGTGATAGACACCTATGGCGAAAGGAGAAATTTTGATAGACAACTCTGTTTATGAGACGACAAGCAGCTGATGGATAACATAAGATTACTAATGTTGTATAAATTGTGTAGACGCAAACTGAAACTTTCTAGATTATGAAGGTGCCAAAGAAGTTATTGCTTCAAATAACTCAGCTCATTTACCTGATAACCTTTGAGCAACCATTTGAGCTGTTCTTCCATGGCAGAGTTAGCTGTCTGGCTGATTTCCCAATACTGGAACTATAACTGAGGAAGTGGGAGCAACTTTTGGAGAGGAGGGTAGCCAAAAACAAAACAATGATGATTCTGATTAATTGTGCATAAAAGGAACAAAGGGTTCAAATGATAAAAATGGAAATGCTAGGAATGAAGCATCAAGTTGCTTGCAAGGCCAATTGAATTGAAGGACAATTAAATCTGTAGGTGGAAAATGAATGCATTTGTAAGGTTCTATAAAAAGGAGGGCAGATGAATTTTTTTTTCGTCATGTAGAAATGTTTTGGGGATAAATGAATTTTCCTGTTTATAAAATATATTAGTCTTTTGACAGAAGGACCCATTATTGATAGTCTGTTTGCTGACAGTTTGAAACCATGGAGTTAAATTACTCAAAGCTGAATGGCATTCTGAAATAACACAAGTTCTTAACATTAAAATCTAATAAAATGAGTTAAAACCAATTTACTACCCTCTAGGGATCCTCTTAATCCTATCCCTGAGGTGAGAGTAGATCCATTTCCTATTGAATTCTGCTACTGTCAAGGCATTTTGCAATTGTGTATTAAAGCAACTTGGAAACCCCAATGATGATTGGAAATAAAAAGAAGTGGGAGCATGTCTTTTATTAAATAATTTAGCTACCAGATTTGGTGAGAGCACCATCATGTGAGAAAATACTATCTGAGTATGCCCAACCTAATCTACCTGGAGGTGATGTGCTGTCATCACACTGAGGGAAACTTCCATCAAGCTGCAGTATGTGACAGCAACATGGTACCACGTGGGAGGGTTTCTGAATTAATTGAACAACTCACACCTGACCCAGTTGTATTTCTTGGCTGTGTGGGAAAGTGAAGAGTAATCACATGAAACGTAGAGCAGTACCACCAGCCTCAGCCTCCACCCCTGACAGTTTTTCCAAGCTCATACTACTCTACATTAAAAAATATTCCTCTGCCGTCTCCTCTAAACTTTCCTTAACTCACCTTACATGGATGTCCTCTGGGATTGGTCATTACCACCCTGAGGAAAATGGACACTACCAGTCCACTATAGGAATGCCTCGCATAACCTTATGTACCTCTATCAAGTCAACCCTCATCCTCCTTTGTTCCAAAGAGAAAAGCCCTAGTTTGCTCACCCTATCCTCATAAGATATGTTCTCTAATCTAGACAGCATCTGAATAAATCTCCTATGCACTGCCTCTAAAGCTTCCACATCCTTCCTATAATGAAGTGACCGGAAATGAACAGAACGCTCTAAGTGTGGAGAGCATTCTGACAGGCTGTATCACTGTCTGGGGGGGTGGGGGGGGGGGGAGTGTATTGCACAAGTCCGAAAGAAGCTGCATAGGGTCGTAAATTTAGTCGGCTCCATATTGGGTACTAGCCTACAAAGTACCCAGAACATCTTCAAGGAGCAGTGTCTCGGAATCCTAGCACCCAGGACATGCCCTTTTCTCATTGTTGCCATCAGGGAGGAGGTACAGAAGCCTGAGGACACACACTCAGCGATTCAGGAACAGCTTTTTCCCCTCTGCCATCCAATTCCTAAATGAACATTGAACCAATGAACACTAACTCACTTTTTTAAAATAGATTGTTTCTGTTTTTGTATACATTTTAATCTATTCTATATACATTTAAATGCAAAAGTTTGGGCACCCCTGGTCAAAATTTCTGTTACTGTGAATAGCTAAGCGAGTAAAAGATGACCTGCTTTCTAAAAGGCATATATACATTAATGATTTAGATGAAGGGATTAAAAATAAGATAAGCAAATTTGCAGATGACACAAAGCTGGGTGGCAGTGTGAAATATGAGCAGGATGTTAGGAGAATGCAGGGTGACTTGGATAGGTTGGGTGAGTGGGCAGATGCATGGCAGATGCAGTTTAATGTAGATAAGTGTGAGGTTATCTACTTTGGTGGCAAGAACAGGAAGGCAGATTACTATCTGAATGGTGTCAAGTTAGGAAAAGGGGAAGTACAACGAGATCTAGGTGTCCTTGTTCATCAGTCACTGAAAGACATTCTTGCTATTGAGGGAGTGTAGCGTAAGTTCACGAGGTTGATTCCCGGGATGGCAGGACTGTCATATGTTGAAAGATTGGAGTGACTGGGCTTGTATACACTGGAATTTAGATGGATGAGAGGGGATCTGATTGAAACATATAATATTATTAAGGGATTGGACACACTAGAGGCAGGAAACATGTTCCCGATGTTGGGGGAGTCCAGAACCAGAGGCCACAGTTTAAGAATAAGGGGTAGGCCATTTAGAACGGAGTTGAGGAAAAACTTTTTCACCCAGAGAGTTGTGGATCTATGGAATGCTTTGCCTCAGAAGGCAATGGAAGCCAATTCTTTGGATGCTTTCAAGAAAGAGTTAGATAGAGTTCTTAAAGATAGCGGAGTGAAGGGATATGGGGAGAAGGCAGGAATGGGGTACTGATTGTGGATGATCAGCCATGATCTCATTGAATGGCTGTGCTGGCTCAAAGGGCCGAATGGCCTACTCCTGCACCTATTGTCTATTGTCTATTGCATAAAGTTAAAGATGACACATTTCTTTAACATTTTTACTTTTTATTTCGATCTTTTACAGTTTCAAAATAACAAAAAAGGAAAAGGGCCTGAAGCAAAAGCTTGGGCACCCTGAATGGTCAGTACTTAGTAACACCCCCTTTGGCAAGTATCACAGCTTGTAAACACTTTCTTTAGCCAGCTAAGAGTCTTTCAATTCTTGTTTGGGGGATTTACACCCATCCTTCCTTGCAAAAGGCTTCTAGTTCTGTGAGATTCATGGGCTGTCTTGCGTGCACTGCTCTTTTGAGGTCTATCCACAGATTTTCAATGATGTTTAGATCGGGGGGACTGTGAAGGCCATGGTAAAACCTTCAGCTTGCGCCTCTTGAGGTAATCCATTGAGGATTTTGAGGTGTGTTTAGGATCATTATCCTGTTGTAGAAGCCATCCTCTTTTCATCTTCAGCTTTTTTACAGATGGTGTGATGCTTGCTTCCAGAATTTGCTGGTATTTAATTGAATTCATTCTTCTCTCTACCAGTGAAATGCTCCCCGTGCCACTGGCTGCAACACAAGTCCAAAGCATGATCGATCCACCCCCGTGCTTAACAGTTGGTGAAGTGTTCTTTTCATGAAATTCTGCACCCTTTTTTCCAAACATACCTTTCTCATTGCGGCCAAAAAGTTCTATTTTAACTTCATCAGTCAACAGGACTTGTTTCCAAAATGCATCAGGCTTGTTTAGATGTTCCTTTGCAAACTTCTAATGCTGAATTTTGTGGTGAGCATGCAGGAAAGATTTTCTTCTGATGACTCTTCCATGAAGGTCATATTTGTGCAGGTGTCGCTGCACAGTAGAACAGTACACCACCACTCCAGAGTCTGCTAAATCTTCCTGAATGTCTTTTGCAGTCAAACGGGGGTTTTGATTTGCCTTTCTAGCAATCCTATGAGCAGTTCTCTCAGAAAGTTTTCTTGGTCTTCCAGACCTGAACTTGACCTCCATCATTCCTGTTAACTGCCATTTCTTAATTACATTACGAACTGAGGAAACGGTTACCTGAAAATGCTTTGCTATCTTCTTATAGCCGTCTCCTGCTTTGTGGGCATCATTTATTTTAATTTTCAAAGTGCTAGGCAGCTGCTTAGGGGAGACCATGGCTGCTGATTTTTGGGACAAGGTTTGAGGAGTCAGGACATTTATAAAGCTTTGAAATTTGCATCACCTGCCCTTTCCTAACAATGACTGTGAACAAGCCATAGCCCTAACAAGCTAATTAAGGTCTGAGACCTTGGTAGAAGTTATCTGAGAGCTCAAATCTCTTGGGGTGCCCAAACTTTTGCATGGTGTTCCTTTCCTTTTTTCACTCTAAAATTGTAGAAAACAAACATAATGCACTAAACTTGCTTAAAATGTTGAAAAGAATGTTTCATCTTTAACTTTATGACTTTTGGAGATCAGTTCATCTTCTACTCACTTAATTATTCACAGTAACAGAAATTTTGGCCAGGGGTGCCCAAACCTTTCTATATATATAGTAATTTATTTATTTTTCTTCTATTTTATGTATTGCATTGACCTGCTGCTGCTAAGTTAACAAATTTCACGACACAGTCAGTGATAATAAACCTGATTCTGTGGTCGAACCAAAATGTGATAAAGATGCAAAATTACCTTGTGGCTCTTGAACTCAGTCTCCTGTCCAATGAAGGCCAACACACCATATTACTTCTTAACCATCTTAACAACTTGCATGGCCATTTTGAGAGATCTATGGATTTGGATCTCCAGATTGCACTGTTCTTCTGTCCTTCTAAGAATCCTGCTATTAACCTTGTACTCTGCCTTCAAGTTCAATCTTGCAAAGTGTGTCACTTCACACGTTTCTGATTGAACTCCATCAGCCACTTATCTACCCAGCCCAGCATCTTGTCTATATCCTATTGATAACCCTATGATAACTTCCCGCACTATCCACAACATCATCAACCTTTGTGTCATCTGTAAGCTTACTAACCCATCCTTCTATTTCTTAATCCAACTCATTTATAAAATTCACAAAAACTGAATTGATCCCGAAAGTCCCAGAACAGATCCTTGTGGAACAACAATAGTCTCAACCTCCAGGTGGAATATTTCCTATCTAATACTACCCACTGCCTTCTGTGAGCAAATGAATTCCAAATCCCCAAAGCCAAGTTTTTATGTATCTTATGGTTCGCAGTTACTGGATGAGCTTACCGTGGGAATCTTGTCAAATACCATACTAATGTCCCTTATCATTTTGTTTTTTCACTTCCTTGAAAAACTCATTCTGATTCATGAGGCATGACCTGCTGTGCATAAGGCAATACTACCACTAGGCTTCTCCAAATGTTCATAAATCCTGTTCCTAAGAATCCTTTCCATTAGTTTGCCACCACTGAAGTGAGATTCACTTGTCTATAATTCCCAGGATTATCCCTATAACCTTTCTTGAACAATGGAACAACATTTGCCATCCTCCAAACCTCTGATACTAATCCTGTGGACAGGGAGCATGTAGAAATCATTGTCAATGCTCCAGCAATCTTTTCCCTCATGTCCTGCAGTAACTTGGGGTGCATCTTGTCTATCTCTGGGCATTTATCTATCCTAATATTTTTCAAAAGTTTAAACTCTGCCTCTGAACCTTACCATGCTCCAGCATGTTAGTTTGTTCTACACTTGATGCACCATCAATAACTCTGAGACGTGGGTTAAGGTAGGCTTTTATTGGCTGGAAGAAAGCACAAGCAGCAAGCGACCACCACACAACATCCTGGAGACTGAGGAAGGGTGTGTGGCTCCAATCGCCTTTATACCGGGGTCTGTGGGAGGAGCCACAGGAGCTGGCGCAGGGCTTTTATTACGGGGCAAGGGATGGCAAAAGGGAACCACGAGTACTCGTCGATAATGTTGAGAAAGTAGGCATTGCGGTCGGTGGAGGGAAGGGGGCCCTTTAAGTCAACACTCAGTCGCTCAAAGGGGCGGGTGGCCTTGATAAGTTGTGCCTTTTCAGGACGGTAGAAGTGTGGTTTGCACTCAGCACAGACTTGGCAGTCCCTGGTCATCGTCCTGATGTCCTCAAGGGAGTAAGGCAGGTTCTGGGCTTTCACGAAATGGTAAAATTGGGTGACCCCTGGGTGGCAAAGATCTGCATGGAGGGTGTATAGCTGGTCGAGCTGCGCGCTGGCACACGCTCCCCGGGATAGGGCATCAGGGGGCTCATTGAGCCTTCCAGGCCGGTACAGGATATCATAGTTGTAGGTGGAGAGTTCGATTCTCCACCGCAAAATTTTATTATTTTTGATTTTGCCCCGCTGTTGGTTGCTGAACATGAACGCAACTGAGCGCTGGTCGGTCAGCAAGGTGAACCTTTTGCCGGCGAGATAGTGCCTCCAGTGCCTTATAGCTTCCACTATGGCCTGGGCTTCTTTCTCCACCGCGGAGTGCCGAATTTCAGGGCCTTGAAGGGTACGAGAAAAGAACGCTACTGGCCTGCCTGCCTGATTGAGGGTAGCAGCCAGCGCGAAATCAGAGGCGTCACTCTCTACATGGAAGGGAATGGTCTCGTCCACCGCATGCATCGTTGCTTTGGCAATGTCCCCTTTAATGTGGCTGAAGGCCGCGTGGGCCTCGGCTGAGAGGGGAAATGTGGTAGACTTGACCAGGGGGTGGGCCTTGTCTGCGTAATGGGGGACCCATTGGGCGTAATAGGAAAAGAAGCCCAGGCATCGTCTGAGGGCTTTGAGGGTGGTGGGAAGAGGGAGTTCTAACAGGGGGCGCATACGGTTGGGATCAGGGCCAATGACCCCGTTCTCCATGACATACCCAAGGATAGCGAGTCGGGTGGTTCCGAACACACACTTGTCCCTGTTATAAGTAAGGTTCAGGGCTTTGGCCACTTGGAAATATCGTTGGAGGTTGGTGTTGTGATCCGGCCAGTCGTGACCACAGATGGTGATATTATCCAGATAGGGAAATGTGGCCTTCAGTTGGCACTGGTCCACCATCCGGTCCATTTCCCTCTGGAAGACAGAGACACCATTTGTGACACTGAAGGGGACGCGCAGGAAGTGATAGAGGGTCCTCCTTTATGAGTGACGAGCTGCGCCAGTACCTGCTCGCTAGGGGCATTGCTACTAGTAGGACCACGAGCTATAATCCCCGGGGAAATGGACAGGTGGAGAGGGAGAATGCCACAGTGTGGAAGGCCACACTCTTAGCCCTTAAGTCAAAGGGGTTTCCGGTCTCTCAATGGCAGGAGGTCCTCCCTGAGGCACTCCACTCCATCCGCTCTCTGTTATGTACGTCCACCAATGCCACCCCTCATGAGCGCCTCTTTTCTTTTCCCAGGAAGTCTGCCACTGGGACCATCCTACCGGCTTGGCTGACGTCCCCAGGGCCAGTGCTGCTCCGGAAACATGCGAGGAGCAATAAATACTCCCCGCTGGTCGAGAGGGTTCACCTACTACATGCGAACCCCCAGTATGCCTATGTGGTCTTACCTGATGGGCGGGAGGACACAGTCTCCATCCGCGACCTGGCGCCCGCAGGAGTAGCGGACCACTACCCCGAACACTCCACGGTAACTAAGAACCCTGTACCCGAGGTGACACCTAGCACACCAAGTCCTACACAGACTCCTCAAGACACTCCCATACCGGGCGCCTCACACACGCATATACCAGGCGCATCACACACGCATGAGGGACCACTGACGTCTAGTGGGCTGACACCTCCAGTTAGGCCGGAGCCAGCACAACCACCGTCTCCGGTGCAATCACCACCGGCACCTGTGCAATCACAGCCGGTGCTACGTAGATTGCAGCGACAGATTCGATCACCTGATAGACTTAACCTGTAAATATACTTCTAAGTGACTTCGCCCCATGGGGACTCTCTTTTAAAACAAAGGGGGGGTGAATGTGGTGAACTACATATACCTGTCCGGACACCCCCCCCCCCCCCCTGCTGACTGCTCCTGTGGCTCCTCCCACAGACCCCGATATAAAGGCGATTGGAGGCACAGACCCTTCCTCAGTATCCAGGATGTTGTATGATGGTCACTTGCTGCTTGTGCTTTCTTCCAGCCAATAAAATTGATGCACCATCAATAACTCTGAGACGTGGGTTAAGGTAGGCTTTTATTGGCTGGAAGAAAGCACAAGCAGCAAGTGACCATCATACAACATCCTGGAGACTGAGGAAGGGTGTGTGGCTCCAATCGCCTTTATACCGGTGTCAGTGGGAGGAGCCACAGGAGCAGTCAGCGGGGGGGGGGGGGGGGGGGGCGTGTCCAGACAGGTATATGTAGTTCACCACAACACTGACACCTCATTCTTCAAAGCCCCTCTCCCTTGTGAACACTCAAACAAAGTACTTATTAAGAACTTCCTCTACCTCCAGCACATTTCCCCCTTTATCCCTGAACAGTTTTACCCTCACTCTAGTTATCCCATATGCCAAGACCTTCTCATGAATCCCTTCTAAAGGTTCAAAGGTTAATTTTATTATCAAAGTATGTATGCAGAATACAACTAACATATCACCTACAAGGACATCAAACCCCCAACCCGCCAATTGTCAACACGAAAGAAAACTGAAGGAGACCTATATAAACTAGTACACACCAATAATCACATAAATCTCACAATTTTGAAAGCATCCTCTAGTTCTCCAGTTCTAGTTCTCCTAAGTCCCTTCTTAAACTTCTTTAGGCTAACTTATAGCCCTCATTTTCTGTCTGAATTTTGCTTCCTAAACTTTAAGTATGCTTCCTTCTTTTTCATTACCAAATTTTCCATTTCTTCTGTCAACCATAGTTTCTTCATCTTGCTATCCTTTCCCTGTCTTAGTGAGACCTATTCATAACCCATTGCAAGTGGTCCCTAAATAACTTCCACATTTCTGCTGTGCAGAAATGAGAGAACATCCGTTCCCAAATTATGCTCCCCAAGTTCCTGCCTAATGTCATCATAATTAGCCAGTCCTCAGTTTCTCATATTGGAATAAGGAACTGAGCATTTCGGGGATATCTATGCAAAGGGTCAAGGAAGTGCTCACCCTCCAAGAGCATGGTCCAGCCTATTCCTCATTTTTCCCATTATCATCCAAACAGAGACCCCCACCCACCCCTTGTTGAATGAGTTGTGAAGAGGAATCCCTTGGATTAGCAGCAAGTTTATCCAAAAATAAGATGCCAATATGGTGAAATTACAACACATGATGTCATGGATGTTAAAGTACTAAATACAGAATGAAATCAAAAGGACTAAGGGGTTCTTCAGTTAAAACATGAGAACAAAGTTTAGTTGACCTGCCATGATAAATGTTAGTGGTGAAGGACAAACATACTGCTAATGAAACAATAGGGTTTATGATTTTTCCCATCCTAGATGATGGAAAATGCATCAGGTGAAAACAGAAAACAAGTCTGAAACATTTACAAATATCTTTTGACAGAAATAGTGTGGATGACTCATTTTGACTTCCTTCTGCAATCCATGCTATCATAGCAACTAGAGTTCAACCTATTCAATCTATCTGTGTGAAGTCATGAAAAATTGCTGCACAAAATTGACTAGGGACCATTGGATTCCACAACATCCATTTAATTGTATTGAATTGACTTTATTACTTACATCCTTCTTACACAAAGGAGTAAAAATCTTTGCGTTACATCTCTGTCTAAATGTGCAATGTGCAATTTATAGTAACATAGAAACACAGAAAACCTACAGCACAATACAGGCCCTTTGGGCCACAATGCTGTGCTGAACATGTACCTTATAAGAAATAGTATGTACAACAGGACAGTCAATATAACACATAAATACAATTGTATCAGCGTGAATTAATCAGCTTGATGGCCCAGTGGAAGAAGCTGTCCTGGAGCCTTTTGGTCCTGGCTTTAAGCTGCAGTACCATTTCGTGGATGGTAGCAGCTGGAACAGTTTGTGGTTGGGATGACTCGGGTCTCCAATCATCCTTTGGGCCCTTTTTACGCACCTCTCTTTGTAAATGTCCTGAATAGTGGGAAGTTCACATCTACAAATGTGCTGGGCTGTCCACACCACTCTCTGCAGTGTTCTGCGATTGAGGGAAATACAGTTCCCATACCAGTCAGTGATGCAGCCAGTCAGGATGCTCTCAGTTGTGCCCCTGAAGAAAGTTCTTAGGATTTGGTGGCCCATACCAAACTTCTTCAACCGTCTGAGGTGAAAGAGGCGCTATTATCCATTGTGGTGAAGAATGGATCCAGAATTAGCAGCAACACATCTGTCTACTTGGCAGTGTGGGAAATTTCACAGGTATCTCTTGATCATGAAAAGCAGGCAAAATCCAACTTTTCTCATTATTCTTGTACCAATTATTAGTATTGTGATGGGGAATGTGAGGGACAGTGGTATCAATTTGCACCCCTTCATCGCTTCATCCCTTGACCAGCTCACTGTTCTTCAGTATTTGTTCTACCAGCACCACTTAGCTTCAGAGCTTGGTTGAAACATGGATGAAAAGGTAGAATTCTAGAGTGGGAGAGATTTCCCTTGACATTAATGCAAAATATAACTGAGAGTGGATCTGGCAAAAGACCTAATCTTGAAGGTCAGTTCCTCAATGCAAGAATCTGAAGGGTTCCATGCTAATGCAGAATATGCAGAGATTGGATTAGTCTGGATCTTTTATTTGTTCTGTTTTTAATTAATGAAGAAGAAAAGTTACACAAGTGGTTTATATCACATTGACTATGTACCCCTTTAAAATTGCAGTGTGTGATCATCTAGTTTCTACCTTGCAACAATGTTTAAGGAAAGGAGGAGGAAATCTTTATCTGAGGGTCTTTGAAAAGGTGCCATATATGAGGCTGCTTACCAAGTTACGAGCCTGTGGTATTACAGGAAAAATGCTAGCATCGATAAGGCAGTGGCTGATTGGCAAGGGGCAAAAAGTGGGGAAAAAAGGGAAACTTTTCTGGCTGGCTGCCAGTGCTAATGTTGTTCCACAGGGGTCTGTGTTGGGACTGGTTCTTTTCATATTTTATGTTAATGTTTTCACTGATGGAATTGATGGCTTTGTTGCCGAGTTTGCAGACAATACAAAGATAGGTGGAGGGTCAGGTAGTTTTGAGGCTACAGAAGGACTTAGACAGATTAGGAGAATGAGCAAAAGAAGTGGCAGATGGAATAGTGTCGGGAAGTGTATGGTCATCACTTTGGCAGAAGAAATGAAAGAGTTGACTATTTTCTAACCAGAGAGTAGATACAAAATTCTGAGACACAAGACACTTGGGAGTCCTTGTACAGGATTCCTTAAAGGTTAATTTGCAGGTTGAGTCTGTGGTGAGGAAGGCAAATACATTGTTAGTATTTATTTCAAGAGGACTAGAATATAAAATCAAGGATGTAATGTTGAGACTTTATAAAGCCCTGGTGAGGCCTCACTTAGCGTGGTGTGAGCAGTTTTGGGCCGTTTATCTTAGAAAGGATGTGCTGAAACTGGAGAGGGTTCAAAGGATGTTCACAGAAATGATTCCAGGATTGACGGCTTGATATGAAGAGTTTTGATAGCTCTGGGCCTGTATTCACTAGAAGTTAGAAGAATGAGGGGTGACCTAATTGAAACCTATGGAATGGTGAAAGGCCTTGATATAGTGGATTTAGAGAGGGTGTTTCTTATGGGGGGGAGAGTCTAAGACCAGAGACACGGGCTCAGAATTGAGGGGCGTCCTTTTAGAATGGAGATGAGGAGGGATTTCTTTAGCCAGAGAGTGGTTTCTTTAGCCATGGAATTCATTGCCATAGGCAGCTGTGGAGGGCAAGTATTTATGTATATTAAAGGCAGAGGTTGATAGATTCTTGATTGCTCAGGGCACGAAGGGTTATAAGGAGAAGGCAGGAGATTGGGGCTGAGAGGAAAAGTGGATCAGTTATGATGGAAATGCTGGAGCAGACTCTATTAGACAAATGGCCCAAATCCACTCCTATATTTTATGGTCTTATCTGAAGTGTAGCTAATTTCTGTCCAGTAGGCAAGGAAGGGCTTGACTCTGTTATTTCTTCTATTTAATAAACATTACATTGGTTTAACCTCCTGGCTGTCCTGCAGTACCTCAGAGCATGATTATTGGTCTATATACCTGAGGACTGGGAGAAATTCAGAGACCAGCAGAGGAGGACAAAGGGCTTAATTAGGAAAGGGAAAAAAGATTATGAGAGAAAGCTGGCAGGGAACATAAAAACTGACTGTAAAAGCTTTTATAGATATGTGAAAAGAAAAAGATTGGTCAAGACAAATGTAGGTCCCTTACAGTCAGAAACAGGTGAATTGATCATAGGGAACAAAGACATGGCAGAACAATTAAATAACTACTTTGGTTCTGTCTTCACTAAGGAGGACATAGATAATCTTCCGGAAATAGTAAGGGACCGAGGGTCTAGTGAGATGGAGGAACTGAGGGAAATACATGTTAGTAGGGAAGTGGTGTTAAGTAAATTGAAGGGATTAAAGGTAGTTAAATCCCCAGGGCCAGATGGTCTGCATCCCAGAGTGCTTAAGGAAGTAGCCCAAGAAATAGTGGATGCATTAGTGATAATTTTTCAAAAATCCTTAGATTCTGGATTAGTTCCTGAGGATTGGAGGGTGGCTAATATAAGCCCACTTTTTAAAAAAGGAGGGAGAGAAAAACCGGGGAATTATAGACTGGTTAGTCTGACATCGGTGGTGGGGAAAATGCTAGAGTCAGTTATCAAAGATGTGATAACAGCACATTTGGAAAGAGGTGAAATCATCGGACAAAGTCAGCATGGATTTGTGAAAGGAAAATCATGTCTGACGAATCTTATAGAATTTTTTGAAGATGTAACTAGTAGAGTGGATAGGGGAGAGCCAGTGGATGTGGTATATTTAGATTTTCAAAAGGCTTTTGACAAGGTCCCACACAGGAGATTAATGTGCAAACTTAAAGCACACGGTATTGGGGGTATGGTATTGATGTGGATAGAGAATTGGTTGGCAGACAGGAAGCAAAGAGTGGAAATAAACGGGACCTTTTCAGAATGGCAGGCAGTGACTAGTGGGGTACCGCAAGGCTCCATGCTGGGACCCCAGTTGTTTACAATATATATTAATGAATTAGACGAGGGAATTAAATGCAGCATCTCCAAGTTTGCGGATGACACGAAGCTGGGTGGCGGTGTTAGCTGTGAGGAGGATGCTAAGAGGATGCAGGGTGACTTGGATAGGTTAGGTGAGTGGGCAAATTCATGGCAGATGCAATTTAATGTGGATAAATGTGAGGTTATCCACTTTGGTTGCAAGAACAGGAAAACAGATTATTATCTGAACGGTGGCTGATTAGGAAAAGGGGAGGTGCAACGAGACCTGGGTGTCATTGTACACCAGTCATTGAATGTGGGCATGCAGGTACAGCAGGTGGTGAAAAAGGCAAATGGTATGTTAGCATTCATAGCAAAAGGATTTGAGTACAGGAGCAGGGAGGTTCTACTGCAGTTGTACAAGGCCTTGGTGAGACCGCACCTAGAGTATTGTGTGCAGTTTTGGTCCCCTAATCTGAGGAAAGACATTCTTGCCATAGAGGGAGTACAAAGAAGGTTCACCAGATTGATTCCTGGGATGGCAGGACTTTCATATGAAGAAAGACTGGATTGACTAGACTTATACTCACTAGAATTTAGAAGATTGAGGGGGGATCTTATTGAAACGTATAAAATTCTAAAGGGATTGGACAGGCTAGATGCAGGAAGATTGTTTCCGACGTTGGGGAAGTCCAGAACGAGGGGTCACAGTTTAAGGATAAAGGGAAAGCCTTTTAGGACCGAGATGAAGAAAAACTTCTTCACACAGAGAGTGGTGAATCTGTGGAATTCTCTGCCACGGGAAACAGTTGAGGCCGGTTCATTGGCTATATTTAAGAGGAAGTTAGATATGGCCCTTGTGGCTAAAGGGATCAGGGGGTATGGAGAGAAAGCAGGTACAGCGTTCTGAGTTGGATGATCAGCCATGATCATACTGAATGGCGGTGCAGGCTCGAAGGGCCGAATGGCTTACTCCTGCACCTATTTTCTATGTTTCTATATGTATCTCGTGTTAGAGGTCGCAGAGTTGTCCAGGAATAGGGCATCTTTCAGTGGTGTGAACACTTCTTCACTGGCTCATTTATGAAGAACATCCACGTGCAAGAGGGCCTGGAGGTGACATTGTAAAATCAGTTTCCAACGTAGAACCGGGGAGCAATAACAATCCTTGTGAATAGAATGATTTAGAACAGTCTGAAAAACTGGCATGAGAAAATAGTTCTAAAAATACTCTTTAAACTCTACATGTAAAATTAATTCAATTAATGTGTTGTAATTGTTGTTATTCAGATTGCATAATTGCCACTTGCATCAAGTAAACTCACATGAATAGTAACGTGATGAATGAAGAAATCTGTTTCTCAATTTATTTTGCTTGATGGCTTAGCTCCCTCTTACATCTTTTTGTTGTGAGGCAACTTAAAACTTATTCTCCACTGTCTTCATTCACATATTTAGTGAAGGTAATGAAAAGTGTCATCTCTAAAAGGGAATAATTAAACTTTTGTCCTCCACCACTTGTTTGCCATCCAGTATATATTGATATATTGTCTTAAGATGGATTGGAACAATTTGCAAGACTTCTTTCCAAGACCACTATATCTGACTAAGGAGAAGGGTCAGCAGTTCCTAGATTCCTGTTCAGGAATGGCAGTATGCATTTATAACACCATTTCTCCATTTGAAGTATAACCCCTTAACAGCACTTAACAACAGGAACAACTTCTCTGGTACATTACATAGTTCAAGAATGTGACCCACCATTACCACCACTATCTCCCCATATCTAGGCAAAAAGCTTTGGCCATTCAGTGGCGTCCAAAATTTGTTTCAAAAAGAGCTCAATTTAGGGTGATTAAGGTCTACTTTGACCCATGCTCCCTATTTAATTATGTAAGCAGTGCTGTAATAACAGATTATTGAATGAGCATGCACAGAGCACAATGTAGCATTATGGTAACAAGACCGGAGAGGCTGGCACAGTTATGTCCATATCTACAATGGTCAGAGTAAGGTTAATAGCAAGAAAGCTCTTGCCACTTCTCTATGTGAAATGATTACAATAGCTAGTCATGTTTGTTAACATTTTTAACCTGCAAAGCACAGGAAGTGGTGCTCTGACAGATAATTAGTGGCTCTGCACTGAATCATCTGAATGATAATTTTTGTTCCAGGTGTATTTTTAGTTTTCAGCTCCCTGGTCCTCCCAACACTGCATAGTTTTTATCTCACAACAGTGATAAACCAGGATGTATAATATTAGCTGCCTATGAATAGATCACAGAAAGGTTCAGCCTGTGCTTCAAGGCACAATTCTTAATTACAGGTGGCCCCTAACATTTGATATTCTAACAATGAATCAGTAACAAGTTGTAACCAGAAACAAATTAAAATAAAACTAACATCATCTTTCTTTCTTGAAGTGACTGTTTTGCCACAATTAGTTTAAGATTCAAGACCGATATTTTTGTATATGTACTCAAAAGTAATTTGACACTGAGGCTAAAGGTGATTAGCAACTAAATAGAACTGGCATGCATTTATTGAGAGATTGAAAAAAATGAGTATTACACATTTATTTCCATAGCTTCAGGCTCCATGGGGCTTGCTGTATGTTTTGTGAACAAAAGCTATTTAGCCACTACTCCGTGTGGACATAGTGTGGGTTATCCTTACCCAGCTGAATAAGCAATATCTCTGGAACTTTATATAGTGAGTTACTTTTACCCTGCTGAATAAATAGTAGTTCAGAGAGCAACATAGAGGTTTTTTTGTGATAAAAATGTACTTTTGTTCATCTTAGATTATTAGTTTAAATAAAAAGAGTATAAATGGTAATGCTTATATAAACTTTTCTGCAAGGAACAGGAGTTCAAAGTTAGAAAAAGGAAATGATGATTAATATTCATCTGGATTATGGGATTAAAATAAAGCGTGATTATAGCCCCTTGGTGTCTGCTGAATGTATAGGTATTGGGTTGGAGTTATTTGAAAATACTTCTAAAAATTGTCTTCCGTCTTCAATCCAACTGGGGCACAATCGTACATTGTCACAAAGATAGATTTGTGATGGGCCAAAGGGCCTAATTCTGCTCCTATATCTTATGGATTTATGATAATACCAAACCTTCATGTTGAACATTGTTTCACATACCTTCAAAAGATGTGACATGACAGTTTGTTGGAGAATTTACCTCAAAGGCTGCTTTTCAATTCACATAAGTGTCTGCACTAGATTCTTACCAAAATTCTTAAAGAGAATGGTGATCAGCCAGAATTCTTGGTACATATTGGTGGGAAAGGTGAGGAGGTCCTGAAAAGAGATTTTAGGATGCTAGGTACAAAGCTGAGAAGTAGGACCACCAGGGTTGTAACCTCTGGATTGCCACCTGTGCCACGTGCCATTCAGGCTAAGAATAGGAGCATTTGGCAGATGATTGCAAGGTTGAGGATCCAGAGCCAGAGTCAGGTGGTCAGATTTCTGGATCATTGGGATCTCTTCTGGGGAAGATACGACCTGTACAAAAGGGATGGGTTACACCTGAACCCAAGGGGGACCAATATCCTTGTGGGCAGGTTTGCTAGAGCTGTTGGGGAGGATTTAAGCTGATTTGGCAGTGGGATTGGAACTGGAGTAATAGGGCAGATGATGGGGCATTTGGTTTACAAACAGAGGTGATGTGTAGTGAGACTGCTAGCGAGGATAGGCTGCTGATAAGGCAAAATTGCAGTCAATAAGATGAGTTGCAATGTAAAAGGGTGATGAATAAAGGGCTGAAGGTGTTATTTTTGAATATATGTGATGCACCATCAATAACTCTCCGAGACGTGAGGCGAGATATCGGCTTTTATTGGCTGGAAGAAAGAACAAGCAGCAATTGACCACCACACTGCATCCTGGAGACTGAGACCAGGGCTCAGGCTCCAATCGCCTTTATACCGGGGTCCGTGGGAGGAGCCACGGTCAGTGGGAGGAGCCACAGGAGCAGTCAGCGGGGGGGGGGCGTGTCCAGACAGGTATATGTAGATCACCACATTATGCAACATACAGAACAAGGTAGATGAACTTATAGCACAGGTAGAAGTTGGTGTTGTGGACATCAGAGTCATGACTGAAGAAGATTATAGCTGGTTGTGTAACATTCAAGGATACACATTGTATTGAAAGGACAGGTAGATAGGCAGAGGGGGTGGGATGGCTCTGTTGGTTAAAAAAATGAAATCAAAACCTTAGAAAGAGGTGACATAGGGTCAGAAGATGTAGAGTAGAGTTAAGAAATTGCTAGGATAAAGAGACCCTAATGGGAGTTATTGTATATTCAGGGGTCTGAACAGCAGCCAGGATAACAGCTACAAATTACAACAGGAAATAGAAAATACATGTCAAAAGGGCTATGTTGCAACAGTCATGGGGGATTTCAATATGCAAATACATTGGGAAAATCAGGTTGGTGCTGAATCCCAAGAGAGAGAATTTGTAGAATGCCTTTTTAGAGCAGCTCGTGGTTGATCCCACTAGGGGATCAGTATTGTGGACCGGGTGTTGTGCAATGAGCCGGAATTGATTAGAGAACTTAAGGTATAAGAACCCTTGGGCGACAGTGATCATAATATGATAGAAATCACTCTGCATTTGAGAAGGAGAATCTAAAGTCAGATGTATCAGAATTACGGTGGAGTAAAGGGAATTACAGAGGCATGAGAGAGGAGCTGCCAAAGTTGATTGGAAGAGGACCCAGCAGAGATGAAGGCAGAACAGCAATGACTGGTGCTTCTGGGAGCAATTTGGAAGATGCAAGATAGATACATTCGAAAGAAGAAGAAGTATTCTTTTGGCAGGGTGACACAACTGTGCATGACAGGGGAAGTCAAAGTCAACATAAAAGGCAAAGAGAGGGCATGTAATAGAGCAAAGATTATTGGGAAGTTAGAGGATTGGGAAGCTTTTAAAAACCAACAGAAGGCAACTAAAAAAGTCATAAAGAGGGAAAAGATGGAATATGAACGTAAGCCAATAGTATAAAAGAGGATACCAAAAGTTCCTTCAGATACGTTAAGAGTGACAGAGAGGTGAGAGTAGATATTGGACTGCTGGAAAATGATGCTGGAGTGGTAGTACTGTGGGACAAGGAAATAGTGGATGACTGAATAAGTATTTTGCATTCGTCTTCACTGAAGAAGATACCAGCAGCATGCTGGAAGTTTAAGAGTGTCAAAGGGCAGAAGTGATTGAAGTTGCCATTGCTAGGGAGAAGGTGCTTGAGAAACTGAAGGTAGATAAATCACCTGGAAGATGGTCCACAACCCAGGTTTTTGAAAGAGGTGGCTAAAGAGATTGTAGAGGCATTAGTAGTGATCTTTCAAGAATCGCTGGGTTCTGGCATGTTTCCAGAGGACTGAAAAATTGTAAAATGCCTCTCCACTCTTCAAGACGGGAGAGAGGCAGAAGTAAGGAAATTATAGGCCACTTAGTGGTTGGGAAGATGTTGAAATTGATTATTAAGGATGTGGTTTTGTGGTACTTGAAGGCACATGATAAAATAGGCAGAAGTCAGCATGGTTTCCTCAAGGGAAAATCTTGCCTGACAAATCTGTTGGAATTCTTTGAAGAAATAACAAACAGGATTGGCAAAGTAGAATTGGTGGATGTTGTGTACATGGATTTTCAAAAGGCCTTTGACAAGGTACCACACATGAGTCTGCTTAACAAATTAATAATAGGCATTTGTTAGTCTCAAGAGACCATGGATTTGTGCCTTGGAAAGTTTCCAGGGCACAGGCCTGGGCAAGGTTGTATGGGAGACCGGCAGTTGCCCATGCTGCAAGTCTCCCCTCTCCACACCACTGATGTTGTCCAAGGGAAGGGCATCACTTTAATAAGCTCTTGCAATTTATAGGCTCTGGCTCACTAATGCTTTTAAGTATAATTAGTGAAAGCAACTCCATGGAAAAGCAAGCTAACACTTGCACTCATCAAATGAATAGGCAACTCAACCATTTTGGATATGTTTTTTTAGGCATCCGTTAGTCTCAGAAGACCATGGATTTGCGCCTTGGAAGGTTTCCAGGGCGTAGGCCTGGGCAGGGTTGTATGGGAGGCCAGCAGTTGTCCAAGCTGCAAGTCTCCCCTCTCCACACCACCGATGTTGTCCAAGGGAAGGGCAAGGGCTGATACAGCTTGGCACCAGTGTAGTCGCAGAGCAATGTGTGGTTAAGTGCTTTGCTCAAGGACACAATACGCTGCCTTAGCTGGGGCTCGAACTAGCGACCTTCAGGTCACTAGACCAACGCCTTAACCACTTGGCCATGCACCAACACTTAACAAGTTAAGAGCCTATGGCATTACAGGAAAGATACTAACGTGGATAGACTATTTGTTGATTGGCAGGAGGCAAAGAGTGGGGATAAAGGGAGTCTTTTATGGTTGGATGCCAGTGACTAGTAGTGTTTCACAAGAGTCTGTGTTGAGACAGCTTCTTTTTATGTTATATGTCAATGATTTGGTTGATGGAATTGATGGCTTTATGACCAAGCTTACAGATAACATGAAGATAGGTGAAAGGGTAGGTAAAGTGGAGGAAGCAGGTAGGATGCAGATGGACAGACAGATTAGGTGAATGGGCAGAGAAGTGACAGATGGAACACAGTGACTGAAGTGTACAGTCATACACGTTGGTAGATGGAATAAAGGCGTACACTATTTTCTAAATGGAGGGAAGATTCAAAAATTGGTGGTGCTAAGGGGCTTGGAAGTCCTTGTCAGGATTCCCTAAAGGTTAATTTGCAGGCTGAGTCTGTGGTGAGGAAGGCAAATGTAATGTTAGGACTTATTATGAGAGGACTAGAGTATAAAAGCAAGAATATAATTCTGAGGCTTTATAATGCACTTGTAAGGCCTCTCTTGAAAGGATGTGTGGACTTTGGAGAGTGTTCAGAGGAAGTCCACAAGAATGATTCTTGGAATAAAAGTGCTACCATATGAGAACTGTTACATTCCCCGTAACTGGGTGACTTACCAGCAAAGATAGAGAGGTCCGCTGAAGTCTGATGATACTATTTTCAAACGTTTTTATTTTTAAAGGGGCACAAATGTATGGTTAATACAAAGCATTCAGATCATATACGTCATCAATACTCAATCCAAAGCACAGGTATAGTACTAATCAATCAGAAATAAGCTCTATCATTGTCTAGGGGATAATACTGAGTCCAATTGAAATATAAAAGTCACTCAGAAGTCTGCAGGCTTTTCCCGTTTGGGAACCGCTGGCATTTCATGTGTTGGAGAGAGAGAGATTGGTGAGAGAAAGGAACACTTGCCCGTTGTCTTTGCGAAGCAATTCCCTGGAATCAGTTGTTAGTTAAAAGCGATTTTCCTTTGGTTTTCAGCCACAGACTCCGGATCCGGAATCTAACGCACGTGGCTTCCTTCAAAATGGCTTCCCGCTCCGACGGGAAGCGCTATCGTGTCCTCTTAGTGTGTCTCCTTGGTGCGTCTGAGGGGCCGCCTCGGCAGCCCCCCTTTTATCGGGACTTGCAGGGTTGTAGCTGTCAATCAGGGTGGGGTGAGGCAATCTCTCCTCATCTGCCAGCCCACGTTGCCCTGAGGGTTTGCATGTAACCCAGTCCCCATTCCACAAAGGTGTCTCCAAGAGACAATGGCCATTTCCGTGGCTTTTGTCTGGCTGAGAGGCCAGACCACATTCCAAAACCTGGATGCCTCTCTCTCACTCTCCTGAGTCCAATTCAGCACGTCGCTCTCTCTCTTGGGTCATTGACCCCCCCTTCACTAGGGCTCTTGTGATTCTCACAAAGGAGGGGGCTGGGGTCATAACAGAACGAACATCTAGGCCTGCACTTCCTGGAATTCAAAAGAATGAGGGTGTTATCTCATTGAAACCTATCAAATGTTGAAAGGCCTCGATAGAGTGGATGTGGAGAGGATGCTTCCAATGAAATTAGGACCAGAGGACACAGCTTCACTATAGAGAAACATCCATTTAGACTGGTGATGAGGAAGAATTTCTTCAGCCAGATAGTGATGAACCTGTGAAATTCATTGCACTTTTGTGGCTGTGGAGGCCAAGTCATTGGGTATATTTAAGGCCGAGGTTGATGAATTCTTGATTAATCAGGGCATGAAGGGTTATCGGCAGAAGGCAGGAGAGCGGGGCTGAGAGGGAAATGGATCAGCCATGATGAAATGGTAAAGCAGACTCGATGGGCAAATGGCCTAATTCTTATGGTCTTATTTCTATATTCCAGCATTCAATGTAAATGACAGGTACTGTATGTCATAGAGAGTTGCATGTCATTCTCATAAGTTTTGTGAAAGGCAGCAAAGTACAGAGAAACTGAAGCACTTTTAATACAGAGAGTGTTTGGGGCAGCAGGATGTAAGGTTGGAGGGAGCCCTAAAGCTGAGCTGAGTTTGATAGGGGATAATTAAACACCCCTGCCTGAACCTGATGGGTGCAAACCAACTGGAACTGCCTTCTGCTTGCTGTTGTACAGATTGGTTTACGGTGCCCAAAGGCTTCTTGCACTGTTTAGTGAGACAAGGCTGCTTCCCATGACTACAAGCTTTGAACCCTTCAACATTGTTTTTTTTTGTGTACGGTATGCTCGAAAGGTGGAGCTGCCAGGATTTTATTAAACGTGTCCCTAATTTGACAGCAGATCCCTTTCCACATGCACATTGATAACATGCAGCATTATCTTTCTACCATCTTTGGGGATTGTCTAACTCTTCCACGTATAAGGAAGTATTAGGAATATTAGGTAGTATTTGCTATTATTAGGAGTATCTATTGTCATTGATCTCACTATGAGCATTGTATCCAGCCATGCAATTTATCTGTCATCTAACTGGTTTGTTAAGATGTAGCTGTTTTCAATATTGTTGCTCTCCCTGATTTGTGAATAATTTATCTTCTCTTTAATAAGTATTTCCATCAATGGACCATCCCCTTATTTACCCCTACCCTACCTTAAATCTATAGCACTGAACCCTACAGCCATAAAAAAGCCACTTCAAAACTCAATCAATTTTGCTTCTTTTCCTTGATATTCATTTTTTTTAATTACATCTCTGTGAATTGCTGTGGACTTTATCTTACATCCTTTGCTCAGTGCTGAGGATTAGAGACTGGGAAATTTACCAGTGAATAATCATTAACCTGATGAATTGGAATTTATTTCATTTCTTAATAACCAATACTTTAAATTAATGTTCGCAAGAATATAATCTCTGTTGCCCATATTTCTATCTCTTTTTAATTCCCTCAGTTGCTTTGTGCTAGTAAGTTAGATTCCATGAGCCCATAAGCACTACCTCATTGTTACTTTTTTTTTGCACTCTTCATTCATTTTGTAATTTGTGGTAAATTTTATGCTTTGCACTGTAGCGTTGCTGCAAAACAACAAATTTCACATCACATTAGACGGTGGTATAAACATGATTTTGATTCTGATTTCATTTATCTGTCTGATTCTGCCTCAGCCTTACTTCAGCTCTGTCTGACTGAGCGTGCTGAGAGTCTTTTGGTTCCTCAGTTAAAGGAAGCTTTAGTTTATGTCCAAGGACAGTGAAAATCCTCCATTCTTTGTGATTCTTCACCCACGCTGCAAAAAACCTCCTCCTTCACAAAAGTAAAAGGTTAAACTTATAAACTTTTATTTGAATTGAATCTGCCAGAGCTGATAGGGATATTGATGGACTAGACACGTATTGTATTCAGGATTCTTGTGCTTTGTTCTGAAATAGTGAGCCCACCATCACTGGTCTTCTAAGGTCCCTCAACAGAACACTTGATGAAAGCACCCACTTTGTCATGGTCCAGCCCCTTTCTTTCACTGTTCAAGTATATGCAGTATCTTAAAGGTCAAGGGTAGGTGTATTCTAGGCTCCTCAATGAACACGATTGATATCTGAATGGCCATCTAAAGCTGGTCTCCTATTGTTCAGTCCTTCATCCTTGCCTACAAGATCTTGACATTCACAAAGGCCTGATTATCCCAAATCCAACAAAATCCTTCTTTGATGTGCTGACATTGGTTAGGTTGCAAAATTAAGAGGGAGAGGAAAGGAATTTGTACTTAACACAATATATTTAGGAATGTTATTCTAATTAAACACGCTCTGCCTTAAAGGCAGCAGGACCTTTGAGAACAGACACAATTAATGGAGCTGGAGAGAAGGACATGAAAGGAATATAGTGGTTGGCAGAGATTATTCCTGGATCAAACTGCAGTGATGATGTGGCCAATCCTCTTGTGTGAACACTGTCATGCATTAAGATTGGGGCCACACTGATCGAAACTGGATGCTTTTACAGCTGCTGGCAAGGCTACTGCTGACCCAAAGTAGAACTTAGAAGCACTTAGGCAAAAATGAAAGCTATGTATAATTACTGAAGATAATATCAGAGAGTGATTGTCAAGGCTGTAATTTAATCTCAGGATTTAGATAATGACTGTAAACAGCCTTATACTTTCCTGTAAAAAAGAACGTCCTGTGGAATGTTGACAAATAGAGATCAAAATGTTCCAGATTCAATTCTGAGCACGTGAACAAATATTTTCAGACAGAACAGCAGCTGGGGTTTTGTGAATTACCCCATCATTCTTGGACTAAGAAAGGGGGAAATCAGTTCCTGTTATAACAAAACCCTAGTGAAAAGTTCAGCTGTGTCACTATCACTTCAAGGTAAATCAGGTTTAGCTCCAATGATGTCCTTTGCTGAATATGAAGATACAGAGGAAGAATTTTGCAGTGATCAATGCCAAGTGGTGGAGAAGGGTGCGGTATGGGAATGATGCATTCCTGAGGACACATGGTTATTAATTTTCAAACTTAGTTAGAATACCATGCAGTATATGATGTGGATGACACACTCTGGTAGTTGACTGGGAATATGGGGAGAACAGGAGGTATTAGTGGGCAATGTGTCTGCTCCATAAACAAGGATAGATGCAAAGGGCTGAATGGCCCTTTTCAATGTTATAAAGATATATGGAAATACTCTGGTCAATTACTCAAGAATTGGGGAGTTGGATTGAGAAGTAGAACAACATGCCATTCAGTTATAGAGAGATAAAGACTGTTTCTCTAAAGTTAATCTTAATTAAAAAAGAGCCTCTCTCTCAAAATAGTTTAACAATTAGCTGCAATCTATGAGAAATCATTAATGCTCCAGTGATTTTGATAGGAATAGAAAAGTACATTGTTTTAGAATTTTCTGGGTAGAAGGTATTGCCATGGTTACCTGGCTCATAAACACTGCATGTTTTGTAGTTTTAAGATGCAAGAAACAACATTCATTTTACAAAACAAATACATATTGAAAAATCTGACAAATGGTTTTGAATGTTGTTGGGAATAACCCTGAATTGTACCAACATAAAAGGTTTTTGTCCGAAAGAAATAAAATTAGATCAAGCCAGAGGCTCTTTTTTAATAAAAGATTAACTGCAATGTCAGAGAGGAGATGTGCAGCCTGACCATTTTCAACAAGGTACTTCTGTGACCTCTGTTGTTTTTATTTGATGAGAAAAAGAAAGGGAAATTAGTGAAAGACTAATAACTTTAATATCATAGTGCTGGATAACAGGACGAAGCGTTTTGCTATATAACATTGACCAGCACAGTGGAATGTTTACTACCATTGTTTTCTCATAGCATTAACAACTAGTGTTTAATCACAATATTCTGTGTTACCTGTGTGAAGATTGCACTTTCTCCCTGTCACTGCGTGGAATTCTTCTGGGTGCTCTAGTTTTCTCCCATTTCATGAAGATATGCAGAATGGTAACTTAATTTGCCAGTATAACTTGATGGGCCAAAAGGCCTTCTTTATGTAGTAAGGAAACATAGAAATATTGTGTTCAATTCAGACACAAAGGAAGTGGACAGTTGGATTGAGGAGAAATTTAAAAACTCTTCAAAGGATCTTTGGACAGATTGTGTTTGTTTAGTGATATATTAAATGGACATTTTGTAATGCTTGCTTTTCATCTGCCAATTATCTTGTGATGCAAAGCTTTGGGTGATACATCATCTCGACTGTGTGGGGGGAGCACGAATGACATTCAGAGAGCAGCCTTGAAATGGACCTCTCTGGTAGCTGGGGTGTTACCTCGCTCTGGGAAGTGCTGGTAGCTGGAGAGTGCAGGGAAAGTGGAAGTGGGGTGATGGTGTAGAGGAGCAATGGGGGAGGGGAGGAAGGGCCTGAGGGTGGGGGAATGAGGGGATTATGGACTAAGGGACTGAGAGAAGGGTTAGTGGAGGTGAGACAGGGAGCAATTAAGGTGATGAGGCTAAAAAAAGGCTGATGAAGAAAGTAAAAGATGGTATGAATGTGTCCATATTGAGTGCATCTGGGTGTAGTTTGTGCACAGACAGCACAACGTGACTGCAGGTAATTCCATAAAATTCAGTTTTATAATCACATTTCAGCTCTCACCTCCGGTACTCTCCTGGTGGAGTTTGCACAATTTCCCTGTGAATGAGTGGTTTCTCACCAGTATCCTCTCACCAAAGATTGTTGGGTTAATTTGCCATTGTAGGCATTTTCCTAGTATGGGTTGGTGGTAAGAGCATTGTGGAAACTGTGGATTGTTAATAGGAATGTCTGACAACATAGGTTGCAGGGAAATAAATGGGGGCATGAGATTGCACTGAGAATTGTCATAGACTCGATAAGCTGAATGGCTTGCATCTGCTTGGTGAGGAAATATGAGAAACGTGAGCTTAAGCAGGCATCTTGTGTATGTGCACGTATGTGTCTCTGGTTACATGTGCATACTTAGACCAGGTGGTAATGTACAGTGCAGAAAATGGACCTGCCTTCACATGCATTGTGATAGAAGTTGCTTGGCTGAATTTTGCTATGCATGGCCATTTTGCCTGGAATGGATACATGTAATTAAAAATATGAACTTCTTTCCTTTTATTTGTAATTCCTACATTGAAAAAAAAATGATACAATTAGATCCATTCTTCAGCAGGAAGCTTTTAATGCTGGTCCTACAACATGGGTCTGCAGAATAAGACAGTGCAAGGGGTGATTGCCATTGTTGTATTTAGTGCACTGAAGTACATTTTAATGTTGATAAGAAATGAACTGTTTTGATAACGGCATCAAAGAGGTTTGGTGAGGATCAAGTGTGGTTGTTCATTTTGCAACTTTATGCTTAAAAATACCTCTGCCTTACTTCTGTACTTGAGAGAATGACGGCATTCAGGGACACCAGCAATTAGTTGCTTCATTATCTGCCACATTCTTGAATGTGTGTCATATGCGCTCTAAACCACAGACTGTGCAACTATTTAGTCTTATCAACAGTTTTCTATATTTGATTTTTAGCATTGTATAGCGGCCAATTCCAACCAAACCAAATTACCGCTGCTGGTGAAACCAATGGACTTTTTATAATTGTATGATGCACCCTCAGCTTCAGTAACGATTGTTCCAAAAGTCAAAGATATATATTCGACCCTTTAGTAGCAATCAGCAAACATACAATCTTGAAGCAATGAAACTTGTGCATACCCAAGTACAAGTTCAGCATAATTGAGTGTAATTGAGCGGTCAGCAAAAGGGACAACATCCATCTGTCCTCAGCCCCAAACTGCCACGAACCAAAAGCACAAATATGACTAGTCACCCTAATAATTCCCTTTGCTTTGATCACCCCCTACTCAACTGACTAGTTACCATAATAAACATGCAACACAGAGTACAATGCAGGTGGATAACAGATACATGGCTTAAGGTTACAGCATCACTTTCGGTTTCTAATACACCTACACAAGATTGATACCTCAGTTTATGCCTGATATTGCTCATGGTTTTCCCTTAAACATTAGTCCCTGCTTAGCCATGACAGCTGAGTAAGGAATATGTCTGGGCTACATTGCTACAGCTTTGGGGTTGCCATTCTACTGATGCCAGACAACATGCCTTATTGATGTCCAAGTTTGGCTATTTATCATGTTTCATATTTCTTTTTAATGTTTATGCTGACCCTTAGAGAATTCTCATGAGTGACAATCCCCATTTCCACCATGTTTATCATTTCCTGCCCTTTGTTCTCCTAGCACCCACACAGCCACCTGGACAATTAACATCATAACACACATTTGAAGTGCAGAGAATATCAGACATCCTAGAAGAAATAGGGAAAGGATCCAAGCTCCATATAGATGGATCCAATGTTAGGATTGAACCTTTGGAGCAGACTCGGACCAAATGGCCTAATTCTGCTCCTCTATCTTATGGTGTTTGAGTTGTGTGGCAGCACCACTAACGGCCGTGCCACTGCGCTCTCCTATGTCCTTACTGTACTTTCCTTGGCCCAATGAAACTGCAGAGTATCCATACAGAGGCCTATAGAGGGGAAGTCATTCTGAACAACAGTGGGCTGCCCTAGCCAATGGGAGTATCAGTATATTTAATATCACAGAGCTGTATAACTTGGGAACAGGCCCCACACCAAGCATGAAACACCCATTTATATTAGTTGCATTTAATTATTCTCATTTTCTCATTAGTTCCCCAGATTCACTACCAGGTTGCATGCTCAGCCTCCAACCCTACTCCCTGTACACTCATGACTCCATGGCCAGATTCTGCTCTCACTCCATCTACAGGTTTGCAGATGAGAGTATCACCATAGTAGACCATATCACAAATGATGATGAGTTGGAGTACAGGAAGGAGATGGAGATCTTAGTGACATTGTGTCATGAAAACAACCTTTCCCTCAATGTCAACAGAAAAAGAGAGCTGGTCATTGACTTCAGGAAGGAGAGTGGTGTACATCTTCCTGTTTAAACCAATGGCATTGAGACTGAGAGAGGATGAAGCTTCAGGTTCTCAGGAGAGAACATAACCAACAGCCTGTACTGGTCCAACCACATAGATACCGTGGCTAAGCCTTCAGAGGAAGTAAACAAGGCTAAAGAA
This sequence comes from Hemitrygon akajei, assembly GCF_048418815.1. NCBI lineage: Eukaryota > Metazoa > Chordata > Chondrichthyes > Myliobatiformes > Dasyatidae > Hemitrygon > Hemitrygon akajei. Next base: position 41,611,249 of record NC_133133.1, read on the forward strand.
ATTCGACATGTCCCCAGGAACCTTTACCAATTCTTATTGATACAATGGAAAGCATCCCATCTAGATGAATCTGGCAACTGCTCTGCCTGTGAGTGCAAAAAAACTTGCAGAGAGTTGTGGAGACAGCTCAACACATCCTGGAAACTAATCTTCCTTCATGGACTCTATCTATACTTTTCATCGCCTCGGTAAAGCAAGCAGCATAATGAAAGACCCCACCCACCCCAGACATTTTCACTTCTCCCCTCTCCCGTTGGCAGAGATAAAAAAGCCTGAAAATACATATGACCAGACTTAAGGACAGCTTCAACCCTTAACGACTTAACGACTCCCTGATATGATAAATTTGATCCTTGATTCGCAATTTATCTTGCTAAGACGTTGGACTTTATTCTTTACCTCTACTGCTCTTTATCTGTAGTTGTTACACTTTATTCTGCATTCTTTTGTTGTTTTACCTTGTTCTACCTTAATGCACTGTGTAATGATTTGATCTATATGAACAGTATGCAAGACGAGCTATTCAGCGCATCTCATTACATGTAACAATAATAAGCCAATTGCAAGGACAAATTCCACCATTCTCCTGCATACGAGGGACAATTTATAGTTGACCAAGTAATCCAGCAATTCTCAGTTATCTGGGATGTGGGAGGAAAATGTAACACTCAGAGGGAACAACATACAGTTAATGGTTTGGTAATTTAAATAAGATCCTTGTCATATTACCATGATTCCAATGACAATTTAAGGCCAAACTGAGCAACTATGCACTGCAACTGCTCCACCTGGTATTAGCTGAGAAGGAGCCTGAAGGTAAGGCCTGAATTACTTTTGCTAGGCAGCACATAAAATTGCTGTTGGTAGTAATACATTCTCAGCATACATTTTGAGTCTCTACTTGTATTAAACACTAACAGATGAATACAACAGCTGCCCGGCGAAGCAAGTAGGTTAAATAACCTCTTGCAGAAAGGGGAGCTAAGCATCTGTGACACAATGGAAAGGAATTGTAAACTTGCATCAGCAAATTTTCCCACTTTGCACCAAGAATGGCTTTGTCTGCCCTTAAAGCAAATACAAGCTTGGAGGGTCTGCAGCAGACCCTCATAGCAAGCATTCAAGCACAGGTGGGAACAGTTAATAAAGTTATTTAAATTAGGCTGACCTCAGTGAATTTTCCATGTTCACTGGTGACTCACTAATTTCCCCAGACTGTAATGTTGGTGAATCAGTTGACAGGAAAATTAAGGCCAATGCACTTTTGTCCTGTAGGAAGCATTTGCAGATTCTGTAGGACGTCAATTTCTAGTGATGTAAAGCACATCTAGCAAATGAGTTAGAAACTGATCATTGGGCAACATGCAGTGAGTGTGAATGAGGTGAGCTGCATTGACATATATGCGAGCAGACTACCTAACAATCAGTTTCAGAAACACATCTCTTTTGAATTTATATCACGGACTGGCTTTTATGATCAGAAGCAGCATTTTGAGGTGATCATGACACTGAAAGGAGATTAATTAGATGTAAGACAGCAACATGCTTGCTGTTCAGCAAAGACTTAATGGCTTAATGACTCTGTGCAGCTAAAAACAAATTCAGAATTTAAATTTGGAAACTTAAATTGCAAAAGACAATGAAGGGTGAGCCACAGGTGGGCAGAACTGATATGTGATAGATTTTGGATAACAGGCCAGGGGAAGAGCTAAAATGTTTTGTGATCGAGGATGTTTTATTTAGTTATTTGGAGGTAGGGCACAGTAACAGTCCTTTCTAGCCCAACGAGCCCATGTTGTCCAATTACACCCATGTGACTGACCCATATGTATTTGGAACGTGGAAAGAAACTGAAGCATCTGGAAGAAACTCATGTGGTCACAAGGGGAGTGTACGTAATTCCTAGAGACAGTGGCATTAACGTTGGCTGCTATGCTACTGTGCTGCCCTAATCATGACCACCTAGGACATGATAACTTCCAACCTTCTACTGGCATGGATGAAGAGTTAAACAGATCTTCTGAAGAAGAAGAAGAGATAGTGGTGGTGGTAGGATATACTGATACTTGTCATGAAAAAGACATATAAACAGACAATAAGTTCAGAGTTGAATTGGATGCAGAGATTTTGAATGGTCTACTTATAGATGGCTGACTTAGTGGGATAGGGTTAATAGCAAGGTTACTGTAAACTTAGAAGAAGAAACAGCTAATCCAAGCCTGGACATTATACAAAACAATGCAACACAGAGGTAGTGCCGAGACATGATGTAAACACAAATGCCAGTAGTTGTCTACCTTGCCAGTCAGAATGGAGTCACTGGCTGATCACTGAGTCACTATCTTTGTGATTTCCTTCGTCCTGGTGGAGTCAGTCTGTTGTCCATGACTGGGAACTAGGATCTTCCTTCATGAATGGTCATTCAGACATTGCTGTGATTTTTCAGCACTCTTTAGCTGCTGACTTACACTAGGCCTCTGGATGAATGAGACCTCGGTAAGGAATGGGGTTTCTGGCTCAGGGTAGGCATGGGCCAAAGGAAATAGTGCCAGGCCTGGAATGCTAAATTACATGATAGGAAATTTAACAATAAATGTCATATCTAGAACAAGAAATGTTAGAAAAGAAAACCAGGTGTTTCCTGCTGCTTTCTTCAGAGTTTCATAACCCAATTACTTCCCAAGGCAAACAGAAGATTACTTTCATGCTGGCTCTAAACAGGAGATTAAATTTCTTTAATCAAAAGCAATTAGTGTCCAAAAAACGTTTGTGTGTATCTAATTACAGCACCTCTTCAAAGTGAGAAGATGGGCAACAGACAATCAGATTTCTTCTCCTGTCCACTTAATGGACCAGCTACTTCAAACAAAACTTCACTTTGTAATGAGCTGCCTTGCTATTACAGCAGGTGCAGGAAAAAGAGGAGTGTCAGGCAGGGAGCATTTGTGTCATTATGATAATTTACTGAATATTTGCCTGTTTAAATGGAATTAAAACTGGATAGGATGATTAAATACATCTGACGTGACAAGTACAGGAATAATAAAACGTGTTGTTGATCTCCAGATAAAATGAATACAGGTGACCCCTGCATTACAGACGGATTTAAGGATGTGTTGGTAGAAAAGAGTTCACATCATGATTTTCCACATCATGATTTACCTGGGTTTCAGCACTTAAGTTACAGAGAAAGGATGAACAAGTTAGGTCTCTATTCATTGGAGCGTAGAAGGTTGAGGGGGGATTTGATCGAGGTATTTAAAATTTTGAGAGGGATAGATAGAGTTGACGTGAATAGGCTGTTTCCATTGAGAGTAGGGGAGATTCAAACGAGAGGACATAATTTGAGAGTTAGGGGGCAAAAGTTTAAGGGAAACATGAGGGGGTATTTCTTTACTCAGAGAGTGATAGCTGTGTGGAATGAGCTTCCTGTAGAAGTAGTAGAGGTCAGTTCAGTTGTGTCATTTAAGGTAAAATTGGATAGGTATATGGACAGAAAAGGAGTGGAGGGTTACAGGCTGAGTGCGGGTAGGTGGGACTAGGTGAGATTAAGAGTTCGGCACAGACTAGGAGGGCCGAGATGGCCTGTTTCCGTGCTGTGATTGTTATATGATTATATATGAAAACTGGGTCATCAATGCATGGATCAAAAAGTTCCAATTGAAAAAAAATTATCATGATTCTTTATTCTCTCACAAATCATCTGCAAGCAAATTTTATTCTGTTTTCTCAAGTTCTTGTGTAGTGATCCATAAATTCTGTAAGGGTGCGTTCTCATAGCTTGAACATCTGTACTGAAGCAATAGCGGCAGAGGCTGGAGAGTCATTTTATTTATCAAGAAGCAGAGAGGGAAGGTGGGTATGGGACTTGTAGGGAGGATTGTGGAGTGGCAGACTGGTCAGAGAGGGAAGATGAGAATTAATGGGAAGAATGTGGAGATTGACTAGGTTTCTGGGGCAATGACAAGTGGATGATGGAGGGTTTGAGTTGGGAGCTTTTGGCTGAGTGAAGGATTGGGTATGGAACAAATCAGGGTGAATAGGGCATGGTGTGTTCAGCTTGAAAATATTATCCCTGAAAACAAATATCCATTTGTTTACTTATTCAACTAAAAAGGAGTTTCAGAGATTAATATTTAGCTTGTGACTAATCCCAGATGCAAACCAATCACTTTGAATGAAGTGATGCTGTGGTAGGTACCAATCTCTTCCTGGGCCTTCCCAGCTTCCCCAATGGACCCCGCACACCATTCACTTCTTAGACAAATTGGCGATATCCCCCAAAATGCACTTTATCACCAAATTCCAATGCTGAAAATATCAGATGCAAATATCTTAATGGCTTTCATCTCGTGTTGCTTCCAAGTTGCCATGTTCTTGTTAGTGGGAATAATCATGCAGCAGTGCCCTGTAGGGATTTAAAAACTGCAGGTTTGACAGCAGTGTACACATAAATATATACTTGACTCATTCTATAATTTTGAAAGTGGCAATCTCTGCTAATTGGACTAAGACTCAAATTCCTGAATCTATTTTACCATATTGTTCAGTTTCCAAAACCCCACTCAATTAAAATAAAGTCTAGCCTTTTTTATCCCAGCTATATTTTATAACCCCAATCGCTGCTTGGGAATTTTAAAATCTCATGAAGGGAATTCTAGTGACAGTCATTGCCTGTGAAACTGAAGAGCCTGATTTTTAGGAGGCATGCCTTTAACACTGATGCAATTAGTGTACGGGGGTGTTTTTACACATGGGTGAGGTAAATGTGATACGGCACTCACTGATGGGAGGGATGCTCAACTCTGTCAGGTGTTCAATGAAGTTAACAAAGATGCGGTCAGTGATGTGCATTGCTAACATTACTGTCAGGTAGGAAGCAGGAGAATTTCAGTGATTTTTTGAAGTAAATGGGTCACCTATGAAAGACGAGACTATAGAGGAAATCTGTGCCTAGAACCAGTGGACGTGGGTGTGATCGTAAAAGAATACTCAACTACATTCACTAAGAAAAGGAAACTTCAGTTGGAGAATTCAGGAAAGGAAATAATGAAATTATAGAACAAGCTACCATTAAAAGGAAAGGGACATTATCTGCTCCTGTGGGCTCAAAGGAAAATAAATCCCAAGTCCCAATGATATGAATCCTAGGTTACAAGGAAAGACAGAGATACTTAAATTTAAAAATAATGCTGGAAGAACATAGTGGGCCAACCAATATCTGTGGAAACAAACGGCAGGTGCTGATTTTTGATCATGTGATTCTGCTGGCCACATTGTGAACAGCAGACCTGGGATCTTCAAGAAAGGCAGCAGGGATAAGCAAATAAATGATATGCAACTGAGCCCAAAATAGTGGTAAGAAAAATTTTGGAAAAACTTACACTTGTAAATTCAGGATTAACTTTTGCTCTTAAAGAAAGGATTAGTAAAATATCATTTTTTTTGGGAGGGAGATTCTGTCTGACCAGTTTGACTGTTTTTCTTTCAAAGAGCTAGCAGAGTTCTATATAGTTGATGTGATCTGTGTGAACTTCAGCAAGGCTTCTGACAAAGTCCCATATGGGTTCCTGAACTCATTGGAACCCGGGCAAGTTGTCTAATTGAATCTAAAATTGGCTTGGTAATTGGAAACAGAAATGATGGTGAAGGTTGCTTCGTGATTCAAAGCCTGTGACCAATGGCATGCAACAGAATCATTTGAAAGACCCTAAATGTCCTAATTTCAATCTGAATTTAGGAGGTATGGTTAATAAATTTGCAGATGACACAAAAATTATGGATTTTGTTGAGTGTGAAGCAGAAAGTCATAAGCGACAGGACATATTTTATGAGTTGGAAAAAGGGGAGAGGAAAGCCAGATAGATTTAATCTTGATAAGTGTGAAGTGATGTACAGGTCTGTGCAAAAGTCTTAGGCATATATACAGTACATAGCTAGGACTTTGTTTTAGTACTGTAGTAATTTTATGTATTGTACTGTACTACTGCAAAAAAGACAAATTTCATGAAATATATGAGTGATAATAAACCTGATCCTGATATGAACCTGTAGTGTGGACTGAGATTGGGAAGGGGCAGGGAGAGGGGAATCCTGATGAAGGGTCTCGGGCTGAAACATTGACTGTACTCTTTTCCATAGATGCTGCCTGACCTGCTGAGTTCCTCCAGCATTTTGTGTGTATTGCCTAGAGGGGAATCATGGTTGTGAAAAGAGGAATAGAGGGGGGAATGAGTGGGAAGCACCAGTAAGACATTCAGCAGTAATCAATAAACCATTCTGGCACTCCTTCTCTCTCACCTGACCCATACCCCTCCCACAGTGCTCTACCATCACCATTCCCAACATCTTTTGCTCTTGCCAGTTTTATATATATATATATATCTCTATCTTTGCACAGTTCTGTATATTAGAAGGACTATTAGGAATAGGATGGGTGGTAGGGTGGGGGTATGTTCCTATCAAAGGAGGTGTGAGGCACTCCTACCTGCCACTAGCCTGTAGGTCACCCTTGGGCAAGGTGTAGCACCTGCTTATCCACCCCCCCCCCCCCCCCCGCCCCGATCAAGATCATATGAAGCCATGGGAACAGATGGCGGATGGTCATCTGAGCAGCTGGTCCCTAAAATGTCCTGGTTATGCGACCACTGACTCAAGGCAGACAATCTTGGAGTGTATTAATAATCTGAGCATCTTGTAGCCTGCTGCCCAGAAAAAGGCAATGGCAAACTACTTCTGAAGAAAAAATTGCCAGGAAGAATCATGATGATGGAAAGACCGTGATCACTCATGTCATATGACATGGCACATAACATTTAGGGGAAAAACATGCACAATGAATGGTAGGGCCATAGGGAATATTAAGGAACAGAGGCGCCTTGGTGTACATGTCCAAGTGTCCATGAAACTGGCAACACAGATAGATAGGTTAGTGAAGAAGGCATATAGGATACATACTTGCATTATCTAGGAATAGACTATGGGAGTGGAGAGATTATAAAATGCATCTTTCTAAAACATTGGTTGTGTCGCAGCTGGATGAATGTGTGCAGTTCTGGTTTGTTTTGAGAGTTGGAAGTTGAGTGGGAACCAGATTGAAGTCTAAATATTGAGAGACATAAATAAGGCAGGTAGTAGGAAACCTTTCCCCATAGGACTCTAACATCAGAGGGCAAAGGCTTAAAAGAAGGGGGAGGAGTTTAAAGAAGATCTGAGGAAGATTTTTTTGACCCAGAGGTTGGTTGGAATCTGGACATGCTGTTTAAGGGGTAGAAACAAAGAGTCTTATGGCATTTGAACAATATCCATTTAAGCACGAATTGCCAAAGGCATAGAAATGAATGGGATTAGTGTAATGAGAGGGAACAACACGGACATGCTGAGCCAAATGTCCTGTTTCTCTGCTCTATGCCCTTTGACTCTAGTCTACAAGTGAAAAAAGATTTCCCTCTCATCCCATCTGTATCTGTTGCCCAAAATTATAAACCTATGTCCCTGATCCTTGAATCATCAGCTTTGACAACAATCTCTCTCTATTTACCCCAATCTAAACCTCTCATTATCTTGTTTTTCTCTTCGGAATCTCCTTTTAATCCTTTTGTTCAGTGAGAATGACCCTGACTGTGCTTTATGTCTTATAATCATTCTTCTCTCTATGGTCAACCCATGAGAATTTATCTGGTGCAATAAGATATGTGTTATAAACATATCTGTGTGTTTTGTTTAGGAATACAACTTCATTTCTTCCACTGGCTGCAGGGATACCTACAACATCAAATAACTCCAAGGAATTTGTCAAACACAATTTCCTTTTTAAGAAAGCAACTCTACATAAGCACGTAATATTTTTTCTTTGTTATTCACTCATTTATAATAAATTCCAGTAATTTTCCAGCAACTGATGTTTGGCCAACTGGTGTATCTACCTGTCCCTCCCTCTTTCCTTGAACAGCAGTATGATATTTATGGATTTCCAGAAAAAGTAGAATTCTGAAAATTGGCAGTCAATGTTTTTGGCATACTTACAGTGGCCTGTTTTATAACACTGCAATATAGACCAGGAGCTGAGTTTTAGACAATGGAAAGGAATGCTGTCAGAGTGTATAGAAGAAATTTCAAAATAAAATTTATTGTCAGAGTATATACATGTCACCTTGAGATACTTTATCCTGAGGGCATACTTAGCAAATCTATAGACCAGTAACTCTAAACAGGATCAATGAACAGCAAACTGTGCAAATGCAAATATAAATAAATAGCAATAACTAACGAGTATGAAATAACATGAAATGAAAGAGCATGAATCACCAAGTTGAAGAGTCCTTAAAGTGAGACCATCAGTTGTGGGAATACCAGAAATAGAATGAGTGTAGTTAACACTTTTTCTTCAAAAGCCTGATGGTTAAGGGGTAGTAACTGTTCTTGAACCTGGTGGTCCGAGTCCTAAGGCTCTTGTACCTTCTACCTGATGGCAGCAGCGAGTAAAGAGCATGGCGTGGGTGGGGAGGATCTTTGATGTTGAATGCTGCTTACCTACAGCAACATTTCATGTAGATGTGCTCAAACCATGATGTACTGGGCCAAATCCATTATTTTTTTTTGTAGGATTTTCTGCTCAAAGGCATTGGTGTTCCCATCCAAAGCTGTAACGCAGCCAGTCATCTCACTTTCCATTGTACATCTATAGAAGTTTGCCAAGGTTTTTGATGACATGCCAAATCTCTGCAATCTCCTGAGAAAGCACTGTCGTGCTTTCTTTGCAATTATATTTATATGATGAGCAATGATCTCACTGGTTTCAAGTAGCAGTTGATGTTGAAAATTGTCCTTACCCCTGTGATATTCCTCAAACTGATGTATTGAATTGATTTCCAAACAATATTTTGAAGATCCACCTTGATGACCATGTCATCCAAAAAGATATAATAAATCTATCACTCTATGTAAATAGAATGTATTTGGCTGCGGAAAATGAAAAGGTAGAGTAAACTGGAGAACACAGAGCTGAAATTGGCAAGATTAGAGCTTTGAAGAAAATCTTCCTACACTAGACAATATAGGGCTAGTGGAAAAGTTTCCCATCAAAAACAATTAAATCCATTTGTAAAAATGAGCTTGATGACAGACTTTAAGCTTATAAGGATAAGCCCAGATGAAGGGCTACTCAAAAGAGTATTATGTTTCCTGTCATATTGGAATTGTAGTGAAGGCATCAGTGGAATACCAGCAATCAGGACTAAATGGTTCTGATTGGAATATTAGATATACAAAAACTGTCGATCGATTTGTCTTCAGGGATCAGTGAAAAATTTCCAAGTTCTATCTTGGGAACTGTCAGTTCTGATTATCATTTGGATTTGGGAGCAAGAATTGCAAATAAAATTGTGCAATATATACCTCAGGAGGTAGATTCAACGAAGTCAACACCAGCTCAAATAGAAGGAATGCTTAACCCACTTAAGTTTCTGGGTTCAGCCATTACGATATATTGTGGGTGAGTGGAAATTCAAATTTGCATTTCTGATTTGTACTTCTCACTTAAAAAAAAATCATTCACTTCAGTTGCTTTCTAATGTCAGTCTTGTCTAATGGAAGTACTTCTACTATTGAGTCATAGCTTGCATTTTCCCAAGCTAAGCCCTTATTTAAAGATTTTGGAAAATAATCTACCACAACTGTTGGGACTCTGTGTTCCCAGCATGCAAAATGAGTATTGAGGTTAAAGTCTAACTCCAGAGAACTAAGCAGATAATTCAAATAGATAAATTAATGTAGTATCATAGCTCTGCTGGTGTTTGAAATGTTAATTCATGGTACCATGCTTCTAGGCGAAAGTAAAGGGACCCTATAGCTTTTTAGCCAGCCGCTAAGTGTATCTACTTTCATGGCCAATATTTATCTACTGACTAACTTCAAAAGGTTGAAAACTTTTCTATGTCTTTTCATGCCTAGAAATTAAATGATGGGTCTTATTTCTGACTCAGGATTGCTCTCTGTAACATGTCTGTAAGCAATGCTTGCAGACTGATGGCTTGCTGGTATGAACCCTTAGACAAGGGCTTGAGAAGGCTATGTTTTCAATTATTCATTCATGAGATGTAGACTTTGATGCCAGGGCCAATGTTTATTGTCCAGATCTCACTAGCCCCTGAACAGAATGGCTTGCCCAGGCAATTCAGTGAATAGCCAATTTACCATGAGTTACAAGGAGTTAGTATAGGTTAGAATGATAGTATTTCTTCTACAAAGGACAAAGAAGAACCAGGTTGCGTTTTACAATAAAGGAAAACGAAATTTGTGGTTACAATGATGCATACATGCTCTCTATTCCAGATTTACTTAACCAATTGGATTTATCTTTCATTGTTGCCTTGGTGGCTGTCTCTGGATGCCAGCCCAGTAATGTAACCACCTTTCTAATGTAACTTGCTATCTTACATAGAGGGAGAGTGAAGGTTGCAAGTGTGACACCTGTGGAATTTGGCAAACACTGCTGCATTTTTCTGGCTCCATAGGAACTGTTATCACACATATTCTTCATGGCTGATGCTGAAGAACCGTCACTGGGTAAGTCTCAAACTGGTTTCTTGACACTGTGCTCCCAAAAATTATGAAAAGAGAAATCCTGCCAGAGTTGAATTCACAGAGGAGAAGTTCTTGGATTGCAAAATAAGTATTGTGATTAAAATTTATTCAATTTTGCTTTTATCATGCCCTAAGATTACTTAATTATCGGTGTAATTATGTTTAAAGTCAATTCTATATATTGGAAAGAAAAAGATTTGTAACTTCAGTTCTTCAAGTTATTTCATCTGAGTACAAAACTTGTCCCATCATGGAACTGAGATTGTCAGCAGTGAAATGCAACTACAGCTTTGACAGAACAATTTACCATTATGCAACCGAATCATTGATTAACATGCCTGCATCTGTTCTCAAGGTAGCATATTGATTTTATTAGGGAAATTTTTAATTTTTAAAAAATGAACACATTTCTTACACATTAGGTAACAAAAGAGAGATTGGTCATTTGATTATTTTGACAGTGCAAACAGCAGTTTCAATGGACCAAATCTCTTCCTGTTCTCTGGCAATGTATAAAATTCCAATAGTCACAAACCACTTCTCACACATGTTGATTGCAAAGAATTCCTGCTTCTTAATTATCCATATTTTGTTGCTTAGTCGATGAATTATAATTATTCAGTGCAATGCTAGAGTTCACCCAGACATAGCAAAATGGTTTGCAATGAATTTTATGTCAAATGTATATTTTGGTTATGAGTTTCTGTTGGTTTACGTTGAAGTGAGTTTCAAAGTTTATGGTATTTCTACTTCAGGGTGCAGGGCTTCGGGCTATGCACAGGGAATAAGGTGCCAATGCTAAGAACTTGATCCAAGAAAAATACGCAGATTCAAGTCTTGTCAGGTGAACTGCTGTTTGTCTGCCTCAACATTAGCTAGACAGTGTGCAAGGAATTTTCAGAAAGATGCGCATTGATTGAACTTTGAAATGTAGTGGCCCATCACTTTGTGAAGCAGAAATACAAACCCCATTTCCAGAAAAGTTGGGATATTTTCCAAAATGCAATAAAAACAAAAATCTGTGATATGTTAATTCATGTGAATCTTTATTTAACTGACAAAAGTACAAAGAAAAGATTTTCAATAGTTTTACTGACCAACTTAATTGTATTTTGTAAATATACACACATTTAGAATTTGATGGCTGCAACACACTCAACAAAAGTTGGGACAGAGGCATGTTTACCATTGTGTTACATCACCTTTTCTTTTAATAACACTTTTTAATCGTTTTGGAACTGAGGATACTAATTGTAGTAGATTTGCAATTGGAATTTTTGTCCATTCTTGCTTGATATAAGACTTCAGCTGCTCAACAGTCTGTGGGTCTCCGTTGTCTGACTCTCCTCTTCATGATGCGCCATACATTTTCAAAAGGAGATAGATCTGGACTGGCAGCAGGCCAGTCAAGCACACGCACTCTGTGTCTACAAAGCCACGCTGTTGTAGCCTGTGCAGAATGTGGTCTGGCATTGTCCCGGGAAGAGACTTCGCCTTGTTGGCAACATATGTCTCTCTAAAATCCTAATATACGCCTCAGAGTCAATGGTACCTTCACATACATGCAACTCACCCATGCCGAGGGCACTGATGCACCCCCATACCATCACAGATGCTGGCTTTTGCACCTTTCGCTGATAACAATCAGGATGGTCGTTTTCATCTTTGGCACGGAGAATTCGACCCCCGTTTTTTCTGAAAACCAGCTGAAATGTGGACTCATCTGACCACAGCACATGGTTCCACAGTCTTTCAGTCCTTCTGAGATGAGCTCGGGCCCAGAGAACTCGCCGGCGTTTCTGCATAGAGTTGATGTATGGCTTCCTCCTTGCGTAATACAGTTTCAAGTTGCATTTCTGGATGCAGCAACGGACTGTGTTAAGTGACAATGGTTTTCCGAAGTACTCCCGAGCCCAGGTGGCTATAATTGTCACAGTAGCATGACGGTTTCTTAGGCAGTGCCACCTGAGGGCTCGAAGATCACGCGCATTCAACAGTGGTTTCCGACCTTGCCCTTTACGCACTGAGATGTCTCTGAATTCTCTGAATCTTTTCACAATATTATGTACTGTAGATGTTGAAAGACCTAAGTTCTCTGCAATCTTGCATTGGGAAATGTTCGTTTTGAACTGACTAACAATTCTCATGAATTTTGGCACAAAGGGGTGAGTCACGACCCATCCTTGCTTGCAAAGACTGAGTCTTTGATGGACGCTACTTTTATACCCAGTCATGATACCTCACCTGCTACCAATTAGCCTGCTTAATGTGGAGTCTTCCAAACCGGTGTTACTTGAATATTCTGTGCACTTTTCAATCTTATTTTAACTCTGTCCCAACTTTTGTTGAGTGTGTTGCAGCCATCAAATTCTAAATTTGAGTATATTTACAAAATACAATTAAGTTGGTCAGTAAAACTATTGAAAATCTTTTCTTTGTACTTTTGACAGTTAAAAAAGGGTTCACATGAATTAACATATCACAAATTTTTGTTTTTATTGCATTTTGGAAAATATCCCAACTTTTCTGGAAATGGGGTTTGTAGATAGAAATAACAGCAGAAGGTTGATTTTTGCAGAAGTGTGGATTAAGGCACAGAATCTTGTTTATTGGGAGCATTTATTGGGAAATTCTTACAATTCTCTGTTGAATTATTTTGAATTGAATGGTTTATAGGGATGATACACATATTTTTTCCCCCAATATGTGCTCTTGCCAGCCAGGTTAAGCAGCCAGTAACCCATGTTTGTAAAAGCAGTCTTTAGAATTGAAGACCTGGATGAACAACTTGACTTTAGAGGTGCATACGTTTCAACTACAACTCCTTGAGACTGGTTGCAATGCCTAAGGATGCAATAATGGTCAGTAATCTTCTTTCAGATATTGGATAACTACAGATTGTATATTTTCTAATACCAAACCAGCTTCAGAATCTGGCACCCTGCAAGATCCTAATCTGTGTATTTAAATCATTTCACTCTGTACATATGACTAAACTTTTATTCAGCACTTTGTGCTAGTCTTTTTCTAATTAAAACAACTACTGTTTGGGAAGGCTCTATTTATGGAGACATCAAATGCTACTGTTTTCTGAATGATTCTCCAAAAGCGTGCTTTCTTTGTCAGAGAGGAACCACACAGCTACTCAGAGGCAGTTGCATAACTCATGGTGCCTCTGTCTGGTTATTTCAAGAATTCTTCCCAGCAAGAGATTTGTTCATGAGGGAGGGGTGGAGGCGGAGGAAAAGGAAGAATGGTTTCAGGGACAACAAACCCATGAAACAATTCATTTCCTTTTCATAAAATGGTCATCTGCAAGAACAATCTGTAGAGTGAGAAGAACTAAATTATTCGCACAGAATGGCAGAAGAATTCCTCCGAGGCTCAATCCTCTAAGTGCATCAAGACTCTGTAACTTTAGATTTTGCACTATGGTTGGAACTATTTACTTGCATGTCTCAAAGGAATGAAGGGCTGCACCGCGAATAATTTCAATTCAGGCTGATTTGAATTACTGCTTGAGTTGATCAAGGTAGGAGACTGATCTCTGCCACTCAGGAAAGGAGACTGCATTCGCCAACTCAGCAGGGGGCTGAATTACTTTCCAGCTTTGGAGAATGTGCACAATAAAGTAACTCACTCCTGCCTAAATGTTTTTTTCTCTTTGTTCCTAACTTTTCATTTTCTTTATCTTTACTTCTACTTGAGGCTTTTGTAACTGTTAATAATAATCACTGATGTCTGGTTTTCATGGAAAAACAGCAGGATCTCCAGAAAGTAATCCAAAAAATTATGGCAATAAATATAAATAAAATATGAGGTCAAATCTTCATAGAGTGTGCATATGATATTACATGTTGTTTGATTTTTGCAGGACTGTGTATTAAGGCACAGGATCATGTCTATTGGGAGCATAGATTGGGAAATTATGGGTACACTTCTTATTATTCTCTGTTGAATTATTTTGAATTGAATGGTTTATAGGGATGATACACATGTTTTTTCCTCCAATATGTGCTCTTGCCAGCTAGGTTAAGCAGCCAGTAACCCATGTTTGTAAAAGTCGCTTAGTTCATATATACATATATAGCAATGTAAATTCACAATAGTGCAAGCTGATAACAAAAGAAAAAAGACGATGTGAAATCATGGACTTCAGTGAACTACAGAATAAAATGACCTTTTTCTTACTTAGTGAGATTTAAGGATAGAAAAAAGGAAAGAGTCACAGCAAAATAGTGAATTACAACAGAGAAGTCTAATAGAGTCATAGAACACTACAGCACAGAAAAAGGACTTTCAGCCCATCTAGTCTGTGCCAAACCGTTGATCTTCCTAGTCCCATTATCCTCCACCCGGGCCATAGCCCTCCATACCCCTGCTATCGATGTACCTATCCAAGCTTCTCTTAAATGTTGGAATTGAACCCACACCCACCACTTGTGCCAGCAGCTTGTTCCACGCTTGTTCCACTCTTTCACCATCCTCTGAGTGAAGAGGTTACTCCTCATGTTCTCTTAATGACCTCTATTTGTAGTCTTGCCCACCCACAGTGGAAAAAGCCTGCTTGCATTTTCCTAACTATTTTGTTGTTGAGTGCTATTGAGTCATCGTCGGATCACAGTGACCCTATAGATAGTGTAGTTGTCCAGGGGATTTTCGTGGCAAGATACAGAAGTAGATTGCCAGGCCTTCCTTCTGCACAGATACTGCTGCTGCCCAGGTTGGGACCCAGCCAGATTTGAACACAGGACCATCTGCCCCAAAGTCCAGTGCTGATGCCACTACACCATCAGCCTGTCCACCCTATTTATACCCCTCATAATTTTGTAGACTTCTATCAAATCTCCCCTCAATCTTCTGTGTTCTAGGGAATAAAGTCCTAGCCTATTCAACCTTTCCCTATAACTCAGGTCCTCAAGTCCCAGCAACATCTTTGCAAATTTTCTCTGCACTCCTTCAATTTTATGTACATCTTTCCTGTAGATAGATGACCAAAATAACACATAATACTCCAAATTAGGCATCACCGACATCTTATACAACTTCCATGTAACATCTCAGCTCCTCTACTTACTATATTAATTTATGAATGCCAATATGCCTAAAACTTTCTTTAAAACTCTATCAACCTATGCCACTTTCAAAGAACATTGGATCTGTATTCCCAGATCCCTCTGGTCTACTGCACTCCTCAGTGCCCTACTGCTCACCGTGTAAGACCTACCCTACTTGGTCCTTCCAAAGTCCAACAACTCACATTTTTCTGCATTAAATGATATTTGCAATTTTTCTTCCCATTTTTCCAGCTTGTCCAGATCCCGCTCCAAGATTTGATGGTCTTCTTCGCTGTCCACTACACCCCCAATCTTGATGTCATCTGCAAGTTTTCTGATCCATTTCACAAAATTACAAAATTACTATCCTGTTATTCAGACAGGCGCATACAAACTTAGTACTCACAAAATTTCGCTTTTGAAGGTCTACAACTTACCAAATACATCTTTGACAGAAGACAACCTGTCCCAATCCACATTTGCCAGATCCTTTCTGATACTCTCAAAATTGGCTTTTCTCCAATTTAGAATCTGAACCTAAGGACTAGACCTACCCTTTTCTATAATTACCTTGAAACTAATGGCATTATGATCACTAGATCACATCACTAGAATGCGTTAAAGAACTGCAGCAACAGCTCGATAACCTTCGGCTCATACAGGAGATGAAGGAAGTGATAGATAGGAGCTACAGGGAGATCATCAACCCAAGGTTATAAGAGGGAGGTAACTGGGTGCCAGTCAGGAGAAGATAGGGAAATGGGCAGCCTGTACCAAGTTGTCCTGTGGCCATTCCCCTCAATAATAAGTATACCTTATTAGGGGGATGACCTAAAGGGGGAGCCACAGCAAATGGGTCTTTGGCACTGAGTTTGGTTCTGTAGTTCAAGTTCAGAAGAGAAGAGAGGTGAAGAGGACTTCAGTAGTGATCAGAGATTCAATAGTTGTAGGAATAGAGATGAGATGCTGTGAACGTGATAGAAATGTATGTTGCCTCCCAGATGTTAGGATTAGGAATGTCTTAGATCGGGTCCATGATATCTTAAAGGGAGAGGGTGAAATCTTCATACATAGTGGCACCAATGACATAGGTAGGGAAGGTGAGGAGATCCTGAAGAGAAATTTTAAGGAACTATGTAGAAAGCTAAAAAACAGGACCACCAGGTTAGTAATCTCTGAATTGCCACCTGTGCTATGCGCCAGTGAGTGTAATAATAGGAGCATATGGCAGATAAATGTGTGGCTGGATCATTTTGGATCTCTTCTGGGGAAGGTATGACCTGCAGAAAACAGATGGGTTACACGTGAACCTGAGGGGGACCAATATATCCTTGCTGGCAGGATCACTTGAGGCTGTTTGGAAGGTTTAAACTAATTTGGCAAGGGGATGGGAACCAGAATGATAGGGTTGAGGATAGAGTAGTTGGTTTACAAACAGAGGCAGTGTGTAGTGAAACTGCTAGCAAGGAAAAGCTGATGATAGAGCAAAACTGCACTCAATGGTATGAGTTGCAGTGTAAAATGGGGACAAAATCAAAAAGGGTGATGAATATAGTACTGAAGGTGTTAAATTTGAATACACACAGTATACGGAATAAGGTAGATGAACTTGTAGCACAGTTATAGATTGGCATATATGTCATTGTGGGCATCGCTGAATTGTGACTGAAAGAAGATTAAAGCTGGGAACTTAACGTCCAAGGATACACATTGTATTGAAAGGAAAGTCAGGTAGGCAGAGGGGTTTGGGTGACTCTTAGTAAAAAATGAAATGGGATCAATAGAAAGAGCTGACATAGGATTGGAAGGTGTAGAATCATTGATGGGAGAGCTAAGAAACTACAAGGGTAAAAAAAAATCCTGATGGGAGATACACGGATCTCCAAACAGTAGTGAAAATATAGTCTTCATTTGGAAGTTTGGTTTGCTTGGCAAAATGTGGTCTTCAGTTTACGATGAGTGTACTGTCTTTGCTGAGATGTTGTAACATCAAATGGACAGTCAACCCAACTCGATTCAAAAATGACAAGGAAGTCAGGATGTAGTGTCCTAGCTACTTGGGTTTATTGCAGATTCAATGGCATAACGTAGTGAATAAGGAGTGAAACTGAAAAACAGCCAAATACAGTGTAATCACCACATTGTCCCATTCACTAGTAAATACACATAGGGAAGTAAGAACTTAGTTAAGTTTCCTGCAGGTAAATATTACTGGATTCTGACAAATAAATACTACAGGCAAATAGTATGTGTAAACCATTAGTGTCTAATTTTTAAAAAAATAGCATTTTATTTCACTAAAATCTTATTGATAGCTTTTGATTAACTTCTAAACAAAGTAACATCAACTTACAAGCAATGCGTCTGCTGGGGAAACAACGGGATGGTTTTAGCTAGGAACATCTTTAGCTCCCAACGTAAACCTCTGGCCTTCTGCCAGCCAATGTGCTTTCCTACTTACTATTTCCTGACTGCATAGGAAGTGACCTAATACAGATTTGAAACCGCTGGTTTCAAAATAAAAGCTGAGTGTGCTCAATCACATGGTTGAAACATGAAGAGCAGAACACTCCCCGCCTGACCTTTGTGAGGTCACAACTAAATCCCTTGATATACTGTTTAACATCAGTCATCTCTTGGAAGTGGAAAGTAATGAGGTTCAGCACAAAGAGTGACTTCCTAGATAAGGTGACTGAGTTGCTGAGGGAGAGTCTCAGAAAGATGACACGGTCACAGATTAATGACCGTCAATGAGAACAAACAAGGCTGTCCAGGCGCAAAATGTAACATGGCACACAATGGCTTTCCTGCTATATTTTTAAACAAGTATGGTTAAGTAAGGTTATCAGCTCCTCTTTTACTGGGCATTTTGCAACATTTTGAGCTAGAGGTGAAAATGTACCAAAAATGAGAATGGCTCGGATGCATATTTGAAAGTGTTGCTTTTCTCCCTCATTTCAGAGTAGCTCAGGGTTGCCAGTGGGAGCCAGGTGGCCAAGACCAAAAGGGTAATTCCCATCCAACTGCATTTTGCACTTATAAGAGCTCCTGAGGTTACAGAAGACCTGACTTATGGAAATCTGATTTAATACAAATTCTCCATCTATTTTCAAAGTTACTACAATGACAAAGCAACAAGTACTAGTTGTACTGCCGTGGAGAGAGAGAGGTTGTTGTGTAGGTTAGAAGAATGTGCAGCTGCTTAAACTTACAGTGAGTCCCTCTAGGCTTCCCACTTTATGGAATTTCTCTTCTGGGGGGCAGGGAGGGTGTGTCCCAGTCACACATCTCTGCAGCAAGTTTCCTAAGGAGAGATCTGCTCTGGATAGACAGGAGCCACCAAACCCAAGGGGTCAAACACATTGTTCACAGTGGACAACACTCCATGCTGAGTGAATGGCTTATTGCTGCTTGATACTGTAAAGGTGACGGTGTCGGTTGCTCTCTCCCGCAAGAGTCCCAAACTGTGTTGCATAGGTGCAGCTACTCCACCGAGGTCCAGGTCCTTAACAACTGCAGCACAGTCCTCAATGGAGACAATTCCAGAACCGTTCACTGTTTGAAGCAAACTTCCGCTGCAGGACTTTGATAGCTTCAGCATCTGTAGGTTCTGACACAAGCCCGTCGTCAGCATAGAAGTGATGTTCCACGAACTCAAAGGTGCTGGCCCCATGTTCACCAGCTCCTTCTCTGGTGACTCTTCCCCAGTGATGGCTGGGCAGGGGCTGTGGCTAAAAATGTGGACTTTAATTCTATAGTTGATGACATTCTCGGTCACATCATCGTCCCTGTTTCACAGAAACCTGAGGTCCTTTGGAGTATGTAGGCCTCTCCTTCACATGGTCTACCGGTCTGTGTCGCCATTACAATATTCTATGCGGTGGTGTGCTTGGGCAATGACATCAACACGGGCGATGCCAACAGGCTCAATTAACTGAATAGAAAGGTCGGCTCTGTTATAGGAGTCAAACTGGACACACTGGAGGCTGTGGTAAAAGAAAAAATCCTGGCAATTCTGGACAATGTTTCTCATGATCTGAATGCCACCTCAGCTGAACAGAAGAGCACTTTTAGTAACAGACTGAGACAACTGCGTTGCTCCAAAGAGCGCTAAATGAGGTCATTCTTAGCTCAGCCATATAATGAGTCAACCTATAGCCAAGGAAGTGTTGAAACCCTCCTGTTAGACTGTTTTTGATCATTTATTTTTTTATTTTTCTACTTCTCTTCTAATATTTATAACTGTGACACTGTAATTTCATTGGGATCAATAAAATATCTATCTAATTCCTGTGTTCACCTCGGACAAGAAGAGACTGGGACATTTGCTGCTTGTCCACAAGGATGGCAACCTGTTCCTCCAGAAGCAGATCAAAACCCCGTAAGGGAGTTACTGAGGCCTGGGCTTGTGAGGAGCATATTGTTGAGAAACATGCTGGGATACTGAGTGCTGCCGTCAAATACCACTCTGATCTGGCCAGGCTTTTGAAGACGATAGAATCCAAAAGTTGCTAGGCACCAACATTCCTCATTTTCTTACCTCAAAAATCTTGCTCATACAGGTAAAAAATGCTCTCCCATCTCTGGCTTCCTTTTAAGAGTTCCCTGTAGGGAGGTGAGATTGGTAAGGGCCTGTTTGTAATTTTTGAGTAAGTGCTGCCGGGGAGCTCTAAAAGGGAGAGGAGTAACAGAACTGTTGGTCTCATCCTGTAGGCTTCCTTGTCCATTGTTTTCAGGAAGATAGTGTTCTCAATGGGTGGGGCAGGTTTGTTGTCAGAATTAGTCCGGTTGAACGTGGTTTGACCAAGTGTCTCCTCCATTATCCTGCTAAGATTGGACAGACTGTCTCATGCTGGAATGTATGTTGCCACAATTTTCAGATGTGGATGGTGAAGAGCTGCATCTGGCATTGGTATTTCAGAGTAAATATTGAGTATCTTGGTGCACTCAGTTAGTGGTGGGAGAGAAAGACTGACTTCGCCATCAAGTGATTCATCTGGGGAAGCCTTCTGCCTTCCTCCTGGATGACTTGATTGTACCAACGCAGGTTCTGAGCGAGCATGCAGGTAAGTGGCTTTTAACATCAAGCAGCTCAAAGTAGTGTGACCTGGGTCATGAGCATTTACTTTGGTCGTCCTGTATGAAATACATAGGGACCGCTCTTTAATGCTGGCCTCAAGCGTACTCTCTATCGAGGCAGATCTTTGAGCAAGACCTAACTACCTGCTCTGGGTCGTAAACCTCAGTGCACTGGGAGTTAACAGCAGCCTTAGTTGGAGGTTTTCCTTCCTCCTCCCAGCCATTGTCTGATGTGTGTGGTGATATCATGTGCAATGATGTGCCAGTATGTGATTGGGCAGAGCACTGAACTTGCGCAAGATTGATAGAATGTTCCAGCACATGGCTGGGTTAAGACGTGTTTATTTATTACTGTAAATAAAAGTTCTATAATTCTTACAGAATATGATTCTTCATTGTTAACCCATGGTAAGTTTTAACAGAAGTAACATAACATGGTGTCAGGAGTGGCTCTGGAAGAATAATACGGGAGAATCGAGAATCAAAGATAATTGAAAAAAAGAGAAGAAGAAAAAAGTTCGAACTGAAAATGGTAAAATGAAAGGTTTACAATCCCTATCAAAACTTCAGCTGACTGACAACGTTGCTGAGAATTGGAGGATATTCAAGCAAAGTTTGAACTGTTGTTATCGACGATCGATTATGAAGAAAAATCAGAAAAAACTAAAGCTGCGCTTCTGCTCCATGTAATTGGGAATGATGCAGTAGAAGTATATAATAATTTTGTCTTTGAAGATGGAGATAATTTCAATTTAAAGTCAATAATGGACAGATTTGAAGTATTTTGTATACCTAAGCATAATTTAACGTATGAGTGATATAAATTCTTCACATATGCACAAAAAGCTGCTGAAATAATTGATCAGTATGTTACTGAGTTAAGAAAGCGTAGTAGAACATATGAGTTTCGATTGCTCACGGACTCTCTCATTAAAGGTAGACTTGTTTGTGGCATTCAAGATAATGCTCTGAAAGAAAGGCTGTTGAGAGAACAAGATTTAAATTTTCAAAAAGCTTTGGTGCTTTGCAAAGCTTCTGAGACCGTGAAGTTGCAGGCTGAAGAGCTGTTGTCGAAAACTGCAATGTAAACACTGTAAAAGAGTGCAAATACTTCAAGAAATATAATAATACGTCGACGAAACCAACAGAGCGCAAGACAGCATTGGAAAGAAAAAAGTCATGTGATTGCTGTGCACAAGAACATTATCCAAATCAGTGTCCTGCATATTGCAAAATTTGCAATGACTGCGGTAAGATTAATCATTTTTCATGCTGTTGTAAAAGTAGAAAGAAGGAAAATAAAATGAAATAAGTAAATGCTGTGCTTGAAGATGAACGTGAGGAATTTTATATAGATGTGCTTTGTGAAAATAAACAAAGAAAGAATGACTGGACTATTCCATTGCAAGTGAATCAAAACAATATTCTGTTTAAACTTGATACTGGAGCGCAGTAAATGTTCTTGCAGAATCTGAGTTTAATGCTTTAAAGCCAAGATCGAAATTACATCAGACAAATATAAAAGTGACTGGGTATTCAGGTGCAGACATTCCAGTTAAAGGAACATGTGTGGCAAAGGTATCACACAAAAATATTGTACACACGCTCTCATTTGTGGTCGTGCCAAAAATGTACAGTCAATTCTGGGTTTATCTGCCTGTGAAAGACTTAATTTGGTGAAAAGAATTTTAGTCCTGGATAGTGACACAGAGTCAGAATATAGTGGATTGATGAAAGAGTATGAAAACTTGTTTATAGGGCTTGGTTGTCTTCCAGGAGAGAACACGATTAAAATTGACAACACAGTGCAACCCATAATATATTCATGCAGAAAAGTACCTTTTGCATTATGTCATCAACTGAAAACAGAGCTAGACAGAATGGAAAGGCCAGGAGTCATAAAAAAATTGATGAACCAACTGAATGGGTCAATTCGCTTGTCATTGTTGATAAGAAAAATGGAAAACTGAGGATTTGTTTAGATCCAGGAGACTTGAACTGGGCCATTAAAAGACAGCATTTCAAATTGCTCACTCGTGAAGAAATTATGTCACAGTTGGCTAATGCAAAGTATTTTGGTAAATTAGATGCATCCTCCGGATTCTGGCAACTCAAATTAGATGAACCGAGTTCAAAATTGTGTACCTTTAACACTCCTTTTGCCAGATACCGTTTTCTTAGGCTTCCTTTTGGAATTGCATCAGCTCCTGAAGTGTACCATAAAACTATTCACATGCTATATGAGCACATTGTGGGCGTAGATACATCCATGGATGATATTATTATTTGGGGATTGACTTAACAAGGGCATGATGCCAGGTTCAGACAAGTCTTGGAGGCAACACACAAGGCTAACCTGAAATTGAATAAAGAAAAATTTCAGCTAGGAGTGACTGAACTTACCTTTGTGGGCAATATCATCAGCAAAGAGGGTATGCATCCTGATACACTGAAGGTTTCTGCTATTGAGAACATGCCAAGACCACAATGTAAAAAGGATGTTCAGAGGTTTATGGGAATGGTTAACTATATGGGAAAATTTATACCCAATCTCTCGGAACAGCTTGCTCCATTGAGGCAGCTAACAGAAAAGAGAAATGAATGGAGCTGGAACCATGAACAGGAGAAGGCATGGCAAAATCTCAAGAAAGTACTCACGAAAGAACCTGTGTTAAAATTTTATGATGCTGAGAGACCCATCAAAATCTCATGTGATGTATCTCAAGCGGGCTTAGGGACAGTATTACTCCAGAAACATGATCAGGAATGGCTACCAGTGGCATGTGCATCTCGTGCATTATCCTACCCAGAAACAAGGTATGCCCGAATAGATAAAGAATTGCTCAGCATTATGTTTGCTTGCGAGAGATTTCATCAGTTTGTGTCAGGGCAATCTATTGATGTTGAAACCGATCATAAGCCATTGATTGCATTGTTTAACAAATCTTTAAGCCACTGTCCTTTTCGAATTCAGCGAATGATGATCAAATTGCAAAGATATGCGCTAAATGTGTCATATACACCTGGAAAATTCATGTCCATGGCTGAAACACTTTCCAGAGCTGTGGATCCAACAACAAAAGACAGTCACAGGAACGTTATCGATGTTCAGGTATTCATTGATTTGGTCATTGAAACTGTACTTGTTGCTCCCAAAAAGTTGGAACTGCTGCATCTTGAGACAGAGAAGGACAAAATTCTCAATCAGGTAATACAAGTGGTGTTGGATGGATGGCCAGATAATAGGCATGACTGTACCGCAGTAGTACAAGATTATTAGAACCACAGATCAGAACTGTCTGTTGTGGATGGGATATTGTACAAAGGTAGTAGAATTGTTATACCTAAAAGCCCCCATAAAGAATTGCTTGATAAAATTCATGAAGGCCACCTAGGCATTGAAAAATGTAAGAGAAGGGCGTGGGAAGTGATGTTTCGGCCGAGGATGAATCAAGAGATTGCAGAATTGGTGTCTTCTTGTCAAATATGCCTTAAATACCAACCTAGCAACCCTAAGGAACCACTGCATCCACATCTGAATCCTCATAGACCTTATCAGAAGGTAGATGTTTATCTTTTTATAACTAACAACAAAAACTGTCTATTAATAACAGATTACTACTCTTTGTATCCTGAAGAGTGTTGTCTGGGCAGAACGACTGCAGAAAATGTAATTATATGTATGAAATCAGATTTTTCAAGACATGGTGTACTTGATGAAGTTTTCACAGACAGTGGTCCACAATTCAGTAGTGTTTGCATGAAACATTTTGCTCGTGAATGGGGCTTTGTTCATACAACATCTAGTCCATTTTTCTCTCAGTCTAATGGATTAGTTGAAAAATCGGTAAGAATTGTCAAGAAACACACAAAGCAAAAGATAATATCTCATCTCCTTTTACCTTAGGCCACAAACTTATCAATCACCCCTGCTGTGGACACTTTCTGGAGGTCCAAGATCCGTATGCTCCACAACTGCTGGACTAAGTGTGTAAATGTAGGAGGGGACTATGTTGAAAAATAACTGTGCTAGGTTTTCTAAAATTAACACCTTCTACCTTAGGCCACAAACTTATCAATCACCCCTCGTAATTTTGCAGTCCTTTGCCAAGTGAGTCACTGAGGCACAGCACTTAAAGCAAATTCCATTCTCTTTGAAAAAGGCCTTTCAGTGAAAGAAATGAGAGTCTTCGCTCTAAAGCCCTGCATTTCCTGATTGGGTGTGGCTTGTTATGCATGGGACAGCTCTTCCCTGGCCCGTCACTCTTTTTTAGAATCTACATGCACATCCTCAGCTGAAGAGATCTCCATCTTGTGGACAGATATGGACCTCTTTGTGCTGCAATCATTGAAAGTAGATCTGTCTGACAAATAAACTCTTCTCAGGCTTTCAGCTGGGTACAGGTATCGTTTTTAACTGACATTTCATTGACAAACTCTGCCATCTTCATCAAGAATGAAGCCTGGACATGTCTAGTCTGGTGTATTTATATCCCATCGTTTGGCCCTCTTGATTGGTTAGTCCTCATCCAATCAGGTTTCCACTGTCTCACCTTATTTACAATCGAATTCTAGTTCTTACTTGAGTGAGACCTTTGCCTTTGAATTTTAACAAAGATGAAGGTCTCACCCTAAGTAAGAATGGAAATCTGATTGTAAACAAGGTGGGACAGTGGAACCTGATTGGTTAGTTCTCATCCAATCAGGAATGATAAACGATGAGGGTATAAATATCACTGGACTAGACCTGCTCAGGCATCAATCCTGATGAAGATGGCAGAGTTTGTCATTGAAACATCAGTTAGAATCAGTATCTGTACCCGGCTGGAAGCCTGAGAAGAGTTTATCCATCATATGCACTGGGAAAGCACTCGATCGTTTTTTTTAAAGAACCATCAATTTTCCAGGTGCCCTTCTGCTACTTGGAACAGTGAAACTGGGGTCTTTTTTTCTGCGTGTCTCATGTCAGATGAACCTGGCAAAGTAATTGAATGGAGGAAATGTATATCCATTTTTCCTGGGGTCCACGGGGAAGTTTCTCCACTGTGGGTCCAATACCACAAGCAGTATCCAGGTAGTACCCCTCATCCTTAAAACACTGAAGTTCCATGAGAAGATCTCCCAGTTCCCTTAACTTGGCATGTTCAGTGGCTGAGATTCTAGGAAAATTGTCCAACTTTTTAAATAGAGACTTCGCAATAATTTCTGACATGGCATAATGCTCCTGGATAGATAGATAGATAGATAGATAGATACTTTATTCATCCCCAAGGGGAAATTCAATGTTCCTCCAGTATGATATCACATAAACACAAGACAGACCAAGACTAACTGACCAAAAAACCACATAATTATAACATACAGTTACAACAGTGCAAAGCAATACCATAATTTGATAAGAGCAGACCATGGGCACGGTAAAAAAAAAGTCTCAAAGTCCCAGATAGCCCATCATCTCACGCAGATGGCAGAAGGAAGAAACCTCCAACGTGGCAAAACTTCCCGATGCAGCCTCTGGAAGCACCCGAGCACAGCCAACTGTGAGTCCGTCCGAAAACTTCCGACAACTTCGTGCCTCCGACCAGCCCTCCGACACCGAGCACCGAGCACCATCTCTGCCGAGTGCTTCAACCCCGGCTCCGGCCACCAAGCAACAGGCAAAGCCGAGGATTCGGGGCCTTCCTCTCTGGAGATCTCTCCGATCGCTCAGTAGCAGCGTCAGCAGCACAGGCATGTCAGAAGTTTCGCCAGATGTTCCTCCGTGCTTCACACATCCGTCTCAATCAAATCAGGATTGTGCACGGCCCCTACTTACAGATAACGGATATTCCTTACTGGAGTGGCCGCTGCGCCCTGCGTCGTCGCGCCGCCATCTTGATGATATGGAAGCATTATTGCCGTATTTTTGTTCCATGATATAGATTTTAGAAGTAAGGAGTTTTTTACATGTAGCCACAGTTGTTGAAACACCAGCTGATCTCTGCTCTCACTGAGGTGTTGTAACATCAAATGCACAGTCAACCAAACTCCAGTCAAAAATGATATGAGAGTCAGGATGTAGTGTCCTAACTCCTTGGGTTTAATGGCATGACATAGTGAATAAGGAGTGAAACTGAAAAATAACCAAATGCAGTGCAATCACCACATTGTTCCATTCACACTAGTAAATATACACAGGCAAGTAAGAACTTAGTTAAGTTTCCTACAAGTAAATGTGATAGGATTCCAACAAACAATTACCACAGATAAGTAAAATGTTTAAACCATTAATTGCTCCTTTTAATCGTCTCCTCATTCCCATTTCTCTCTCTCACCTTATCTTCTTACATGTCTATCACCTCCCTCTGGTGCTCCTCCACCTTCCCTTTCTTCCATGGTCTTCTGCCCTCTCCTGTCTGTTTCCCCCTTCTTCAGCCCTTTATTTCTTTCACCAATCAACTGCCCAGCTCTTTACTGCTCCCCCTCTTCTGGCTTCACTTATCACCTCCTACTTTGTACCTCTTTCTCTCCTTCCCCTACCTTCTTGCTCTGACTTCTCACCTTCCTTTCCAGTCCTGATGACGGGTCTTAGTCAGAAGCATCAAATCTTCCAACCAATCCCTGTCGCTTTCCTTCAGCCAAGCACTGCCACTCACCCAACAACTGAGAACTCCGCTCCGCCCAAGTGTTTATCTTTTCCATAGATAGTGCCTGACCCGTTGAGCTTCTCCAGCGTTTTGTGTGTGTTGTTCAAAGAGCTAACTCTTAAGATGTGCCTTCATTGTGTTAGAGATGTGGACATGTTTAGAGAAGAAATTTCAGAATTTAAATGCTGAAGGCACAGCTGTTGATCGTGGAATAAAGTTGGCAAGGGCAAGGGATCTGAAATGAAGGATTACAAAAATTTTTGAGGATTGTGAGGTTGAAGAAGGTTCCAGATTAGCGGAAGGCAAGGAATCAAAGAATTTGCAAGTGAGGATGAGAATTTTAAAATGGAGGCATTGTTAATCTTGGTCTCCATTAAGTTAGTAAACATTGTTGATGGACAAAGAGGACTTCAAGCAAGATCAGAATCAGGAACAGGTTTATTATCGCTGGCATGTGACGTGACATTTGTTAAATTAGCAGCAGCTGTTCAATGCAATACATAATCTAGAAGAGAAATATACATATGTATGTCCTATATATGTATGTATACGTATATGCAGCTATATAGGACCCTGGTCAGACCCCACTTGGAGTACCGTGCTCAATTCTGGTCGCCTCACTACAGGAAGGACATGGAAACCACAGAAAGGGTGCAGTGGAGGTTTACAAGGACGTTGCCTGGATTGGGGAGCACGCCTTATGAGAATAGGTTGAGTGAACTCAGCCTTTTCTCCTTGGAGTGACGGAGGATGAGAGGTGACCTGATAGAGGTGTACAAGATAATGAGATGCATTGATCGTGTGGATAGTCAGAGGCTTTTCCCCAGGGCTGAAACGGCTAGCACGAGAGGGCACAGTTTTAAGGTGTTTGGAAGTAGGTACAGAGGAGATGTCGGGGTAAGTTTTTTACGCAGAGAGTGGTGAGTGTGTGGAATGGGCTGCTGGTGGCAGCGGTGGAGGCGGATATAATAGGGTCTTTTAAGAGACTCCTGGATGGCTACGTGGAGCTTAGAAAGATAGAGAGCTATGGGTAATACCTAGGTGGTTCTAAGGTAGAGACATGTTCGGCACAGCTTTGTGGGCCGAAGAGCCAGTATTGTTCTGTAGGTTTTCTATGTTTCTATGTTTCTAAGTGTATTGAATAGATTTTTAAAGAAGTCCAAAGAACAGAAATACTGTATATTAAAAAAATTGGGGTAGTGTCCAAGGATTCAATGCCCATTTAGGAATCGGATGGCAGAGGGGAAGAAGCTGTTCCTGAATCGTTGAGGTATGAACAAAATAATCTTGTGTGAGGTTAACTTTACAGCGAATGAAAGATAAGATGTTGGTCAGGACTGCTTTAGAAAAGTTAAGACAAGAAATAATAAAAGCACTGTTATAGAGGCAGGGTTTAACTACGTTACAGTGATGGAAATTTTTATTATCTGCAGCTGAAGCAGCTCTCAGAAGAAATCAGTTTTGCAAACAATCTACATTGATCCTGGACTTTCCTGTTGCCAAAAAAATAGTACAACAATATGCATTTTGAGTCATCACTTTGTGGAACCACTTCACATAGACCACAGGGATAACCCTAGGCTTCCTGCTGACTGCGACTATAAATCTTCATCCCAAACCACTCTAACTTATCACTCCATGGTATCTCATACTCTGACAGTCTGACCTGCTTGCTTGTCCTCCTGCTCCGTATTTCATAAGAAACAATTTTTTAAAATCTAAGTTCCCACTCTCGAACTGTTTCCATTTACCCATTGACCAGATAACATTGTTTACCACTTATCCCAATGGTCACCCCATTTTTCCTCTATCCAAGACATCTGCTTCCTCCACTCTCCTTACAGCAATACAAGCTTCCTTTGTCTTCTGTTTTGCTTCTAATGAGGGCCTCTGACATGAAATGTTGATTCAGTTTTTCTTCCCACATATGTTACCTGACCTGCCGAGTATTTCTAGCAATTTCTATTCTTATTTAAGATTTCCAGCATCTGCTGCTTTTTTCCTTCTTTTTTTCACTATATATATTTTTTTATTTTCACTCCTGATCTTTCTGCCTAACTGGATGGCATTATAAACTTTTAGAGGGCTCACTTAAAAGGTTGAGTGCACAATTACAGCAGTTGGGTTGGGTTTGTAGGTAATGTAATGTATGCATTGAAATTTACTGACTGACAGGAAATAACAAGAGCAAATAAATGGGTGCTCCACGTTGGACTTGAGGTGCAGCGTTTATGGCCTACCATTCACAAGCATACGCTCAGTGGCCACTTTATTGGGTACCTTCTGTACATTATAAAGTGG
Organism: Hemitrygon akajei; assembly: GCF_048418815.1. Taxonomy (NCBI): domain Eukaryota; kingdom Metazoa; phylum Chordata; class Chondrichthyes; order Myliobatiformes; family Dasyatidae; genus Hemitrygon; species Hemitrygon akajei. Next base: position 41,640,896 of record NC_133133.1, read on the forward strand.
CCTCTGAGTGTACAGCATGCTCGTGGTCTTCTGCTGCTGTAGCCCATCCACTTCGAGACTCGACGTGTTGTGCATTCAGAGATGCTCTTCCACACACCACTGTTGTAACATGTGGTATTTGAGTTACTGTCGCCTTCCAGCGAGCTTGAACCAGTCCTGGCCTTTCTCCTCTGCCCTCCCTCATTAGCAAGGCGTTTTCACCCCACAGAACTGCCGCTAATTAGACTAAGTGTCATGAGACTCCACCTGAAGTATGGTTGATCTCCTTACCTAAGGATGAATCTACTTGCAGTAGAGAGAATGCAGCAAATGTTGGCCTGTCTGAGTCCTGGAATAACAGGACTATATAAGCAGAGAGTGAGTCAAGTGTTCATAAGTGTTTAAAAGAAAGAGAATATAGTACTGAAATAGAGGTATAACTACAGAAAGGTGGAGCCATTTGAAGGATTGAGTAGCCTTCTCCCTATTTTCTTTGTTTCTTTTCCACATAATAACTAGATGTCAGCACCATAACATTTCCTTCGTCAGTATCTCTGAATAAAGGATTTTAATTCTTCTTAAACACTTGTTTCCTCCAGCTAAAAGTCAAATGATAGCAAAGATATTAGTGTGTGTACTGTAGCTCTGTTTTAACTTACCAAGATGTGAAGAGCCTTATAATATATTTCTAGCAATACTGCGAGTGTTTCTATTTCAGGGTCATCTCATTTTGTTTCTGTTTACCTCCCGCCCTCCTCATCCTTTCAAGGGCTTCTTCACAGATGAAGTGCAGCCAGAACCACAGACAATTCAATGATCAGGTAAAAGAATGTTTGAAAAATGAACAAAAAGTGTTCAAGGTGCCAAATTCATTGCTGATTAAGTAGTATTTTTGTAGTGAAGACTTTTGATTGTGCAACGTCTTACATTTTCTGGGAATTCTACAAAATTTAGTGGAAGATTGACTCTATACACATATTTTTGGAATTATATTCGTTGTTGGAAGAGGGCAGGAAGATTCAGAATCAGGTTTAATATCACTGGCATATGCCATGAAATTTGTTAACTTTATGGCAGCAGTACAATGAAATACATGATAAATAAATTGCAATATATATAATTATATATTAGAGAATCTTGTATCTTTGTGGAGTTAGGAAACTCAAGGGTAAAATTAAAACTATGAGAATCATACATGGGCCTCCAAATAGTAGCCAAGATGTGGGGTTGAGTTTGCAAAGGGATCTGGGTAATGTCACAATTGTAATGGGGGACTTCAATATGCAAGGGGATTGGGAAAATCAGATTGGTGTCAGATCACAAGAGAGGGAATTTGTTGAACGCCTACAAGATGGCTTTTAGAGCAGCTTGTGCATGAGCCATTTTGGAGAATGGCTATCTTAGATTGTGTGTCGTGTAATAACCAAGAACTTGTTAGGGAGCTTAACGTAAAGGAACTCTCAGGAAGCAGTGATCATAATTCATACTGCAATTTGAGAGGGAGAAGCAGAATTCACATGTATCAGTATTGCAATGGAATAAAGGGAATTACAGAGGCATGAGAGAGGAGCTTGCCCAGGTGGATTGGAGAAGGATACTGGCAGGATGACGGTAGAGGAGAGATGGCTGAAGTTTCTGGGAATAATTCACAAGGTGCAGGATAAATATGTCCCACAGAAGAAGTACTTCTCAAATGGCAGGGGTAGGCAACTGTGGCTGATAAGGGAAGTTAAGGACTGCATAAAACCCAGGGAAAGGTCATATAAGGTAGCAAAAGTGTGCGGGAAGTTGCATGATTGGGAAGCTTTTAAAATCCAACAAATGGCAATTAAAAACGCTATAAGGAGGGACAAGATGAAATGTGAGGGTTGACTAGCCAATAATATAAGGCAGGATATAAGGAGGTAGTATTGGGGGGACAAAGAAATGTCAGATGAACTTAATGGGTACTTTGCAACTGTCTTCACTGTGGAAGACATTAGCAATGTGCCAGAGGTCCGTGAGTATCGGGGAGCAGGAGTGAGTGCCATTGCTATTACAAAGGAATAAGTGGTAGGTAAACTCAAAGATCTTAAGGATGATTCACCTAGATCAGATGGATTTCATCCCAGAGTCTTGAGAGAGGTTACTGAAGAGACAGTGGATGCATTGGTCATAATCTTTCCAAAATCACTTGATTCTGGCATGGTCCCAGAAGACTGGAAGATTGCAAATGTCACTTCAGAAGAGAGGAAGACATAAGAATGGAAATTATAGGCTAGTTAGCCTGATCTCAGTGATTGGGAAAGTGTTGAAGTCTATTTTTAAGGATGAGGTTTGGGGTACCTAGAGAATAATGATAAAATAAGTCAAAGTCGGACTGGTTTCTGTGAAGGGAAATCTTGCCTGACAAATCAGAGTTCTTCAAGGAAGTAACCAGCAGGGTGGACAAAGGAGAGGTAGTGGATGTTATTTACTTGGATTTTTCAGGAGGCATTTGATAAGGTGTCACACAAGAGGCTGATTAACAAGATAAAATCCTATAGCGTTACAGGAAAGATGCTGGCATGGATAGAGGAATGGCTGACAGGCAGGAGGCAGCAAGTGGGAATCAAGTGTTTTTTTCTGGTTGGCTGCCAATGACTAGTGGTGTTACTCAGGGATCAGTATTGGGACTGCTACTTTTCACATTATTTATCAATGATTTGGATAATAAATTGATGGCTTTATGGCAAAGTTTGTGGATGGTACAAAGATAGATGGAGGGGTAGGTAGTACTGAGGAAACAATGTGATTTTAGAAGGACAGACAATTGGAAGAATGGGCAAAAAGTGGCAGATGGAATACAGTGTTGGAAAATGTATGATAATACATTTTGATAAAAGGAACAATAGTGCAGACTATTATTTAAATGGGAAGAAAGTTCAAACATCATAGGTGCTGAGGGACTTGGGAGTCCTCATGCAAGTCTCTCAGAAGGTTAATTTACAGGTTGAGTCTGTGGTAAAGAAAGCAAATTGGCATTTATTTGAAGGGGGTTAGAATATAAAAAGAAGGAGATAATGCTAAGGCTTTATAAGACTCTAGTCAGGCTGCACTTGGAGTATTATCAACAGTTTTGGGCCCCATATCTCAGAAAGGATGTGTTGTCTGTCATTGAAGAGAGTTCAGAGGAGGTTCACAAGGATGATTCCGGAATGAGGAGTGTTTGGCAGCTTCAGAGCTGTACTCACCGGAATTTAGAAGAATACGTGGAGATCTCAATGAAACCTACTGAACGTTGAAAGGACTAGATATGGAGAGGATGTTTCCTCTGGTGGAGTTAACCGGAACTTGAGGGCACAGCCTCAGAATTGAGGGGCAACCTTTTAGAACAGAGGTAAGGAGGATTTTTTTTAGCCATAGAATAGTGCATTTTTGAAATGCTCTGCCATAGACCGTGGTGAGGTCAAGTCTAAGGGTACATTTAAGGCAGAGGGTGATCATTTCCTTATCATTCAGGGCATCAAAGGATATGGTGAAAAGGCAGGTTGAGTGGGATCTGGGATCAGCCATGATGGAATGGCAGAGCATACTCGATGGACTGACTGGCCTAATTCTGCTCCTATGTCTTATGGTCTTATATCTATTAAATAGTTAAGTAAAAAAATTAAGTAGCGGGAAAAAATAATATCAGTAGGGAGGTAGTGTTCATGGGTTCATTTAGAAATCTGGTGGCAGTGGGGAAAAAGCTGTTCCTGAATCGCCCAGTGTGTGCCTTCAGGCTTCAGTACATTCTTCCCGGTGGTACCAATGAAAAGAGGGCATGTCCTGGGAGCTGGGGGTCTTTAATCATGGAAGTTGCCTTCCTAAGGCTCCGCTCGAGATGTCTTGAATACTATGGAGGCTAGTACCCATGAAATAGCTGATTAATTTTACATGCTTTTGCAACTTGTTTCGATCTTGTGCAGTTGCTCCCCCTCGTATCAGTCAGAATGCTCTCCATGATACATGTGTAGAAGTTTTTGAATGCTTTAGTTGACAAACCAGATCTCTTCAAACTTTGAATGAAATATAGCAGCAGTCTTGCCTTCTCTATAGCTGCATCAATATTGTGCATCAGGTTAGGTCTGCAGAGATACAGGTAGTCCCCGAGTTATGAACGTCCGACTTACAGACAACTCGTACTTATGAACCGAGGAAGGAGAACGCCGTCAGCCATTTTAAGTCGGATCGTGATGCCATCCACCATTTTAAGTTGTTGCTGTTGACACTGTGTTGAGTGTTTAACTTTGTATTTGGCTTTAATTTTTCTTAGTAAGATTCACCCTGATCGCCCCACCCCCCATTCCGGTCGGCTGGTGGCACAGTCAGATCAGCACTGGGCTGGAGAACGGAGGTTCCTGAGTTCGATTTAGTGACAAACTGCTCCCGCGTCGGGTTGATGTCGATCCAGTGACTTCTGTACCATCCGTGCTAGGTTGTTGTCGAGCTCGCAACTCGATCTCATAAAAAAAACACTGCCACCTCCAGGTTAAATTCCCATGTGGAATATTGAGGAGGATCAAATACCCAAACCCAGCACAGCCCCCACTTGTCCCATTTAACCTGTCTCAGTGCGGTGCAGTTTAGGACCCGGGGAATTTAGTGCTGTGGTTCTTAGGACTCAGCGGACCTCGGGACCCGCCGCCCGCAGTGTGTTTCTGTTCCGTTGACAGGAAGCAATTGCAATTGAAAATAAAGTGGAAATAATAAAGCGTTTGGAAAGAGGTGAAACACCATCGGTCATTGGAAAAGCGTTAGGCTACAGTTGGTCAATGATCGGAACAATTTTAAAGGATAAAGTGAGAATAATGGAGCATGTGAAAGGCCCTGCCCCGATGAAAGCTACAATTATTACTAAGCAACGCAGTGGTTTAATTATTGGAATACATACGTTTCTTAAGTGTTTTATAAGCATAGAAAGGTAAAATATATAATATATACTAAGACAAATGTTTGACTAACTGACGCTAAATAATACTGGATGTACTTGTTTTGACTTACGTACAAATCCGACTTAAAGATGGACTCAGGAACGGAACTCGTACTTAACCTGGGGACTGCCTGTATTGACACCCAGGAACCTGAAATTTCTCACTGCCTCCAATTCTGATCCCTTTATGAGGACTGGTTTGTAATCCCTCGTCTTACTCTTTCTGAAGTCCACAATCAGCCCTTTGGTCTTGCTGACATTGTTGTTGTGACAGCACTCAACGAACTGGTGTATTTCACTCCTGTGCACCCTTCCAACCATCTGAAATTCTGCCAACAATGGTTGTATCATAGCAAGTTTATAAATGATGTTTGAGCTGTGCTTAGCCACACAATCGTGAGAATAGAGAGAGTAGAGCACACTCCTCTGCGGCGTGCCAGTTTTGATTGTTACCTGGGGGAGATGCTATTTCCAATCCACACAGATTGTAGTCTTCCGGTTAGGAAGTCAAGGATCCAGTTAAAGAGGGAGGCACAGAGGACTAGGTTCTGTATCTTTCAGATGAGGACTGTAGAAATAATGGTATTAAATGCTGAGCTGTAGTCAATAAAAAGCTTCCTGACATAGGTATTTGTATAGGAGATCCAAGACCGAGCCATTGAGATCATGACTGCAGTAAACCTTTTGTGGTAATATGCAAATTGCAGGGGGTCCAGGACCTTTCTGAGAATCTGTTGATTCTAGCCATGACCAACCTCTCAAAGCATTTCATCACCATAAATGTGAGTGCTACTGGATGATAGTCGTTAAGGCAGCTCATACTACTCTTCTTGGGCAATGGTACAATTGGGAACTTCCGACCATAAGCAATGAGAGATTGAAGATGTCTTTGAATACCCCCGCCAGCCGGTTAGCACAGGTTTGCAGAGCCTTATGAGATACTCCATCGGGCCCCAGTCACCTTGTGTGGGTTCACCCTCTTGAAAGCCAGCCTGACGTCAGCCTCCGAATCAGAGATCACAGGGTCATCAGATGCTGCAGGAATCTCATAGCTGTAGTTTCACAACAATATCTATCACTGGCATGTCATGTACTTGTATAGCATTAATACATTTGGACACAATGCACAGGTTGTTGTGTTTAGATAGATAGATAGATAGATAGATAGATAGATACTTTATTCATCCCCATGGGGAAATTCAACTTTTTTCCAATGTCCCATACACTTGTTGTAGCAAAACTAATTACATACAATACTTAACTCAGTAAAAAAATATGATATGCATCTAAATCACTATCTCAAAAAGCATTCATAATAGCTTTTAAAAAGTTCTTAAGTCCTGGCGGTAGAATTGTAAAGCCTAATGGCATTGGGGAGTATTGACCTCTTCATCCTGTCTGAGGAGCATTGTATCGATAGTAACCTGTCGCTGAAACTGCTTCTCTGTCTCTGGATGGTGCTATGTAGAGGATGTTTATGCTGTCATCAAACCAAAATGTCCAGCAAATAATGCTTCTTGAAGACAATTATGCTTTGAGACCACAATACAGTCAAATCAACACCATGGCAAGATTAGTAGCACAACACTGACTTTGGATTGAAGGCCATCAATAACTTGTGATTTCTGAAGCAGTTTGAAATGTCAGGAAAATGCTGGAATCTATTACCAAGGAACTGGTATCGGTGCACTTAGTAAATAATTATAGGATTGAGCCATGTTATGATGTATGAAAGGCAAATCATATAACCATATAACCATATAACAATCACAGCACGGAAACAGGCCATTCCGGCCCTCCTAGTCCGTGCCGAACTCTTAATCTCACCTAGTCCCACCTACCCGCACTCAGCCCATAACCCTCCACTCCTTTCCTATCCATATACCTATCCAATTTTACCTTAAATGACACAACTGATCTGGCCTCTACTACTTCTACAGGAAGCTCATTCCACACAGCTATCACTCTCTGAGTAAAGAAATACCCCCTCGTGTTTCCCTTAAACTTTTGCCCCCTAACTCTCAAATCATGTCCTCTCGTTTGAATCTCCCCTACTCTCAATGGAAACAGCCTATTTACGTCAACTCTATCTATCCCTCTCAACATTTTAAATACCTCGATCAAATCCCCCCTCAACCTTCTACGCTCCAATGAATAGAGACCTAACTTGTTCAACCTTTCTCTGTAACTTAAGTGCTGAAACCCTGGTAACATCCTAGTAAATCGTCTCTGCACTCTCTCTAATTTATTGATATCTTTCCTATAATTCGGTGACCAGAACTGTACACAATATTCCAAATTTGGCCTTACCAATGCCTTGTACAATTTTAACATTACATCCCAACTTCTGTACTCAATGCTCTGATTTATAAAGGCCAGCGTTCCAAAAGCCTTCTTCACCACCCTATCTACATGAGACTCCACCTTCAGGGAACTATGCACTGTTATTCCTAGATCTCTCTGTTCCACTGCATTCCTCAATGCCCTACCATTTACCCTGTATGTTCTATTTGGATTATTCCTGCCAAAATGTAGAACCTCACACTTCTCAGCATTAAACTCCATCTGCCAACGTTCAGCCCATTCTTCTAACCGGCATAAATCTCCCTGCAAGCTTTGAAAACCCACCTCATTATCCACAACACCTCCTACCTTAGTATCATCAGCATACTTACTAATCCAATTTACCACCCCATCATCCAGATCATGTTTGACAGATCTGTTGGGGATTTTCAAGTTTGTAAATAGCAAAGCTGGAAAGGAAGAATCAGTGATTGTGATGCATATGGATTTTCAGAAGGCCTTCAATACGGAAGCTCATCAACCAAAGTTAGAGTACATACAATGAGGTCATACTGACGTGGGCAGAGGTCAGTTACTGGATATACTAAAGCATGGAGTAGGGAGAAACAGCCCATTTTTTGCTGTAAGGGATCCGCATGGGTCCCGCAATCTATATGATGTGGTTGAGGGGACTGACATCAGTATATGCAAACTTGCTGAATATACAAAGCTGAGTGAGTTTCTGAGGATAGAGCAGGGAGGTTTCATGGAGATGCAAAAAGGGCTAAATGAATGGATAGGACAAATTGGATAGAATGTAATATGAAGTTATCCACTTTGATGGAGAAAAATATGTTTTAATTAGAGAGAGACTGAATCGTGTTTGTGCTCAGAGGCATCTGGTTGCTCCTTTAAATGAATCATCAAAAGCTGATGTACAAGTGCAGCTAGTAATTAGGAAGGTAAATAGTATATTGGCCTTAATTTTAAGACAATTTGATTACAAGTGTAAAGACTCTTACTGCAATTTTTTAAGAGCCTGATGATCTTGTGCCTGAAATTCTGTGCAGTGGTTTACTGCCCCCACTGAAGGAAAGACACACTTGTGCTGAAGGGATGACACAAAGATTAAGCACCCCGGGCACATGCTTCCTTGAGTTTTGAAGAGTGAGAGGTGATCTCATTGCAACACACAAGGCTTGGCAGCGTGGATGTTTAATTAATGATTCCCCTGACTATAGTGACTAGACCTATTGATTAAAATTAGGGATCAGTTGAGATAAGAATGTTTTTTCACTAAGAGGCTGGTGAATTTCTGGAATTCTATGCTCATGACAATTATGGAGGTTTAGTTTCAAGAAATAGATTACCGGTACATACTTTTGGATATTAAAGAAAAGAATCAAAGTATAGTATATGGAGATAAGGCAGGAAAGTGCTGTTGAGGCAAAGATCAAATAATTTATTGCTAAATAGCAGTGCAATTTTGAGGGGTTGAAAGACCTACACCCCCACTTATATTAGCATTTTGAGGTGAACTTCAGCTGAAACAAGAATTATCAGAACAGGGGGAAATGATAATCCAGTTATGAAAAGATGACGAGGTGTTTTTTGAAGTAGTGGGGAGATGCAGCAATATATAGTTTAAAGAAAATTTAAGCCTGTAATAATTTGAAGGTTAAACAACCATATCTAACTTTGGAGTGGGGAATTTCAGAATAGCCCAGAGCAAGAGCAGAGAGTTTGAGTCAGGCAGGGGCAGTGGCAGAGTGGAGGCAGGTCATGGAATAATTTGTAAGTGAGGACAGATGTGTTGTATACAAAAAAAAACATTATAATTCTTTTTACTAGTGGGCAAGGGTCATATACTTTCTACAAAGGTGGTAGACCTCAGGTGCTTGTTTTGTCTAGTATCTCACCCAAGAACTATCAAGTTTCTATCTGAAAGTTTAAGCAACCCATTTGGGAAGTCCATTTTTCAGAACAACAAGTGCTACAGCCAGTTATATTTCAGCAACATTTAAAAAAAACCCATCAGTGCAAAACTGAAAATTTCCTGTCAAATTCTTAGCCATACCAATGGGATTAAACTAATTTAAGAAGACTTGATTACAAGTGAAGAGAGGGTGAGCTCCAACTTCAAGTTTGGGAACTGCAGAAACTAACTGCAATGATCAACATGTTGATTTCAGGTATGATCTTTGGAGTTGATGCTATCTTTCATTATGAGCAGTATTCACAATAGGTTATTGTTTTCCTCCCACTGGAAATGTCTGCTCTTAATTTTGTGAAAGTAAGTAGTGGTACTGGAACAATTACTTTGTATTCATATATGCCAGTCATAATGTTGAGATCAGGAAATTAATTTCATTTTCATCACAAGACTGTGATCTTCCCATACCCTTCAAATGCAGTTCTGAGACTAGGCCAAGCCATAACTCCCTTTGGTTTTGTACAATGATAATATGCTGAATATTAACAAGACAGTACCAAATGAGTTGCCTCAGCTGTTCTCTCCCATCCATCAAGGACTCAAAATGATGACAAGTTTCTCCTGAATGAACTGCAGGAGTTGGCAAATGTGAAATACTTCAATCCGAAGCCAGAATACCCACAGCAAACTATTTTGGAGTTATTAATTTGACTGGATTCAGACCAATTCGCCATTGAATCTTGGAGTACGATCATTTGGCCATTTCAATTTTGGTCGTATGTACCGGTACTTTGCGGAGGATCAAGGAGGAAGGGAATGGGGCCTACCCTTTACAAAGTGTGATGGAGGCTTTCTATATAAGAATAACACTCTTCCTTCAGTAATTTGATTCGGGCACAGCACACCCTGTGGATTCATGCTACGGCACAAGGGAGGTGCTTCTCATTGAACAAAAGTTACCTACAGTACTTCTTTGTTTCCAAGCGCATTTGGACCTGATTCAAGTGTAAATTACTGAGTGTAAACAGCTGTTTAGACTTGCTGATTTGGCTGGGAGCTTCAGAGTGTGAAGTTAGAATCTAGTGTGAACATTGCACCTTTTTTCAGAGCAGCTTATTCATCAGTCTGTGGTGCTATGATTACACTCCACATTATATTAAATACATATTCACATACTGAAGTCTTACACTTTTAATTAGCTCAACTGTATGCCAATGGAGATTTAGCTTTGAATGAATGAGAAATTCAGTAATAAAGTGTATGTTCTTTATGCAGTAGGCAAATAATTTCTAATGTAAAATCAATAATGGAATATAATTGTGATCTTAAAGAGGACAAATTGCATTACAAGATTGCACACATCAGAGTGTGCGTGCCCATGCGCAAAATACATGGAGCACGCACAGCTGATGCCAATCCAAGGGCAAAGGTCAATTAGTGGCTTTCCCATTAAATTGATTTACCAATATGCAATTAACACCCTGTGTGAACCGCACAAGGAAATCAGGTTTTAACAACAGGGTCAAGCCTTGCATCTGCACCATTGAAAGGCATCATCAATTACTTGCAGTTTTGCTGGGAACTGTGTTACATTTTACTCAACTGAAGAATGTAGGTTGAAATTGTACTGCAACTCTGAGCTTGTGCTGAGGTCATGGTAACTTTTATTGTTGTTTATTGTGCCTGAGCTCCAGGCTGATAAACCAAAAGAGATAGGAGAGAGCCCCCTCAGGTGGGGCCTGAAGAATAAATGGGAGAAAGGGTCTGCAGGGAGGGTGATTGCCCATTGGTTCCTCGGAGTGTTTCTCCGATCTTCAAATGTACGAAGAACAATGCATCTGGAAGCACAAGTTTTCCAACACAGATGGCAGAGAGCTTCTGTTGGGCGGAGTTCAAAGCACATGTACAGTATACTCCTGGTTTATCGAGCTGAAGCTCACTGTTCGCTTTAACGTTTTAGCCTTTGTATAATTACAGGCCAGGAGTTGGGTAGCACACCTTCTATCACCCCAAGGATTTCAGATGAGTACAGACTTGTTACTGCTCAACACCATACAGAACAAACCTTATCCACTATCCACAACATTCATTGCCTCTATTATCAGTGCACCGTGGCAGTTGTGAGGGTTAACTATAACATGACTACATTTACTTCCCTAGGTTACACCAACCACAGAACATAAAAAACAGCACAGTGCAGAAACAGACTGTTTTGTCCATGGTGTTGTACTGAATGGATTAAGGTAGTGACATCTAATGGAACCAATAACTTCTCCCTACAAGAAGACATATCTCTATTCTCTGTATATTCATATGCCAGGTCTCCCCTCATCTTCTGCTTTTTCAGGGAAAACAAACCTATTGTGTCTGTCCTTTCCTTATAGTACCTGCTCTCTAATCCAGGCAGAATCTTGATAAATCTTTTCTGCACCCTCTCTTAAATCTCAACATTCTTCCTGTAATGGAGCAACTATAATTGAATGTCATGCTCCAGATGTAGTCCATCTAGAGTTCTATAAAGCTGCAACATAACTTCCTGACTCTTAAGCTGAACGGCCTAACTCATAAGAGCAAACATGCCATACACCTCCTTATTTGTTAGTTGTCTATCAATTTCAACAGTGACGATTGTGTTTGTGCAACTTATCTGATGTGTGCTTGGAGGTGACTTTAGAGGCCAATTCTTCAACGGCATAGGTGTTCACAGAGGAGACAAGGGAGTTGTCCCGATTTTGTAGACACAGCTGTTTCTGTTGCTTTCCTCCGGGTGACCTCCAGGTCCACGTGATGCCTATCTTCTAAGTTGCAGTGAACAAGCTTAATCAAGGTGTGCCAACCAGTTCTGCCTCGTGCCCTGTGTTCCAAATACCATGGAGCAAGCCCACTATAAGCAATGATGGCTTTCACACAGTCTTAAAACATAGAAAACATACAGCACAATACAGTCCCTTCAGCCCACAAAGCTGTGCTGTACATGTCCCTACCTTAGAACTACCTAGGCTTTACCCATAGCCCTCTAGTTTTTGAAGTTCCATGCAGCCATCCAGGAGTCTCTTAAAAGACCCTTTCGTTTCCACTTCTACCACCGCCACCAGCAGCCCATTCCACACACTCATCACTCTCTGTGTAAAAAAAACTTACCCCTGACATCTCCTCTGTACCTACTTCCAAGCACCTTAAAACTATGCCCTCTCATGCTAACCATTTCAGCCCTTGGGAAAAGCCTCTGACTATCCACATGATCAATGCCTCTCATTATCTTGTACACCTCTATCAGGTCACCTCTCATCCTCAGTCTCTCCAAGGAGAAAAGGCTGAGTTCACGTAACCTATTCTCATAAGACATGCTCCCCAATCCAGGCAACATACTTGTAAATCTCCTCTGCACCCTTTCTATGGTTTCCACATCCTTCCTGTAGTGAGGCGACCAGAACTAGTACAGTACTTCAAGTGGTGTCTGACCAGGGTCCTATATAGCTGCAACATTACCTCTCGGCTCCTAAACTCAATCCCACGATTGATGAAGGCCAATGCACCGTATGCCTTCTTAACCACTGTCTTATGAGGTCTACCATAGTTTCTGCCTTCCTGTGATAACTAGCCATAGTGCTGCTACTTAGGGAGTATGGAGTCCTCCATGTTTATAACATGTCTGGTCCAATGAAGTTGTGCTTTCAGGATCATGGCTTCAATACTGGTAGTCTTTGCCCTATTGAGGACTTACTGGCTTGTGATATGGTCCTGTTAGTGGACACCATAATGGATCTCAAGCTGTGCATGTGGAAGAGCTCCCACAATTGAATTGCCTTTTGTATACGGTCCATGTTTCACAACCATACAGGAAGCTTGTGAGGACAACAGCCTTGTACAAGTTGATCCTAGTGGACATCTGGATATTCTGCTGGCTTAACACATAGTCCAGGCTCTGACTAGCCATGTAAATCCTGCTGTTGATTTCTTTATCCAAGGATCCATCACTGGAGATGGCATTGTCGAGGTATTTAAATTCCTTTACTATTCTTGTTGTGCCTTTGATGGTGCTGGAATGTCGCAGAGCAGTGGATTCAGGAGCAGGCTGAAATAAGGCCTTTATTTTGTCCAAACTGATGGTGAAGCCAAACAGACCTGTGAACCAGTTGCAGATCAGATTCAGTGTGGGCCATTAGAGTGCAAGCATCTGCATAGAGTGCTTCAAGGACGGTTCTTTTAACTGTCTTCGATTTAGATTTTAGGCGACACGGTTTAAACTATTATCCATCAAGTTTGTATTGTAAGTACACCCTGTGTTGAAGGTTCCTGACCGTGTGGATGAGTACGCCTATAAAAAAGAAATTGAACAGCACAGATACCCGTACATGCCCTTACTTCATGTGATTTGGGATATCGAACAGCTCTGACGTTTCCTCATTTGAGAGGACAAGGCTAGTCATATCACTGTGGAGGAGGTGAGTAAGATGGATGAGCTTACGTCCAGAGTGTTCAGAACACTTTGGGTAACGCCTTGGTTAAATCTATGAAGGCAATGTAGAGATCCAGGTTCAACTCGATACATTTTTCTTGCACCTGATGGACAACAAGCATCATATAAATGGTTCTTCTTCCCGGGCGGAACCCACGCTGTGTCTTGGGGTGGATTCTTCTCTGATATGGCAGTGATTAGGTGGTTGAGAAAGATGGGAGCTGGGATCTTCCCAGTGATCGGCAGCAGCAAGATCGGTAGTTACCACAGTCAACCTTGCTGCCTTTGTTCTTGAAAAGAGGAACGATCAAGGACTCTCAGAATTCCCTGGACATGTCATCGTCATCCCAGATGCTCGTCAGAATGTCATGGAAGGCCATTAGTGCAAACGGACCCATTTACTTGAAGATCTCAACAGGGATTTTGTCCTTCCTGGGGTCTTTTCTAGAATTTAGGTGAGTGATGGCTTGTTTGACCTCAACCATTGTTGGAGGGAGGGTGAGGCTATCGGCAGTGGGTTTTTGGGAGATCTGATTAAGTGCAGGCTGGTCTATGGCAGAGGGCCTGTTGAAAAAGTCACTAAATTGCTCTCTCTACCTGTTGTTAATGCTCCTTTTCTGTGCCATCTGCTGTCAGAAGGGATGTGGGGCATGGTTTGTGTGGTCCATAGATTGCTTTGATGGCACTGAAGAACATCTTAAAGTTTTTGATGTCAGCATAGCACTGGATTTCCTTCACCTTTCTCTCCCGCTGTTCAGTTCACGTTCTGTATAGCACAGTCTGTGCTGCGCCCTGAACATGTATGAAGTGAGGGCATTTCGGCATGGAAGAAATGTGGTTTTGCCATATGAGAAATGTCTTCTGCTTCTCTTCCAGTATCCTTGTGGTATTTTCATCATTTTCAGCAAACCAGTTCTGACGAGCTCTCTTTTTTGATCTGAGGGTTGACTCTTCTGATTTCCTCTTTTGCTGCTCACACTTCTGAGCTACGCCTCTCTTCAGGGACCTATAGGACACCAATGCGTCAGCAAGACAGTTTGCATATTGCTCTTGATGTTTATGGTGCTGCAACTTGTCAATATCAAGAGGTTGTCGGATTACTTTTGGTTTCTTTTGGTGCAGTTGGACGATGTCCATTGATCTAAACAGGAGATGATCAGTCCATCTCTCTGCTCCACGTATTGCTCTAGTGATCTTGAAATCATGAGTGTCCTATCTATGACAGATGATGCAATCAATCAAATGCCGTTGCTTGAATCTGGGATGCATCCATGTTGTTTATGTTGCAGGGAACGGGTCACCCAAACGCAGGACACTGACACGGAGGTAGAGTAATCTAAAGAGTGTTTATTAACGGTTGCAGGGAAGGCCGGGGAGTGAGCGAGGCTTGACCGGGGACCAAACCTGGGTCACTGCAGGGAGAGTGTGGCATTTACCCACTGAGCCAACGGAGAACAGCAAACAGCAGGCGGCGGGTAATACTTATCTTGACACGGAGAGAGAGAGTTACACAGGTAAACCTCGGTACTGAAGTAAAACTTAGAATACACAATCCTAAGCGGCCGGGAACGTGAATGACCACACTGGCTGAAACAACGATCTGGCGATGAGTGGATGCAAAGCCGGGGTACTTATGCTGCAGGTTTAGATGAGAATCGGGTGCCGCAATCAAGGAGCCCGGGAGAACACGGGGAAAAGGGAATTAGGAGAATATGAGGAAATGACGGTTGGGACCGTGACAGTACCCTTCCTTCAACGGGAGCCTCCAGGCGATCCACCAGGCTTGCCCGGATTGTTGACGACCCGAGAGGCTGGAGGGGGTTTGGCAGGAGGGCACAATGGGCTGACAGACGCAGGTTTCAGTTGGGAGATGTGGAACGTGGGATGAATGTGCATGGATCCGGGTAGCTCGAGTTTTATGTTGTCGTCTTTTGCGTTCTGGACTTGCTTCTCTTTTACACCTTTTTAAATCACAGGAGATGGTTGATCTCTTGATCTTGTAACTGATACTGGTGCTGGAGATTTTCCCGACTTTTAATCAGTTGTTGGTTTCTCCTTTGTGGAAGTCAGTGAACGCTTTTCTCGCTCAGTTACTGACAAGTGCTCAGGACTGCTTACTTTCTTAGCTGTGCGAGTGGTGGGTTTACACTGGCTACTTACATCATTGGTCAGGTCTCTTGCTTTACCTTCAACCGTTGTAGTCTTTTCTTGCAATAGAATTGGACTTTCCTCCTCTTGTGCTTGAACTGGTATGGCTTCAGCAGGTTCATCCACCACAACCGATTTCTCCTCTAATTTGTCTTCAGATTTTATCAAATTTTCAATTGGCCCTGTTTCCTGGAGAAGCGTGTACAATTTCCTTAGTATCCAGTCTGTTTTCTTCTAAATGCAACAGGGAATTTTCTATATCAGTTCCTTCATTATTAGACTGATCGTTTTCAACTCTTTCACTTGACATAGAGAATGTACTTTCAGATTTTACTTCTGTATTATTTGTTTCATCTTCTCCTAAATGCCATTCCTTTAACTTGAAATGTACAATATCTTTTTTCCCTTCTAATTTCTCATTACAAAGCAGATCTGGCACTTTATCCTTGGAACGTGACTGAGTTGTTTCAAAATTACCCTCTTCATATCCTTTCTCACCAACTTGCGCTTTATCTTTGGACTTTGCTTGCATGCTTTCTGGATGGGACAGGCTGTGCAGCCGACTGGTGGGTAGTGAGGTTTCAGGGAGAAGGTCAATCATGCAATCGTAAGGGTGATGTGGAGGCAGAGAAAGGACCCCTTGCTTACTAAACACCTCTCCAAGATCATGATATTCTACGGGAACTGTGGACAAGTCGGGGGCTCAGAGGTGGATGAGGTCACAGTGAGGAAGGGCTGATTGTAGACAAGAGGAATGGTAGAACGAGCTCCAGCCGACTATCTTCCTGGTCGGCCAGTCGATGTGGGGGTTATGACGGCTTAGCCAGGGGTGGCCGAGAACTATAGGGGCTTGAGGAGAGGAAATTAAAATGAATCGTGCCTGTTCCCAATGGTTTCCGGAGAGAAGGAGAAGCAGGGGTTCCATGCAGTGTGTGACACAGGCCAGGAATTTTCCATCTACGCATTGGTGTCCAGGGGAGTACACAGAGGTTCACGAGAAATACCAGCTTGGAGGGCTAGGTTTTTGTCCAGGAAGTTTCCCTCTGCGCCAGAGTCCACGAGTGCTAGCAGAGGAAGGGACTGTTGATTATGACACAGAGTGGCTTGAAGCTGCATCCAGGGTTGAGGGACAAAAGGGAATGTTGTCTGGTTCACCAGGGACCCTTGCTTCTGGTGAGCTCCCCCCCTTGGCGAAAGGGCAGGTGGCAAGGAAGTGGCTGGACTGACTGCAATATAGACACTCGCCCGCTCTCGTTCTCTGGAGACGTTCCGCGGGAGAAAGGCGGGCCCGCCCCAGCGGCATGGGTTCCTCTCCTGGGCAGTGGAAGCTACTCAGGGTGCAGGAGGGGGAGAGGGGCTTGTTCTGGTGAGGGGCTGTAAAGAGAGCAGAGAGGTGTCCAAAGGTGGTGGACAACCAGTTTTTTCTCTCTCTATGGTGCTCCCTGAGGTGATTGTCCAACCTGGTGGTCAGGGAGATCAGGGAATCCAGACTGTCGGAATCGTCTCTCGTCACCAACTTGTCCTTCACCAGGTCGCTAGGTCCACCCCGAAATACCCCCTGGAGCAACTCATCATTCCACCCCGAGTCGACTGCTAAGGTCCGGAACTCCACTGAATATTCAGCAACACTGTGGGAGCCCTGGCGGATTGTGAGTAGGCGCTTAGTGGTGTCTTTACCCCGGACTGGGTGATCGAAGACCTTTCTCATCTCTGCAATGAAACTGGTGAAAGAGGAGTAGATATCAGGTTTGGTTGTCCCAAACTGCTGTGGCTCATGCTAATGCGCTTCCCCTTAACAACCCAATGACATAAGCGACTTTAGACTTATCTGTGGAGTAAGTCGACGACTGCTGGTCAAACACTAGGGAGCATTGAAGGAGGAAACCTTGGCACTTCCCAAGATCTCCAGCATAGTGCTCTGGCTCCGGTACGTGAGGCTCTCTGGGCGGAGTCCCAGGTGTGGGTTGAGTAATACGAGTGGAGACATGGTCCACCTGGTCACTGATTTGTGTGACGTGAGCAGACAGGGAACAGAGGTTCTCCATGAGCTCCTGGACAAGTAGGTCGTGCTGTCCCAGTAGGGAACCATGGCTGGCGAGAGCTTATTGGATGGTGTTTGTGTCTGCTGGGTCCATGCTGGGCCAGATTGTTCTGTTGCAGGGAACGGGTGAACCCAAACGCAGGAGGTAGAGTAATCTAAAGAGTGTTTATTAACGGTTGCAGGGAAGGCCGGGGAGTGAGCGAGGCTTGACCGGGGACTGAACCTGGGCACTCTGGTGAGAGTGTGGTGTTTACCCACTGAGCCAATGGAAAACAGCAGGCGGGAGGATGAACGGAATGGCAGGTGGCCGGCAATAGTTATCTTGACACGGAGAGACAGAGTTACACAGGTAAACCTCGGTACTGAAGTAAAACTTAGAACACACAATCCTAAGCGGCCGGGAACGTGAATGACCACACTGGCTGAAACAACGATCTGGCGATGAGTGGATGCAAAGCCGGGGTACTTATGCTGCAGGTTTAGAAGAGAAGCAGGTGCCGCAATCAAGGAGCCCGGGAGAACACGGGGAAAAGGGAATTAGGAGAATATGAGGAATTAATGGTTGGGACCGTGACAGTTTAGTATTTATCGGCCTGTCTAAAGACGGCATTAATGATAGCCAAGTCATGTTTGGTACAGAAGCTATTGGTGTTGGGTTCACTGAGATGTCCTCGTTTCCCTTTCCATTTGTTGGGGTTATTGCCCACCCGGCACTGAAGTTGCCCATCAGGGCGAGTTAATCCGATGTACTGTGTTCATGAATCAACCAAGATCAATATAAAAGCCCTTTTTGATTTCATCACTACATAAGACCATAAGCTATAGGAGCAGAATTAGGCCATTTGGCCCATCAAGTCTGCTCCATCATTTCATCATGGCTGATCCATTTCCCTCTCAGCTCCACTCTCCTGCCTTCTCCCTGAATCCCTTCATACCTTGACTAATCAAGATTCTATCAACCTTAAATATCCCTAATCGGCCTTAAACACAATGACTTGGCCTCCTCAGCCACCCGTGCCAACGAATTCCACAGATTCACTGCTCTGGCTAAAGAAATTCCTCCTCATCTCCATTCTAAAAGGACGTCCCTCTATTCTGGGGCCGTGTCCTATGCTTTCCCACCATAGGAAACATCTTTGCCACATCCACTCTATTGAGGCCTTTCAACATCCAATAGGTATGTCACAGTAAGCCCTAATAACCGTGATGCGTTGAGAGTGGTTGAGTGGAAAGTGAAAGGCGATTAGTCATTCATTGATGCAGTTTGGCACTGTTGGTAGCTGGGGCATGAGCAAAGTCTTGATAGCTTATCCTGCTGGAATTTGATCTTAGAAGAAGGTGTAATTGCCCTTTGGCTCATAAATAGAATCTTTGTTTGCAAGCCTGATCTTGCTCAATGTGGTGATGTTGATGTTGTAACACCCCAGCTCTCATGCTATGAGGTCCATTCTTCACTCAGGCCAATCACTGTTATCATTGTCCAACAGAATTTGGATGTTCCAAGCTCCAAAAATCATCTTTGTTTTCATGAATTTTCGATTGCTGTAGGGGTAAAACTGCCCGCTGCAGCATGCAGACCAGTTATTTTGGGACAAGTAGTGTTTAGGACACCTTTTCTCATCCTCTCCTTCATCCGAGGGTTAGCAGCGCTGATCATGAACAAGGCTGCTCAGTCAACTGCGACGAGTCGAAGTCCTCCTGCTGTCTCGGGGTTGGAGTTGAATGATCTGATTCTGCGGGTGGCCTACGTGCAGGTTTGGAACTCCGACTGCCAGTGGTTACCACCATCTGCTGCTTCACCCCTCATCCCATTGCTGCAGGGCTTAGTAAGTTTGAGTAATGACAAGCTGCAGAAAGGAACCCGTGTGGGAAAGCTTTTAAAGTGGAAAAGGAATTGCACTGGGGCAGTTCCACTCTCTTGACCTCAGAAGCCCTATTCCAGTGGTAGGAGTGATCATCTCAACTGGAGACCTCCTTGGTTGTAGTGGCTGGCTACAATATCTTCTGTGCCTCACCATGTCCTTCCATACGACATAAGATATAGGAACAGAATTAGGTCATTTGGCCCATCGAGTCAACTTCCCTCTCCACGGAGTGCTGCAGAACCGCCTTCCTGGCCGTTGGATCCCACTGGTGACCTCATCTGCCCAGTCCACTGAAACTGACTTTGTATGCTAGGAAAGGCACATCCCCATCTCACCAGTGTTCGAGACAAACCAGCTACCTTCACCTGGTTTAGCCTGCCTGTCAAAGGTGCTATCTCTCCCTGGACATCCCATACACCTCATAACTTCTTTGCAAGCTCTCATCTCCAAGTTACATGTACTGACTAGAAAATATAATGTTGCTCCTTTGTCCTTGCAGGAACATCCAACACTATTTTGGGAGAACTTTGCAAGATAGAGTGTAGTAGTTCAAGGAAGTTCCTTGCAACCAAAAGGATAGGCAGTGAATCTTGCCCTTGCCAGTGATGTGCAATATCTTCAAAAAAAAGGACAGGGAGAAAGGTGAAGGTAGTAGATCGTTATAAGAGATCCTGTTGGGTCAACTCTTCTGCATACAGCTGATAAGCCCTGTGCAACACACACACAGAATGCTGGAGGAACTCAGCAAGTCAGGCAGCATTTATGAAGGAGCGTAAACAGTCGATGTTTTTGGCTAAGACTCTTCATCAGGAATTTTATTTTATCTTTAATTTATTTAGAGATACAGTGCAGAAGAGGGCCTTCCAGCCCTTCAAGCCATGCCGGCCAGCAACCGCAACAATCCCCAATTTAATCCTAAACTAATCACGGGACAATTTACAATGACCAATTAACGTACTAACCAGTAGATCTGGGCTGCAGAAGGAAACCTGAGAACCCAGAGAAAACTTACGCATTGCACAGGAAGGAGGACACTGGGATTGAACCCTGAACTTCAATCGCGCTAACCGTTACGCTATCGTGAAAGGAAAGGAAGTGGACAGAAGTCCAAATTAGGAGGCGGGGGAGCAGAAGGAGCACAAGCTCACAGGTAATAGGTGAGACCTTCCTTCCCCTCCTCCCACCTCTTTATTTTGTCTTCTGCCCCCTTAACTTCACTTCCATTCCCGATGATGGGCTTTGGCCTGACAGGTTAACTTAGATGCTTTCTAACCTGCTGACTTCCTCCAACATTTTGTGTGTTTTATTCAAGATTTTCAACATCTGCAGAATCTCTTGAGTTTATTTGTCTCTATTTGTCTTGAGAATCTTCTTTCACCTGCTACAGGCACTGAATGGCATCCTAGTCCTAAATTCAACAAGATCTTGTTACCATTCAAACTTAGGTTAACAGGTCGCTTCTATAAGTATTACACCTCTAATTTGGATAGTTAAATTAAATAGTCTAATATATATTTGGGGCATTTTTTTTCCCTATAAAAGTAAATCAAGCTGACAGATACCAGAGGACCAGAGGTCAAAGTCGTGAGGTCGATGAGTCCGGTGGTCGGAGGCCCAATGTCTGTTAGTCTATTAACGCAAATGATACATTTCACTGAATGTTTCAATGTATGTGTGATTAATTAATTCATCTAAATGTAAGAGCCCACAAAGTTAAGGAATCAATGTCTGAGAAATTTAACACTGATGATCCCATTGATCCCATTGTCAATTGATATTTTTTGGCGTATTTTAAAAATGTGGAACAGGAACAACATACCGTAGATTCCGGATTATAAGCCGCTACTTTTTTCCCACGCTTTGAACAGCTTTGAACACTGCGGCCTTTACTACGGTGCGTCTAATGCATGGTTTTTTTTCATGCCGCCAAAAACATTTTGCCTCGTAACAGTAGACCAATAAAATTGATGAGTAGTTCACAGAGGTCCAATGAAATTGTACGATAAATCAAGCGCACTTTCACAATTAAATTATTGTAAATCAGTCATTTGTACTCACCCTCATCAACATGGAAAACACTCGAAGAAAAGCATTGTGCTGCCTTTATGGCAGTTATTTAGTTTATAATATTTTTGCTTAGTAATTCATTTGTTAGTAATTTCTAGTTAAAGTTAGAAGTGTTTTAAGTATATTTGTTTTCTGTACTACATCCCGGGATGCTATGACGTCACATCCGGTTTCGCCGCGTCTTGTGGGGAAAATACCGGTTTGCGATAAATGGAAAGGAGGGGGCGAGCGCATTAGACCCGCGCGAGAACGCTGCAAACATATGATGCAGCTTTTAAGTTAAAGGCGATCAATAACTTTTCCTGGTAGGCTGCAGTATATATTTTTTTACCAGTCGTTAGGAGATATTGGAATGTTGTTCGTGCACTGTTCAGTAAAAAAGTATACGCAACGTAATTTGTGTGTTACCGATACATATGTATATTTAAAAGTAGCCGTGTTACAGGCACGGTTCAAAAAAAGCATTTGCAATATGTATTTGTTTATGTTACCATACGGATTTAATTAAAAGTTAAAAAATCCTCACGTGTAATATCTTTCTGTGTAAATATCTCATATTACAACGTGGGACACCTGCGGCTTAAAATCCGGTGCGGCTTGTACAAGTACAAAATTGATTTTCTTTCTAAAATTAGAGCCTGCGGCTTTTAATCAGGTGTGCTCTGTAGTCCGGAATCTACGGTAAGTAGTTTCAGTCCCAGAATACCAAGTAAGGAATCATTGATAGTCATATTTTTGTCCTAAGATGAACCAGTTCATAGCAGGAGCAGATTCCATTATTTACTTTTTGAACATCAGCTTTCCTACAACTTGCTAGTAAGATGAAGGGACCATATTTTCTGACCAATGTCTTCTGCTTAAAGGATTTGTGTGAGTAGCAGTGTTCTCCTGGTGCTTCTCCGTGCGATCATTTGATGATAGCTCCGGATTCTGAAGAGAGTTCTCTGCTGGGCGGGCTGATGGTTTTCCATTTCCCTCTGTGCCATGCTATCTAGCCTCTAAACCCAGATTTCCAAGCCACATCAGATTGGTGATCACTTTGTACAGTGGGCCCATGCCCCATGCACTCTTGGAGCTCTGTAACTTCAGACATTTCATCATGATGCACATACCCAAGTCATTGTGTGTTTATAGAAAAAAGCTGCAAACTTAATTTCACGAAGATAACGGTTTACAGTCAATCTCTTCTGAAGAAATATTTACCTTAGATCGCTATAACATGCAATGTGTTCTGTTTATATCATGTGCCTAAATATATAAATAAATATTTAATGGATTTATTTTCTGGACATTGCTTATATGAAGAGATGAAAGCACTCTGCGCGATTCCCAGACCACATGTGTGGTATATAACAGCCTCCCACTCAGCTGCTGCTTCCCATGCACAGGAGATCTGCTGCTGATTTCCTACGCAGTGTTATTGACTGGAGTCCAATCAAGTGCTCTCCTGCAATAAACACACACCAAAATGTACTCTTCATGTCCAGCAGGATATCTGTTTCCTTCTCCTCAATTTTAACATTTCTCTCATTAGATATTGTTCAGCCAGCAAATATAATTGGCAGGTGTTTGAAAGAATGATGCTTACACTTGGTGACAGATTTGTACGTTGCCATGTCAGTTATACGGGTTCATTGCTCACATTAGCATTTGAGGAAGTTGACTGCAATTGCTGTGGTGTTTAGACCGGGACGGCTGAGGCCAAGTAATTTTGTGTAGATCAGATCAGGAGTCAGGTCCGGGACCCTCCTGGTCTGTCAGATCTGGGACTGGGTGGGCTGTGTATTTAGCAGCAAGTCCATTGAAAAGAGTGGTTGTTTGGGCTTATGGAAGATTACAGAAAACTCATACTTAAGATGTTACTTTTATTGGATTTCTCCTTTCAGAGTCATGAAGAACATCCTAATTATTGCTATAAATTGTGCGAATACCTTGTGTATGATGTCTCTTGAGGTTTTATCTTCCCGTTGAAAAGCAATCTGGATGTTTATAGGATATCCCCAGAGTCTCAGAGCTGACATCAAACTGGTGTCGGTTCCAAAGGAGGAAGACAGCTGAAAAGATCCTGAAAACAGATCCCTTGCTCTGAATGTGTGGTGAACTCTTTCAATGTTAACATTAAGGTTATTTGTGTCTCTTCACTAGATGAGAATGTGGTACCTGTGGTCCACGTCCTACCTTGGCATCTTCCCTTTTGAGCCTCGGGGCCTGCTGAGCAGTTGGCAGTAGCTCTGAAAAATACAGTCTGGCATATCTCTCAGAGGACTGAATTAGTGCAAGTAACGGGCTTAAACAAAAGAGCTTCAGTACCAATTGTGAATCAATGACCCTGTCTGAACATAACCACTGTGCAGTGACAGTTGTAAATACATTCTCTCGGTAAAGGGTTCCTTATGGTACAGTGAACTCCAGAAATGAAGAATGCAAAGCTTAATTCTTCGTAAGATATAAATAGTGATAATTAATGCTTGCTCAGTGGATTACCAGAATGGTAACTGAGTCATGTAAAATAGGGAGGTGCTATGTTTAATTCCCAGTTACACCAATGTTAATTGATCTTGGTCAGAGTGCTGAAGCGAACTCAACATTCCTGAATCCACTGCTTCGGCTGTTGATAACTATCCAGTTGCCTTTGTTAGAAACTTCTATATGTGTATGACATGATGGTGATCCCTTGCATGGCTGATTAAGCTGGCAATTTACTCTGTCTAGACTCACCCATGGAGTCAAGGTTACAGAAAAAGGGACTTTGGGGTTTAGAAGAGTTGGACAAAATCTTGCCAAATAAATATGGGCTATTTTATTGTGGCAGAGTAGAGCAGCTTTGAGATTCGGGAAATTAAACCCTCAAACATAATGACCTGTCTCTGTTGCTGTTTATGGAGCTGCAACCTTATAATTTGAAGCATGAAATCATATTTTTAAAATATTATTTATGAGAATGAGATGTAAACCATGGACTCACTTCATACTAATTTAGGACTTTACATAAGGGTATGAACATCATAGCATGATTCTGCAGCTTTGATCAAGCAATAATCTTGCACTTAATTACTGGAATATTAAATGTACAGTGCACATATTAATTTGAAGTTCTTTCATACCCATACAAAAGATCTGCTAATAAAATGCTATGCATGTAGTGTCCATTGTTCCATGCTGTATTCATCATAACAGACTCAATTCATTTGAAACCAAATGGCTCACAGTTGTGGAATGAAAAATCAAAAATATCTCCCTTTTCAAAAGAGAGAAAATTAATTTTAATCCTTCTTTCAACTATGGAATTCTTCAGCTCAAGGGATTATCTTTCAAAATTAATAAATCAAAATTTTCAGTATTCTTCTTAACCCTGCATGAGTTCTTTTAAAATTATTTTGTCAGAATTTGCATTCGCTGAGGTGAGAGATTTTAGTGCTAAAGCTTGGGGCACTCCATTTCGAATGCTTTATGTTAGCATCGCACACTTCGTAGCTTTGATGCACCGAATGATAAAGGTCTTGTTGCTCATCAGGAACACATAGTCTGGATCGGGTATGGATAGTGGCTAAATAGTGCCAATGTTATGTAGATACGTTATAATAACAATCCCCAGATAATGTCTAATACCCTAATTCAATCAAACTGACAGCAACTCATTTATTCATTCAGCATTTAAATTCCTGATTGTGCTCACATTGTTCATTTATGCTAGTGGCATCCAAATGTCTCACTTACGTTTGGCATAATTTGCACCTTGTGCTGAACAGGCATCATTTCTCTTCTTATTGATGTACTCTGGCTACTGGTTCTGTCCCTATTGTTTAAGGTTCCTTCCTTTTGTGATGTTGCTCCTTCTTATTTCTGTACCTCTTCCAGTCAGGCAGCCTCCTATTCAGCACCCTTCCAGCACTCCCTAGATTCTCCATGTTTGTCCCTGTGATCCTACACTTCCTTCAGCAATTATTTATATCTAAAGCCTTGATATTCCAAGTAACAACAAAGTGATTAAATTCATTACTGACTTAAAATTAAAAAATGACAATGAACACCACCATGTTCTGTACTGTGGATTTCTCATTGTTTTGATGTGGGTTGATGTCTCCTATCAACACTTGAGAGCCTCGCTTTTTCAATAACCCTGTGAGCTCAAGTTGACTGAGCACCTATGGAATTTGACTAATTCTGAGAGACAGCAATCAAGGAAGCAGAAACCTCAAATGTCTTCATGATTTTGCAGATAGAAAAATAAAGGATATTATTTAGAAGCTAATATATTAGAAATGGCTTCATAAAAACAAGAAGTGTTAATTAAACTGATCCACTAAGTAGAAAGTATTCGTCAGTTGCATATTATTAAGTGACACACAGTAGGAACATGCAGCGCCTATAAAAAGTGTTCACCCTCACCATCCCCCTCTCCCGGATGTTGTCATGTTTTATTGTTTTACAACATTGAATTAAAGTGGACTTAAATTTGGCTTTTTTTGACACTGATCAATAGAAAAAGACTAGTGTCAAAGTGAAAACTGATCTCTACAAAATGATCTAAATTAATTACAAATATGAAACACAAAATAATTGATTGCGTAAGTATTCACATTCTTCAAGTCAGTATTTAGTAGATGCACCTTTGTCAGCAATTAGAGTCTTAAGTCTGTGTGATAGGTCTCTATCAACTTTGCACATCTGGTCACGGCAGTTTTTCCCTCTTCTTTACAAAACTGCTCAAGCTCTGTCAGATTGCATGGGGATCATGACTGAACAGCCCTTTTTAAGTCCAGCCACAAATTCTCATTTGGATTGAAGTCTGGATTCTGACTTGGTCACTCCAGGACATTAACTGTTGTTTTTAAGCCATTCCTGTGTGGTTCTGGATTTATGTTTGGGACCATTGTTTTGCTGGAAAATAAATCTTCTTCCAAGTCACAGTCCTCTTGCAGACTGCATTAGGCTTTCCTCCAGGATTTCCCTGTATTTTGCTGTATTCATTTTACTCTCTACCTTCACAAGCCTTCCAGGGCCTGCTGCAGTGAAGCATCCCCACGGCATGATGCAGCCAACAGCATGCTTCACGGTAGGGATGGTGTGTTTTTGATGATGTGCAGTGTCTGGCTTAAACCAAACATTACATTCAGTCTGGTGGCCAAAAAGCTCAATTTTAGTTTCATCAGACCATAGAACCTTCTTCCAGCAGACTTCAGAGTCTCCCACATGCCTTCTGGCAAACTCTAGCTGAGATTTCATGTGCGTTTTTTCCAACAGTGGCTTTCTCTTTGTCACTCTCCCATAAAGCTGTGACTGGTGAAGCACCCGGTCTGTAATATGTGCAGTCTCTCACATCTCAGCCACTGAAGCTTGCAATTCCTCCAGAGTTGTCATTGGTATCTTGGTGGCCTCCCTTACTAGTCCCCTTCTTGCACAGCCACACAGTTTCTGAGGACGGCCTGGTCTTGGCAGATTTAGAGCAGTACCATATTCCTTCCATTTCATGATGATTGTTTCAACTGTACTCCAAGGAATATACAAATTTACTTGTATCCATCTCCTGATTTGTGCTTTTCAATAACCTTTTTGCAGAGTTGCTTGGAGTGTTCTTTTGTCTTCATGGTGTAGTTTTTGCCAAGATACTGACTTGCCATAGTTGGACCTTCCAGATACAGATA
Organism: Hemitrygon akajei; assembly: GCF_048418815.1. NCBI lineage: Eukaryota > Metazoa > Chordata > Chondrichthyes > Myliobatiformes > Dasyatidae > Hemitrygon > Hemitrygon akajei. The sequence goes on from NC_133133.1 coordinate 41,668,249, forward strand.
CAATTCACTATAATCAATTGAAACACCTTGACTGCACACAGGTCTCCAAAAACAGATCTCCGAATTAAATAATTATGTGACTTCTACAACCAATTGGCTGCACCAGTGCGTCACATTATAGGGGTGGGGGATGGTGTGAAGTATTATCCAATCAATTATTTTGTGTTTTATATTTGTAATTAATTTAGATTACTTTGTAAAGATCTGTTTTCATATTGACATGAAAGAGTCTTTTTCTGTTGATCAGAGTCAAAAAAAGCCAGAGTAAATCCACTGTGATTCAATGTCGTAAAACAATAAAACATGAAAACGTCCAAGGCGGTGAATAATTTTTATAGGTGCTGTACATTGTGGAATCAAAATACAGACATAGAGTACAAAAGAGGCAACTATTATATTAGTGTTGTTCAAAATGATGATTAATTTTTACTCAAAGGAATTTTAAAGTAATTATACTGAAGGAATAAACCTCTACATATAGAAAGTGATGCTGAGTGATATTTCCATGGTAAATATGACTTAATATCGTATTAAAAGTTCAATTCTATGATAGGTATAAATGTTAGCATTTTCAATTGACTAGCACAAAATTACAAATGCTTACACTTTGTTTTATAATGCATTTTCGATAAACATTTGAGGCCAGAATATTACATATAAAATTGAATTTTGCATCAAATCATGAAAACTATTTTGATTGGCTTTGTGAGGTCTAAATTGATATATCCTAAGAGGAGCAGAGTATTTCTGTATTTGATGATGGATGTATACTTTGCATGAAGTTATTTTTAGTGTTACAAACAATACCATGAATATTGGAAGTTTTGTCTTTATCACAATTGATTATTTCACTGTCAGGGCCTCACATTCAAGAATTCTTTCCTTATCTATCCATGCTCCTTCACTTTTAAGGACTACCACAATGCTCACGTCTGATCAAGGTTTCTCTCTGAAAACCTTTTGTTCTGTACCTATTTTAGACTGATTGCATTTCTATGAAGGCCCTTGGGCCCTTTTCCTCTTCTGAAGATGTTATGTGAGTTGATGTTTACTTAGTAGTCAGCAGTTTGTAAAGGGATTCATGCTTCCTTCGACATTAAGGACTGTTTTGAGAACACTTGACTTGCTGCTTATCAGGATCCTATTCTGTATGTTTCTCAGCCTGAAATCTTCTGATCCCTTGCAGAGCTGTTCCAGCTTCCAAACTTCAACATCTGGCTCATCTGTAATGTATCTGTTCTTCCCCGAGTGTCAGCGCAGTTGAGCTTGCAACACAACATGGACCTTTTTGTTAGTTTCCACATCCTGTGATGTTGATCTCACTGGAGAAAATCCTAGCACAACTGTAGCAGTTTTAATCAGGAGCAAATGAGAGAATGATGAAGTGAAATGTTGAATTTGCTCATAGGGTGCAGATCTGAGATCCGAGATTTAAATTTATTTATCATGTTTACAATGAAGTGCATCATTCGTGTTCACAACCAACACACCAGAGAGTGTGCCGGGGGCAGCCCGCAAGTGTCGCTGCACATTCTGATGTCAATGTAGCATGGCCACAATGTACCTCAGAACAGAGCTGAACACCACAAAAAGCAACAAAATGATACGAGCAAAATAAGCCCCATTCCTCTCACCCACCCACAGTCCTTTAACCCAAGGCAGGCCATCTTCTTCAGCCTCCAGCTTCCTGTGGACATGGACTCAGGCTTTTAGATATTGGGCTTCAACTTCCCCAGTAGACTTGTAGAGATTCACAGGCTTAGGGCTCCAGCCAAGTGGCCTTGACTTTCAGACTTTCGATTCGACCCTCCGGCCTTGATCCTTGGCATCAACACAAGCGTCCGCTTTGAGCTTCGGACTCACTGATGACAAGACCCTGAACACTAGGCCCAAAGCTCTGGTCTATCTTATTTGTGAATCTAGAGAGCCATGGGACTTTATTTGTTCTGCCTACATGGAACGCTAACTCCAGAACTTATCGACAACTCACTGACCCTGGGTGATGGGGGAAGAGGACTGCCAGCTCTACATCTAAGCACTAATTCTCCCACACCCCTGTCCCTAAACCCTAACCAGACCCCCAACTCTCCTTTGCCCATAAAGCATCCCTACAACCTAAAAAACAACTAAATCAGCGTCGCAATCTCAACAGAGTCTCTTTGCCTGTGGGTGATCATATGAAAGGTTATATTGTGGGAAAAATTTCTTACTTTGGTGGAAAGGTCTAGAAATTCAGATTATGCTTTTGCAAAATTTATCTTGATGGCTAAAGAACTCATGCACATTTCCAGTCTACAATTCCCTGTGCCTGGTCAAGATTGATGTGCTGGTTACAGGCATATACTTGGGTAATGTTTAAAGCCCACAAATATTTATACAAATTAGCATTTCATGCTTCTTTTAGAACAAACGTCTGATTGATGGTTCAGCTTTTCACCCACCATTTGCAAAGGCATATGTGGCCATCTGAAAGAAGGCCTGTGGAGGGTCTAGTTAAAGGGATTTCATAAACCAGCAACTAATATATGAAGATTATCATTTCAAATTGCTACTTGTCTGGGTGCTTTTTTTTTATTGAATCTCTCTAGAAGATTCAGTTTGTCTGCACAGAGAAAAGTTTTTCTGTACTTGCTGAGTTATTCCTTGGCTGCAGATGTGGGTGGTCCCCGTGTAGTTGCTTCTCTGATAGTCGGATATTGTGGCAGGTGGGGGTGAAGTCAGGAAGGCACCACAGAGTAGTGGAAACTTCCAAAAGAACAAAGAGTGAAGAGGTCACAGAACAAGAGGCATATAGTCAGCAGGTGTTCAAAGAACTCTTCATATCCCTTAATCCACTGAGGAGCAATACATTCGGCATCTTTGTTTAATCAAGGATGCTCTCTCTGAGCTACCTTGCCTGCTGCAGCCCCAGCTCCAATCCAACTGCAATGCATTGGCAAACTGCCTATGTCCAATAGCATTTAAAGCAGAGGCTAATTTCATGCCAGAATATTTCATGGGGAGATTATTACTGAGCTGCTGAAGAATTCCAAACAACCACTCCCCCATGGAGAAAGTAATTTTTTTCCTTGCATGACAATTTCTTCCAGGTACCAGTTGTTATATTCTCAAGCTATATTGGCATGCCTGCCCTCTGTAACTGAGCATTTCTGCCATGTTCAACAATAATTTTGTACTTTAAACTTTAAATTCCTGGGTGTTGTCATACCAGAGGATCTGCCCTGGGACCAGCACGTAAATGCCATTTCAGATAAAGCACAGCAGCACCTCTACGTTCCTAGGAGGTTGTGCAGATTCAGCATATCATCTAAAACTCTGGCAAACTTCTATAGATGCCCAGTGGGGAGTATCCTGATTGGTTGCATTACCGCCTGGTATGGACACAGCAAAGCCGAGGAACAGAAAAGACAACAAAGAGTGGTGGATATGCCCAGTTCATCACAGGAAAGGCCCTTCCCACCAGTGAGCACACTTACATAGAGTACTACCACAAGAAAGCAGCATCCAGCATCAAGTACCCCCACCTAGGCCATGCTCCCTTCTCGCAGCTACTGTCAGGAAGGAGGTACCAAACTCCTATACCCCAGGTTCAGGAACAGGTATTAGCCTTCAACCCTCAGACTCCTAACTAGCATGTGCATCTTCACTCACTACAACACTGAACTAATCATTGAACACAACCTTTGGACTCACTTTCAAAGACTCTACAACTCATGCTCATGGTATTATTTAATCCAAAGATTCAAAGTATATTTATTATCAAAGTATGTATACAGAATACACCTCTAAGATTCATCCAGGAAACAAAGAAACACCATGGTGCCGAACACCCACCTGGCCTTGTTGACTTCAATCTTACGCAACACCTCTGTTGGATAGAAGCATTGGAGTTGATCATGGGTCACCCCCTGTCTCCAGGCCTCCAGGCCACACACTCTGCTCCCAACCTCACTGAACTTCCTTGGAGACAGCAAAGTGCTAGATCACTCAATCAATCTAAAAGCATACCACCATGATGCAATTTACAGGTTCCAATCAATAGTAGATTCATAATTGAAAGAAAAAGAAGTAAAAAAAAAGATGGTTTTGTGAACTGTCTACAGGACAGTTGCATTCTTTGCTGGTGCCATCTTGCCTTATTATTTTTATCATAGAAATTTAATTTTTCTCAGCTCAAGCTGGTAAACCCTGAGGTATGGGCTTAGCCAAACACACTCATTTCTCAATCGCTAGGAACCTTCAGACTATTCTTGTGGTGTTTAGTATTGTGTCTCTCTGAAGATTTACATAGATATTGCTGTGTAGCCCTAATTGTTTAATGCTGTTGTGTAGTGCATTTGGGGTGATACCAGTTGTAGATATTATGATTGGGACAATGTATACCTTGTTCATATTCCATAGTCTTTCAATTTCCTCTTTTAATTCAGCATATTTCTGGCATTTTTCACTTATTGATTTCTGTAAATTATGTGTGTTTGGAATGGTTATATCAATTAAGTAAGTTGATCTTGCTTGTTTATCCTGTATTATGGTGTCTGGATGGTTATTATTGGGCTTGTAACAAGTAACAAACATCATTCACCAAAATCTTGTTTTAAAATACAAACTCATAAAAGAAATCATACCTTACTATAAATAAGGTATGATTTCTTTTATGAGTTTGTATTTGAAAACAAGATTTTGGTGAATGATGTTTGTTACTTGATTGTGTTAAACTGCTACAGGATCCTGTAATGTGTTGTATTATTTCTGGTTTCTCTTGGCATTTTCTACATTTATCATCTTGAATTTGTTGGTCTTATATTATATATTTTTGATGTTTTTTGTGTAAACCACCTGGAGTTTATTGCCCTTATTACCCTTCTGTTTCTGGGAAGAATTCTCCAACTCTGAGCCAGTGATGCACCATCAATAACTCTCGGAGACGTGAGGCGAGATATAGGCTTTTATTGGCTGGAAGAAAGAACAAGCAGCAAATGACCACCACACTGCATCCTGGAGACTGAGGCCGGGGCTGTGTCTCCAATCGCCTTTATACCGGGGTCCGTGGGAGGAGCCACAGTCTGTGGGAGGAGCCACAGGAGCAGTCAGTGGGGTGGGGGGGGGCGTGTCCAGACAGGTATATGTAGTTCACCACAGCCAGGCATTTAATGTTTCCTTGTCAACATCTAGACTGTTCAGATCACGGGGATGTCTTCCATGGTTAACTTTTTCTTCAATAGTGATAATTTCTTCATTTTTCTGGGTTGTGCTCTCATTTAACTTCAATGGCATATATGTCTAATTAGAACTGCATATGTTTGTGGGGAGTGCTGATTCCAGTTTTCATTGATGAAAATATATCCTTACAAGTTTTGTTTGACTGTTGTGTAAATTTTTAATGTCTGTTATTCTTCTTCCCCTTCTGTCCTCTGTAGCGTTAATCTAAGTCTGTTCGCGTTTACATAATGTTTTCTGAAATTTGTCATTTCAGTTCTTAGTTTTCTTTGAAAGTTTTCCAGGTCAGTTTCAGATCAAGATATTAAGCTAAAGAATACATTAATATAGCTATAGCAGAAGTGTTTGTTGATTTAGTTATATTTTTATTGTTGAGCTCTGTTTGGCAGATTTTCTGAAGCCTTGAAGTAAATTCTGTCAGAAGTTTTTCTTTTATCATGCTATTATCTATTTTCTTTGCTTGTTGTTATCCTAGATACTCTTATGTTTTATATTCATCCATCAGTTGTATTGTATCCTGCTGCTGTGTTTTGTAGTCAATTAGCTCTATTGCATAAAAACACAAAATGCTGGCAGAACTCAGCAGGCCAGACAGCATCTATGGGAGGAGATAGTGACGACGTTTCAGGCCGAAACCCTTCATCAGGAGTGAAGTAACATGGGATGGTCAAGGGGGAATAAGAAGTGGGGGGAGGGATAAAGTAGAGAGCTGGGAAGTGATAGGCTGGAGGGAAATGGGCTAGGGGGAAGGTGGAGAATTATGGGAAATAAAAGAGAAAGAAAGGTAGGGCTGAGGGGAGATTATAGTGAGGGGGGAAAAAGAAAGAGAAAGAGAACCAGACTAAAATAATAGATAGGGATGGGGGTAAGGGGGGGGGGCAGGGGTATCGACAGAGGTCTGTGAGTTGAATGTTCATGCCGGCAGGTAGGAGGTTACCTAGGCGGGAGATAAGGTATTGCTCCATCAACCTGCGTGTGGCCTCATCTTGACGGTAGAGGAGGCCATGGACAGACATATCGGAGTGGGAATGGTCTGTGGAATTGAAGTGTGTGGCCACAGGGAGATCCCACCACTGCTGGAGGACTGAGTGCCGGTGTTCGGCAAAATGGTCTCCCAGTCTGCGGCGGGTCTCCCCAATGTATAAATGGCCACATCGGGAGCACCGAATACAGTATATCACCCCAGTTGACTCGCAGGTGAAGTGGTGCCTCACCTGAAAGGACTGTCGGGGGCCTGGGATGGTGGTGAGGGAAGAAGTGTGGGGGCAGGTGTAGCACTTCTTCCATTTGCAGGGATGAGTGCCCGGAGGGAGGTCGGTGGGGAGGGATGGGGGCGATGAATGGACAAGGGAATCGCGTAGGGAGCGATCCCTGCGGAAAGCCGACAGTTGGGGGGAGGGGAAGATGTGGCTGGTGGTGGGATCACGTAGGAGGTGGCGGAAGTTACGGAAGATTATACGTTGGATCACGTAGGAGGTGGCGGAAGTTATCCCACTCCAATATGTCTGTCCATGGCCTCCTCTACCGTCAAGATGAGGCCACACGCAGGTCGATGGAGCAATACCTTATCTCCCACCTAGGTAGCCTCCTACCTGCCGGCATGAACATCCAACTCACAGACCTCCGTTGATACCCCTGCCCCCCCCTTACCTCATCCCTATCTATTATTTTAGTCTGGTTCTCTTTCTCTCTCTTTTTCCCCCCTCACTATAATCTCCCCTCAGCCCTACCTTTCTTTCTCTTTTATTTCCCATAATTCTCCACCTTCCCCCTAGCCCATTTCCCTCCAGCCTATCACTTCCCAGCTCTCTACTTTATCCCTCCCCCCACTTCTTATCCCCCCTCGACCATCCCATGTTACTTCACTCCTGATGAAGGGTTTTGGCCCAAAACGTCATCACTATCTCCTCCCATAGATGCTGTCTGGCCTACTGAGTTCTGCCAGCATTTTGTGTTTTTATTTATTTCCAGCATCTGCAAATTCACTCCTGTTAGCTCTATTGCATGTTTTGTTAATGTTTAATGTTCTGCATTTATCCAGTCCAAAGTTCATTTTATATCTTGTGAGAAAATAGTTCTATAATTATTATTATTGTTATTATTAATATTATTACTTGTTTCTTTTTGTATTTGAACAATTTGTCAGTCTTTGTGTGTAGTTTTTCATTGAATCCATTCTCCTTCTATATTCTACTGTGAATGCCTGCAAGAAAATGAATCTCAGGATAGTGCTTGGTGATATATACTTGCTTTGTTAATAAAAATTATTTTGAAATTTCTTTATAGCGAAGAAATGCAGGAAAGCAATGACCTAATAATGGTAAGAGACATAATGCTAATGAAGTGAAAATAATGGGACCAAAAATCATAGAGTTATACAGCATTGAGACTGACTCTTTGGCCAAAACAGTCCATGCTGACCAAGGTTCTCATTTAAGTTAGTTTCATTGCCTGCGTTTGGCCAATAACCTACTATACTTGGCCTTCTCTCCTTGGAGTGATAGAGGATGAGAGGTGACCTGATAGAGGTGTATAAGATGATGAGGGGCATTGATCGCATGGACAGCCAGAGGCTTTTTCACAGGGCCGAAATGGCTAACACGAGGGGGCATAGTTTTAAGGTGCTTGGAAATAGGTACCGAGGGGATGTCAGAGGTAAGATTTTTCACACAGAGAGTGGTGGGTGCATGGAATGCACTGCCGGCAACGGTGGTGGAAGTGGATACCACAGGGTCTTTTAGGAGCCTCTTTGATAGGTACATGGAGCTTAGAAAAATAGAGGGCTATGCGTTGGAGAAATTCTAGGCAGTCTCTAGAGGAGGTTACGTGGTCGGTACAATATTGTGGGCTAAAGGGCCTGTAATTGTTGTCAATTTCTATGTTCTATGTCAACTTTTCCTGTCCATGTATCTGTCCAAGTACCTTTTAAATATTGTTAATGCATAGAAACATAGAAAACCTACAGCACAATATAGGCCCTTCGGCCCACAACGCGGTGCCGAACATGCATTTACTTTAGAAATTACCGAAGGTTACCCATAGCCCTCTATTTTTCTAAGCTCCACATACCTGTCCAGGAGTCTCTTAAAAGACTCTATCGTATCACCACCGTTGCCAGCAGCCCATTCCACACACCCACCACTCTCTGTGACGTAAAAAGCTTACCCCTGACATGTACCTACTTCCAAGCACCTTAAAACTGTGCCCTCTGGTATTAGCCATTTCAGCCCTGGGAAAAAGCCTCTGATTGTCCACACAATCAATGCCTCTCATCATCTTGTACACCTCTATCATCTGCCTCAACTATTTTATCTTGCAGCACATTCGATATACAGCTCATCCCCAGGGGTGAAAAAGACACTCCTGTCCCTCCTCATCTTGTTCCTGTGTCCTTTAGCTCTTGATTCCCCAAACCTGGATAAAAGACTGTGCACATTCAACCTATCATTATTTTACACACTTCTATTTGATCACCCCTCATTCTCCTATGCTCCAATGACTGAAGTCCCAACCTACTCCGCCTCCCTCCATAACTCAGTCCTTTAAGTCCCAGCAACATACTCATTAATATCCTCTGCACTCTTTCCTACTTAAATGCATCTTTCCAAGAGCAGTGTGATGATAATTGCACACAATATATCAAATGTGGCCTCATTCAATGACTCCTCCAAATGCAAATAATATCCCAGCTTCTATATTCTAGACTGTTCACCGGTCTGCTGGACCAGCTAGACTGGACTGCCAACACAGATGCCTTGTGCAGGAAGGCACAGAGTCGACTGTACTTCCTTAGAAGGTTGGCGTCATTCAATGTCTGTAGTGAGATGCTGAAGATGTTCTATAGGTCAGTTGTGGAGAGCGCCCTCTTCTTTGTGGTGGCGTGTTGGGGAGGAAGCATCAAGAAGAGGGACGCCTCACGTCTTAATAAGCTGGTAAGGAAGGCGGGCTCTGTCGTGGGCAAAGTACTGGAGAGTTTAACATCGGTAGCTGAGCGAAGGGCGCTGAGTAGGCTACGGTCAATTATGGATAACTCTGAACATCCTCTACATAGCACCATCCAGAGACAGAGAAGCAGTTTCAGCGACAGGTTACTATCGATGCAATGCTCCTCAGACAGGATGAAGAGGTCAATACTCCCCAATGCCATTAGGCTTTACAATTCAACCGCCAGGACTTAAGAACTTTTTAAAAGCTATTATTAATGCTTTTTGAGATAGTGATTTAGATGCATATCATATTTTTTACTGAGTTAAGTATTGTATGTAATTAGTTTTGCTACAACAAGTGTATGGGACATTGGAAAAAAAAAGTTGAATTTCCCCATGGGGATGAATAAAGTATCTATCTATCTATCTATCTATCTATTCGGTGCCCTGAATGATGAAGACTAGCATGCCGTCTGTCAATCTGAGATGCAACTTTCAAGGAAAAAAATAGTAGAGCTGAAATTTGGAGCTGAAAGATATGGTTTACAATCACATTTCAACATCAGTGATTTTCAACATTGCCTATATTTTGGAACAGAGGCTTTGTTTACCAAGTAGCAAATGAAGAACTCCTATCCAAGAAAAAGAAAGAGAGAAAATAAGGAACTGTGGATGGACTAGCTTGAGATTTAAAAAATTCTTTCAAATTGTTAATAGGGACCCAGTAACAGGTGATGAAATATGATTTGTTTCTCCCTGTACCAGTCCACTTTAACTCCGAAATTTCACCCAAGTTTCCACATTAGCTGGCTCTGGTGTGACAAATTAAAGCAAAGACGAGAGCCAGGCTTGGTAACATTACCAAGACAACAATTAGCATGCTCATGTCATAGCACAACTATCTGCAGCTTTTGAAGCCCCTCGTTTTACAATGCTAGGTAGATATTCAGACTTCTCTTTGCCTGCTCTATAATTTTAGAATCATGAGGGAAATAAGGTTATTATTTTTGATAGCATCATGTACAAGGGGATGAGTGGAAGGAGACAACAGGTAAGATTTTGATGACAGTTATTAATCCTGCTTAGCTGAGTGCAGAGTCCAGTTGACTGAGGAATGCTTGATAGTCCCAATCTCTCTTGATCCGCAGTCCGGCTGTCTTACTAGTTCCCTTCAAAGCAGCATCAAATCACTTTACTGCACTACAGACTCGGACATTTGGCGCAAATTTCACTGTAAATACCAAAATGAATGGAAAAAAAGGGAATTTATTGATAGTATTTGTGTTTATTTGGCTGTCTGTGGTACTTCACCAGCCTCTGCAATTTGGACAGTAGATGATTACTGGAGTTTCCACTGATGACACCATGAATGGTAATAGAATCTCAATGGACTCTTAGTGGACAGTTTATTACATACCTCCTGTACCTAATAAAGTGGCCATTGAGTGCATGTGAGAATCAAGTTTAATATCACTGGCATGTGTTTTGAAATCTGTTGTTTTGCAGCAGCAGTAGAGTGCGATACGTAATAAATATTATAAATTACAATAAGAAATATATATATATATATATATAGATATATAAAAGTTAAATTAAATAAGTAGCACAAAAAGAAAGAAAAAACAGTGAGGTAGCTTACATGCATTAATTGTTCATTCAGAAATCTGATGGCCGAGGGGAAGCTGTTCCTAAAATACTGAGTGTGTGTATTCAGGCACTCAGTCACCTTAATGATAGAAATGAGAAGAGAGCATGTCCTGGGCGATGGGTGTCCTTAAAGATGTCGCTTTCTGGCATTACCGATGTTCTCGATACCGGGGAGGCTAGTGGCCCTGATGAAGCAGACTGAGTTTGCAACTTTCTGTAGTTTCTTCTAATCCTGTACAGTGGTCCCTCCAAATCAGATGGTGATGAAGCCAGTTAGAATCCTCTGCACAGTAAATCTGTAGAAATTTGTGAATGTTTTTGGTGACATATCAAATGCCCTCAACCCCCTAATGAACTATAGCTGCTGTTGTGCCTTCTTTATAAATGCATCAACATGCTGTGCCCTGGTTAGACCTTCAGAGTGGTCCTGCTTTTGTTCAACAGGCTCAGCAAGAACAAGGGCTGGGTAAGCACATATTCTGAGTAATTCAGTAAGAAAGTTTCTGGTAAGTTTTTTTTCTGTTAGTACATAGCGAATGCACTGAAAATGGATCCGGAGATGATAGTATGTTTCTTGAGTGAGATATGGGAAATTTGGGAGATCTCCATTCTCTGTGATAACTATATTTGCACAAAGTACATCAAGCTGCAGCTCTTCAGAGATCATGCTAAGAAACTGGACCTTTGGCTACCATGGAGAATGAGGAGGTGATAAATAGGAGTAACTGGGAGGTAGTCACCCTTGAGTCGCAGGAGGCTGGAACCAAAGTGACTGTCAGGAGAGAGAAAGGGAATCGGCAGCCATTGCAGAGTACCCCGATGGCCATTCCCCTCAATAATAACTATGCTGCTTTGGATATTGATAGTGGGACGACCTACCAGTAGGAAGGTGCAACAACAAGATTTTTAGCACTGTGTCTGTCTCTGTGGATTAGATGGGAAGTGGGGAGAAGAGGAATGCAGGAGTGATAAGGGATTCCGTATTTAGGGGCGTACAATGCAGATCCTGTGGATGTGAAAGAGACACCCAGATGGTATGTTGCCTTCCAGGTGACGTGGTCAGGGATGTCTCAGATCGGGTGCATAGCATTCAACAACGGGAGCGTGAACAGCCAGAAATCATGGTTCATTTTGGTACTAACGACATAGTTAGGTAAAGGGAGGAGGGTCCTGAAGAGAGAATATACGGAGCTTGGCAGAAAGCTGAAAAGCAGGACTTCCAGGGTAGTAATCTTTGGATTGTTGCCCATGCCATGAGCCAGTGAGAATAAAAATAGGATGATTTGGCAGATGAATGCGTAGCTGAAGAATTGGTGCAGGGGGCAGGGCTTCAGATTTCTGGATCATTGGGATCTCTTCTAGGAAAGGTATGACATTTACAAAAAAGATGGGTTACACCTGAAAAAGGAGGGGGATCAATATCCTGGCAGAGAGATTTTCAAGAGCTTTTGGGGAGAGTTTAAACTAATTTGGCAAGGGGATGGGAACAGAAGTGACAGGACTGAGTTGGTAGTTAGTGACAGGCATTTGGTGTACAAATCGATGCAGTGTGTAGTGAGACTGTGAAGGACAGACAGTCAGTGGGATGAGTGAAAAAAAATCAAAAAGGGAGATGAACCCAGGACTAAAGGTGTTATATTTGAAAGCATGCAGCATACAGGATAAGGTAGATAATCTTGTATCATATTTAGATATTGGCAGGAATGATGTGGGCATCGCTGAGTCATAGCTGAAAGAAGATCCTAGTCGGGAGCTTAGCATCCAAGGATACACATAGCATTAAAAGGACAGGTAGGTAGGCAGAGGGAATAGGATGGCCCTGTTGGTAAAAAAAATGAAATCAAAGCCTTAGAAAGAGGTGACAAAGGATTGGAAGATGTAGAATCCTTGTGGATACAACTAATAAATAGCAAGGGTAAAAAGATCCTGATGGGAGTTACATACAGGCCTCTAAACAGTAGCCAGGATGTGGGCTACAAATTACAATGGGAAATAGAAAAGACATGTAAAAAGGACAACGTTGCGATAATCATGGGAGATTTTAATATACAGGCAGATTGGGAAAATCCAGTTGGTGCTGGATCCCAAGAGAGGGAATTTTGTACAATGCCTATGAAATGGCATTTTAGAGCAGCTTGTAGTTGAGCCCACAAGGGGAAAGGCAATTCTAGATTGGGTGATATGTAATGACCCAGATTTGATTGGGAGGATTAAGGTAAAGGAGCACCTAGGAGGCAGTGGCCATAATACGATAGAATTCACCCTGCAGTTTGAGAAGGAGAAGTTAAAATTGGATATATCAGTATTACAGAGGAGTAAAGAGAATTACAGAGTCATGAGAGAGGAGCTGGCCAAAGTTGATTGGAAGCAGACACTAGCAGGGATGATGGAGGAACAGCAATGGCCAGTGTTTTGGGGGGAAATAGGGAGGCACTGGAAAGAAACATCCCAAAGCGGAAGAACCATCTTAAAGGGAGGATGAGGCAATGGTGGCTGACAAGGAAAGTCAAAGACGGCATAAAAGCAAAAGAGAGGACACTTAATATAGCAAAAACTAATGCAGGTAGAGGATTGGGAAGCTCTTAAAAACCAACAGATGTTAACTAGAAAGTCATAAAGAGAGAAAAGATAAAATATGAAGGTATGCTAGCCAATAATATAAAAGAAGATACCAAAGGTTTTTCCAAATATTTAAGTAGTAAAAGAGAGACAAGAGTGGAAATTGGACCACTGGAAAATGATGCTGGAGAGGTAGTAACGGCAGGAGGAAGAAATAGTGGAGAAAAGTAATAAAGATTTTGCACTAGTTTTCACTGTGACATTAGCAGAATGGCAGAAATGCAAGAGTGTCAGAGGTCAGAAGTGAGTGTCATTGCTATTACCAAGGAGAAGATGCTTGGGAAGCTGAAAGGCCTGAAGGTGGATAAGTCACCTGGACCAGATGGACTACAGCCCAGGGCTTTGACGGAAGTAACTGAAGAGATTGTGGAAGCATTGGTAATGAAAACTGTAGCACAGTAACTTTGGTAATTTTGTCACAGGGTACCAAAGGACTGGAAAATTGCAAATGTCACTCCACCCTTTAAGAAGGGAGGGAAGCAGAAGGAAGGAAATTATAGGCCAGTTAGACTGACTTCAGTGTTTGGAAAGATGTGGCGTCTATTGTTAAGGATGAATTTTTGTGGTACTTAGAGGCAGATGATGAAATAGGCTGGAGTCAGCATGGTTTTCTGAAGGGGAAATCTTGTCTGAGAAATCTGTTGGAATTTTTTGAGGAAATAACAGGCAGGATAGACAAAGGAGAGTCTATTTGGATTTTCAGAGGCCTTTGACAAGGCGCCACACATGAGTCTGCTTAACAAATAAGAGCCCATGGTATTATGGCAAAGGTACTAGAATGGATAAAAGATTGTCTGACTGGCAGGAATCAAAGGGTGGAAATAAAGGGGGCCTTGTCTGGTTGGCTGCTAGGGATGTGGTGTGCTGCAGGGGTCAGTGTTGGAACCATTTCTTTTCTCTTTGTATGTCAATGATCTGGCTGAAGAAATGGATGGGTTTTGGGCCAAGTTTGCAGAAAATAGGAAGATAGATGGAAGGGCAGGTAGTGTTGAGGAAGCAGGGAATCTGCAGAAGGATTTAGAGGGGATGGGGGAATGGGCAAAGAGGTGACAGATGGAATTTAATATAGAGAAGAGCATGGTCATGCACTTTGGCAGAAGGAATAAAGGCGTGAAAGGAGTTTAGAAGAATGAGGGTGTATCTCATTGAAGCATATTGAATATTGAAAGGTCTGCATAGAGTGAATGTGGAGAGGATGTTTTCTGTCGTAGGGGAGACTCGAGCTAGAGGGCACAACCTCAGAACTGAGGGATGTCCATTTAGAACAGAGCTGAGGCAGCATTTCCTTAGCCAGAGGGTGGAGAATCTGTAGAATTCTTTGTCAAAGATGGCTGTACAGGCCAATTTATTGGGTCTATTTAAAGTTGAGGTTGATAAGTTCTTGATTAATAAGTGCATCCAAGGTTACGGTGAGAAGGCAGGAAAATGGTGTTGAGAGGGATAATAAATCAGCCATGATGGAACGGTAGAGCAGACTCAATGGCTGAATGGCCTAATTCTGCTCCTATGTCTCATAGTCTAATAACTTCATGTTGATGCCCAGGAACTTGAAACTGCTCACCTTTTCCACTGATGATCCCTTGATGAGGACTGGTATGTGTTCCCACGACTTTCCCTTCCTGGTCCACAATCAACTCCTTGATCTTATTGACATTGAGAGCAAGATTGTTGTTGCAACACCTCTTAACCAGCTGATCTATTTCACCTCCTTATCACCATCTGAAACTCTGCCAATAACGATTGGCAAATTTATAGATGCCGTTTGATCTATGCCTAGCCTAGCCACATAGTCATGTGTGTGGGGAGAACAGAGCAGCGGGCTAAGCATGCATCTTTGAGGTGTGCGTGTGTTTCTTGTCAGGAATGAGGAGATGTTATTTCTGATCTGTACTGACCATGGTCTCCCGATGAGGAGATCAAGGATCCAGTTGCAAAGGGAGATACAAAGGCCCACGTTTTGGAGCTTGTTTGTACTGAGGATATGATGATGTTGAACTATGAGCTGTAATCAATGAACATTAGTTTGTCATAGGTATTGTTATTGTTCAGGTATTGTATGTTGGTGGTGTTCTGCTGCTGTAACCCATCCACTTTATGGTTCTAAGTCGTATGCATTCAGGGAGGTTCTTCTGCATACCATCATTGTAGCTTGTGGTTATTCGTGTTACTGTTATCTTCCTGTCAGCTTGAATCAGTCTGGCCTTCTCCCCTGACCTCCCTCATTAACAATGTGTTTTCTCCCACAGAACTGCTGCTAACTGGATGCTTTTTTGTTTTTTGTACCTTTTCTGTAAACTCCAGAGACTGTTGTGCATGAAAATCCCAGGAGATCAGCAGTTTCTGAGATGTTTAAACCACCCCATCTGACACCAACAGTCTTTCCATGGTCAAAGTCACTTAGGTCACATTTCTTCCCCATTCTGATATATTGTCTAAACAACAACTGAACCTATTGGCCATGTCTGCGTGCTTTTATGCAATGAGCTGCTGCAATTGGCTGGTTAGATAATTGCATTAACAGACGTGTGTACAGAGGTACCTAATAAAGTGGCCATGGGGGTAATCTGCAGCAGTCTTGCACTGGATCATTGGCTGATGGGTGAGTAAACTTGTTGAACAGGTCTAAGATTACCCTACTTATCCTGTGTGCTGCTGAATGAACAGGGAAGATGTCAGAGCCATGGAAGAAATGCAACAAAGATTCTTGGAATTAGTCACTACAGTTTTGAAGAATTGCCTGAGTGAATGGATTCTTTTATTTGACTAGGGAATATTAAAAAAATAGTTAAGATGTTTTGAAAATTTTATGAAGAAAATTAGTCCAAAGTTTATCTTGAATCACTGTGGAGGTTACACAACTAGAAATCAAGATAATTGCAGGTGAAGTGTCCTAAGTGACTTAATAGCCACTTTTACTCAGTGTATTAAGATCTCCTGCAGAAATCACAACAGAAGATAGAAAAATCTTGCTAAAGCTCAACCCAAATTGTTTCCATTAATTGTTGAATTGAAACCACATGAACAGACACATAGCATTTTCACACTGACTGAGGCAGTATCAGAGAGTGTAACGTCATTTGAAAAGGAAATAATGCTTCCAGTTGTTACTTAAGATTATAAATGAATAAAGAAATAAGACTGGGAATTGCTATCGCCAGTTACCAAGGCATTCATGAAACTAGCAACATTGCTTCACTTGTAATTTTGAAGAAATTTTTGATGAATTATCCCTCAGAAGCCAGTTGATAAATTGTCCTCTTTGTCCTTTTGGGTCTCAACACCTTCCTCAGTAACTGGTTTTTGATCTTCTTGACAGTAAGATGACAGTCAGTTGGTCCAGCTCTATCATGCTGAGCATCAGCACCTCCCTGGACTGTGTACCCAGCCCACTGCTGTTTGCGTTGCTGATGCATGACTGTACTGCTAGATCCAGTTCAAACCACATCAGCAAATTCGCTGATGATACAACAGTGGTTGGCCTCATCAAGAATGACTACAAGATGGTGTGCAGAGAGGACAGAGAGCTGCTGTTTGAATGGTGCAAGCACAACAACTTGAGTCTCAACATGAACAAGACTAAAGAGAAGACTGTGGACTTTAGGAAGATGCAGGCTGACTACTCCTCATTGCACATAAATGGCTCCTCTGTGGACCTCTAAATTAGGAGCACTAAGTTTCTGGGAGTGTGCATAACAGATAATCTCACCTGGTCCCTAAACACCACCTCTGTAGTCAAGAAAACACAGATATGTATCCACTTCTTGAGGAGACTGAGGCAAGTGAGGCTCCCCCACACCCCCCAATCTAACCAATTTTACTAGGGTCACCATTGAGAGTGCCCTAACCAGCTGCATCACTGTCTGATATGGGAATTGCATGGAATCTGACTAGAGGGCCCTAGGAATGATTGCATGTTCAGCTGAGAGGATCATTGGGGTCTCTCTTCTACCTATCAGTGATATTTTTCTGGAGTGCTCAGGGCCATTAGCATTGTCACTGACCCCTCCCATCCATCCAACCATCAGGCAGGAGGTACCATAGCATTAGGACAAGGACTGTTAGGATGGGAAACAGCTTCTACTCTTCCCCCCAGGCCATGAGACTGCAGAACTCTCTGCCGCCACGCAGGTCTCGCCACATATGAAGCACCAGTAGTGTTTTACCGTTCACTTTTTATCTTGTGTCGTAAATCCACCTTATTATTTATTAATTTATTTGTGGTAATATTACTTTATGTATTGTGTGTGTGAGTTATATGTACTGTGTTGTGCACCTTGGAGGAACATTGTTTTGTTTAGTGATATACATACATGCTGTTGAAATGAAAATAAACTTGAACTTGAGAAATTTTGAAGGAGTAAATAATTTTCTCTTGAAGACTTTTCTATATGTGTATAGAACCATGAGTAACAGAAGACACAAGTTAAAGACTAATTGATAGAATTGAAACAATCATTCTCACTCAAGGAATATTCCACATGTACATTTACTGACAGTGAGTCACAAATGACTTGTACAGTATCAAACAAAAATGTGCTCTCTATTTTATAGACCGCAGGCAATTATAGGTCAGAACAGCTTTAATGCAGATGTTGACCACCCACATATTTCTATTATGAATGTAAAATACAAGTTTATAGACTAGCCAGGTGACAGAAGAAATGTAACTGATAAAATATTCAAATAGTAAATGTTTATAACATTAAGATTTGTCAGAATAATAATCTCCATACATCTCAATGATAAGCAGCTAGGACGGCAGGTATTGTTTCATGCAATATGAATGTAACTGGGAAAGCCATTAAATTTATCCACACCTGATTACCGTCATGATGGTTGAAGTGGGTTGTCTTTCTGATGCCTGAAATTTTTGTGGTGATATTATTTCTATGGTGCTGTCAGGTACTGAGTTTTAAATTGTGTTCTGGTGACAGTGAGAGAAGAACATACTAAGGTTGGATTTGTTATATTTGCAATGGAAGAGTTTAGTTGGATCCACGATTAGATCTTAGCTTGGTTAACTATTGGTTGGACGGTTGGCTAGGTTTGCTGGAGAGATGGGTAGTTCTTGGTTTGGTTAACTATTCATTGGATAAGTAACTGTTCATGTTTGGTTAACAATTGTTTGGAGGAGTGTCTAGTTCTTGTTTGGTTAGTTGTTCGTTGGAATGGTGGTTAGTTCTATGTTTTTTTAACTGTTATTGACAGGGTGATTAGAAGTTCAAATATCTAGTAGTATCCCTGAATCATCTATCCAGTTTATTCAATTATTTCTTCATGTCAGGTTATCTACGGATTGTCTTTCTCAGGGGTGGACCAGGAGGATCATTTACTCAGTAATTTTGGTTAAAAAAACTTTAAATATTTTGCCACACTGTAATGAGTTCCTTATTTTTGAGGACTGGGATGGAATTTCCTCCTCCACTTCAAAAAAGTTCAGACTTTAATGTAAATTTATTATCAAAGTACAATTATGTCACCATATACAAACTTGAGATATATTTTCTTAGATTTTGAGATTCATATGACAAACCTGGTGGTTCACTGCACATGTCCTTCTACACTCCTTCTTGAAACTGTTTGAGCTTCTGACTTGAGTGTATTGATAAATTGAGGACTTTACCAGTTCTGTTGTAGTACAATCTTAATACAGATCCAGATAATGGTGCCCCATGTTGATCATGCTAGAGCTGCAGGATCTGCCCTGATGGTGAGTAATTATGAAGGCAGGACTTTGTCTTAACCTTAACTGTGCCAGAATTTCTCATGCCAATGACTTCAACTCAACTTCAACTGAATCTGTGAGAATGTGATCAATTATGTTCCTTATCACTCTCTGCTGTAAGGCCCATCCTAGCAGTAACGTCCTTCTCATTCCGTAGTTCTGAACAACAGCTGTATATGTGTGTTCCTTGATTCATTTCTGCAGACGGTTCACTGATCTCCACTTCTCTTCCCACAGCCCAATACCTTGCTGAGCTCAGCTATGAAACTGAGTGTAAAATTCAGATTCAAATTGGATCTAGAATAGGGATAGCCTGTAAACAGTTGGGAATTGTAGACCATTTTAAGGGTCCTAAGATTGTCACAGCTGGGGGTGGTAGTGGGGATAAGCTCCCACTACCTATAAAGTGTTTTAAATGGTGTGCAACTCTAACAGCCTCTGACAACCAAATCCAACTCTTGGCCTTCATGTGTGGTTTAGCTACTAGGCCCAGCGGAACTGTTTCTATTGACGAGAAGGAACAAAGGCGGACCGCTGGCACCTCAAAACCAGTTAACCAGTTGCTTTGGGCAGGTGGGGCTCATCAGCCTTGGACGGCAGCCTGACTAGGAGAAGAAAAGCTCTGATTTTAAACCTCTGCTGCCTTGTGGCTGTACCCACCCATGGGAAAGGCTTCGAGAGTAAACCCTGAGGACAAATCCGGAGCTGGGGTCCCTAAGGCAGTTTGATGTTGTTTACGACTTCACTCTGGCAACCTCCACAATGGCATTAGTGCCAGGCTGTATCAGCGCTTGGCCTTCCCTTGGACTACATCAGTGATGTGGAGAGGGGGATCCCGTTGCATGGGCAACACCAGGTTCTTCAAATCTTCCTGCCCATTCTTGCACCCTGGAGAGGACACAGTCCACCAGAGGCACAAACCTATGATCCCCTGGGATTGACGGCTGCCTTGATGAAGTTTTTGAAGAGGAGTGTGGTGAGGAAAAGTGTGGACTGGATGTTCCCCTTGGTTAACCAGCCAGTGATGTGCAGGGATGAAACAGGTAAGGCTATTCTCAGAGGGATCCATGATCCATTCTGGGGATTGGCCTCACTGGCACTTGGCCACCAGGCTGCAGGTGCAGAATGGATTCCAGATGAAGGTTAGCAGGCAATTGCAAAATCATATTGCTGTCAGTCGAGAGGAGAAAATTGGGCAGAAAAATAATTCAGCATAATTTGGGATAAGAGTCAATCATTGCCAAGGAATTACATGGATATTAGTTGCACATGCTGGGCACAGATTCATGCAAATTACCTGAAAAACTGAATCAGTAATACTGTTGTTTTTGTAAATGATCACATTCTGAAGCCGTGCTGCTCCTCAGCTGACTCATCTCTGTGTGAACTCACCTTGCAAGGAAATGCCTGTCAACTCATGCAAAATATCCTAAGCAAGGAGTCAGCTGGCTAATTATGCTGTAATGTGAACAAGACGTGGAATTATCTTTAGGAAGGCATGTGGCTAAAAACAGCTAATAAACGAAGAAACTTGCTGCCATGATATCTTCCGGAGCAGGACCGATTAAGGTATAATTTTCACAACTAAACTTGACCACAGCAAATCTAAGTAGCTTTTCTGTTAAGCTTGAGGTTTCATTTGATGTATGTTATTAAGCTGAGAAAACAAAAGCTGCTTGGTGTGCATATATCTCTCAAGACAGTGGGGGTCTTCCTCCTTCACTAGCCCCTTTCACCTTCACCTGCTCTCTTGTACTAATCATCCCTTCTCCCCCATGATACTTGAAGCATGAACAGCTGGAGTATTTGGCTTTTGGAAGATCCTCTCTTTGCTAGTGTTTGTAAAGTTTTAATTCAAGGGTGGTCAGTGCTGAAATTATAAACAGGATGTTTCCTGCAGAGCTGAAATGGCAAAGGAAGAAGGTACTGTTTTAAGTTGCAACCCAAGGTTAAATATAAACACATTCCTGACCAATACATTAAAACATTGAAGTTTATTAAGAATTAGATATCGACAAATGTGCCTGAATGCTCTGCTGCAAACTCTAGCTCTTCAGAGTAGAAAAATATTGATAGATCAGCCCAATTATTCTGGGGAACTGAAATGTACACATTCCATTGCTGGAACTCTACAAAATGTAATGAAAATCTTCTAGAAATTCTGGATTTTTGAGACAAATGCTACCCAATGTGCACTATTTTGAGGACAGTTACTGAGCCAAAGTGATTTTCCTTAGAACTGGGAATATTATCACTTCTGCAGGTCAAGAACAGGTATTGCTGGAAGAGACATACAATTTGAGTTCTGTCTTATATTTTACTGGACGACAGGATAATGGTAACAAATAATATGCATATATTATTGCATGTAAATAAGTGCATAGAACAGCCTTTTATTTAATGTCAGTTTCTTACACTTCTATTTTTAGTTACATTAAAGGATTTTGGCTCTATGGCATGCTGAGCCTTTATTCCTCAACATCACTGAGAAGAAGGTGAGTCACCTTCTTGCAAAGCCACTGTCCTTCTATTGAAGAAGGAATGACAGTATATACAGTTTGTATAAATGAGCTGGATAAAGGCTCTAAAGGTAACTTCATTAAATTTGCTGAGAGCTCAAAGAATGGCAAAAAATTAAGTCGTGGCAAAGACATAAGGAGACCACAAAGGAAAGTAACCATGTGGGCAGATAACTTTCTAATTGAATACAATGTGAAGTACCGTAGTCTATTTAGGCAGGAAAGATTAAAAAGTATCATATTCAATAAATGCTCTGAAATGTAAAAGGATTTGTGTGTACAAGTGCAGTGCACAATCTACAATGGCCAGTATGGAGAGGGTATGAATGATATGACTGAACACTTCCAATATGAGTACTCGCAACACCGATGCACCACAAGGCCGTGTCCTTGGTCCCCTATTTTAGTCCCCATGTACTCATGGCCAGATTCTGACACCACCATAATGGGCCAGATCTTAAACAACAGTGAGATAAAGCACTGGAAGGAGACAGAGAATCTAGTGACATGGTGTCAAGATAATAATCTTTCTCGCTATGTCTGCAAAATAAAAGAAAACAAAAGAACTGGCAATTGACCTCGAGGGAGTACATGCCCCTGCCTGTATTGATGTAAAGATGTTTGAGAGCTTCAGGTTCCTATATGTAAATCTCACCAGTCGCATGTTCTTGTTGAATCATGTAGATACCATGGCCAGGAAAACACACCAGCACCTCTACTTCCTAAAAGGCCAAGAATATCTGGCATGTCACCAATAACCCTCACCAATTTTTATAGATGCACTACTGAAAACATCTTATTTGGACATATCACAGTTTAGTATAGCAACTTGTCTTCCAACGGCTGCATAAAGCTGCAGAGTGTTGTGGACACAGCTCAGAATATCATGGAAACTAACCTCTCTTCCATAGACTCTGTCTATTTTTCTCACTGATTTGGTAAAGTGGTCAGAATAATCTCTCAGTCAAGCTCCCTTCTCCTCCCTTCCATCAGGCAGAAGATACAAAAGCTTCAAAATGTGTACCACCACTTCCAAAGACAGCTTGAAGCCCATAGTTATAAAATGGCTGAATGGACCTCTTACACAATATAGATGAACTCTTGATCTCTCAATCTACCTTGTCATGCTGGTTACACCTTAATTTCTAACTGCATTCTAATATTGCTTTTCCTTTTGTCCTCGATGAATTTATGTTTAGTGTGATCTATTTGGATGGCTTGCAAAACAGTACTTTTGACTGTATCTCTGTATATGTGACAATTAACAACCAATTATCAATTACAGGTAGTGAAATGTTATTGTTTATTTCTAGAGTAATTTAATGCAAATGTAGGAAGATTATGCTTCTTTGTACAGTACTGTCTAGAATATTGGTTTCCTTGCTTAAAGAAAGATGATAATATATTGGAAGTAGTTTAGTTAAGATTTTGGTGACTTGATGGTGACTCTTCAGGGATCCTGACAGGATATACGTGGAGAGGATTGTTCCTTTTATGGGACATCAACGCTTAAAAATCGGAAATTACCAATTACAGGAAGTGGAGATGTAAAATCTTTTTTTTCTCTCTTGGGAAAAGAGATAATCCTCAGACAGGAATGGAATCTGTGTTTTTGACTATGTCTAAGGCAGATGTGGATAGATATTGGATAAGCAAGGGGTACAAATAATTGGCGTAGGAAGGAATGCAGCAATGAGGTAATAATGGAATCAGTCATCTTCTAATCAAATGATAGAGCGGGCTGAGGGGCTGAATGGCCTACTTCTCCTAATTAATTTGTTCATATGTTTTCAGAATACTCCTAAAATGCTGGAGTTTAAGGAATTTCAGCCACAAGCAACAGCAATCGAGAGGATTATGTCTAAGCTTCTTAAGTCTTGTTGGTGCTGCACTCTTTCAAACAAATGGAGAAAATTACACCTCCTTGCTGTGTTGTGGCTTTTTGAGAGTCAGCAACCTGATTGCATGAACATAGATTTCTCCTGCTGATAAATTTTTCCCTTCCCCTTCCTGCTTCTTCTATTCCCCACTCTGACTTTTTAACCTCTTACCCTCACCTGCCTATTATTTCTCCCTGGTGTTCAGGAGGACCTTTTCCATGGTCCAATCTCTTCTCCTATCAGAATCTTTCTTCTCAGCCGCTTTACCTTTCCCATCCCCCTGTCTTCACCTATCACCTTCTAACTGGTCCTCCTTCCCTTCCTCCACCTGTTTATTCTGGCATCTTCCAGTCCAGTCCAGAATAAACAGATGCATCTGGCATCTGTTTATTCATATCCATTGAAGCTGCCTGACTTGCTGAGTAACTCCTGCATTTTGCATGTGTTTCTCTAGATTTCCAGCATCTGCAGAATCTTTTGTATTTCAGATGAGCTATTTGCTAGTTTTCAATCTCCTACACTGGTCATTGTATTTATGTGGTTAACTTAGATGAATTTTTGATCAATAATGACCTTCAGTAAGTTAGTGGTGGAGTACTTTGTAATAGTAGAGCCACTGAGTCTCTCGTTAATGGATTGCCACTTTTATGACATAAATATTGTTTCTGATTTACTACTTTGAAGAACTCTTGCAGTGGTGTCTGGGAGCTGAGATGATTGACGTTTAACAATCACAACCACTATGCAATGTACAAAGTATGGTTCCAAGAATTATAACATTTTTCCTCTCAAGCTCCTTGACTTCAGTTTTAACAAAGTTCCTTAATGCTTTGACAGCAAGAGTGGTCACTGTCATCTCTGCTTTTTTTGATTTATTGTACAAAACTGACAATTCAGTGCAGTACTGGTGTAGATACCATGTTTAAGATAACACTGGATATTCTGAGTAATGACATTAGACATGATCTACCCTTGTGACTTTGCCATTAACATTTCCTGGACTGAACTTCCTCTGACCAATGTAAAACTAAGATCATCCTAGCTAGAACAAACTTTTGCAGCTGCAGATAATGTCGTACAAAGTTCAAAGTAAATTTATTATCAAAGTACATATATGTCATCATATACAACCCTGAGATTCATTTTCTTGCAGGCATACACAATAAATCCAGTAATCATAATAGGATCAATGAAAGACTGCACCAATAGGGCAGATAATCAGACTACCAACTCTGCAAATACAAAAAGAAATAAATAAAAATAAATAATAATAATAATAATAATAATAATAATAATAATAACAATAATAATAATAATAATAATAATAATAATAAGTAATACATATCGAGAACATGAGATGAAGAGTCCTTGAAAGTGAGGCCCTAGGTTGTGGTAATAGTTCAGTGATAGAGCAAGTGAAATTGAGTGAAGTTATCCCCTTTAGTTCGGGAGCCTGTTGGTTGAGGGGTAGTAACAATTCATGAACCTGATGGTGTGAGTTCTGGGGCTTCTGTACCTTCTTCCTGATGGTATCTGTGAGAAGAGAGCATGATCTGGGTGGTGGGGGTCCCTGATGATGGATGCTGTTTTCCTGAGACAACACTCTGTGTAGATGTGCTCAAGGGTGTGAGGGTTTTACCCCTGGTGGTCTGGGCCATATCCAGTACTTTTTGTGGGATCTTCTGTTCAAAGGTATTAGTGTTTCCATACCAGGCTGTACTGCAGCTAGTCAATATACTCTCCCCCACACTTCTATAGAAATTTGTCAAGTATTCCCTACAGCTAATGAATCCAGATCTTTGCTCAAAATTTGGGGTTAGTCTCTAATAAGATCTGGCAAGAAGATTTGATTTTCTTTGTGAGAAGTTCAGTGCAAGTCTGTATAGAATTGGCATCAAAATATACCAACAATGATTCACTTCAGGTTTTCCAGTCTTGTTCTCTGAACAGCACAAAATACTCGGAGCTCCATTGACAAATTAATTTCGTTCAATTCTCATTTGAATGTGAAGAGTTGATAAATATCCAATGTAACAAAAACACATTGGCAGTAGTGCATTGATTTTTAAGTATTTGCTGGTTACATCTGTTGTATATCCAAAAAAAGGCATAGTTTTTATTACATGAAGTCAGGATGAATGCGATACTCTAAAAGCCAAGAAGCCTGCAGCTTGCAAAGTGAATTCCTCTCCAATGGGTGTGCAGTGAATGAGAGGATAACGTTTTTGTCTGAGTATGCTCAAAGTTTGCAAATTATCTGGACTCAGAAAGTGAGCAGAAGCTGACTCATTCAAGAGCAGTATCGACCTCGGTCACACAATGTAACACATCATAATGCAATATGGATCAGATTACTTTTTGAGATCTGCACTTTAAGTCCATTTTTATTAGTTGGTCCTTATTGATATGTCACTGGGTAAAAACATCTCCTGCTGAGTCATTAATTTCAGAAAAATTACAGGTTTGACTCTGAGACAACTTGATCTGAGAGGTTAGGTGGAAATTGTTCCATGCTGAGTGAAGGTGCAGAAATCAAGTGGCAGATCTTATTCCCGTTGCTGTTCAAAGACATTATTTGAGAGCTGATTTGGGTTTGTCGGTGGGGTCCATGATGATAACACTCTGCTGGCAATGATCATCTGAGTTCTCATGTGAATGACATTTATCTGCACACTGCGCAACGAAGGTGTAGACAACATTAGAACTGTTACCAGCGAGACATCGTCCCATGAGAAATACAAGGGCAGAAAATCTAGAAAAACTAAATGTAACTAGTATCTTCTTCCTAAAAGATTGGTGTCAAGGCTGATAAGTTAATCCTGCCTGATTAATAGACTCTCCAGAGTGGAGAAGTCATCACTGCCCCCTGTGAAGAGAGATTTAGCGACACACATGCCACTAAATCTTCTCTCACTCTGGTGATTTCCTGAGGTTACATCAGTCTTCCTTTGAGGCTGTGTAATTGTTACTGTTTATTTAAAGCATATTGAACAAACACTATTAGCACAAGGATCTGTTGAGAGCAACGCTGAATTCTTTACACATTGTAATTAGGAGCTTTAGATGGCAAGCATACAAATACACAATGGTTGCTTGTGGTATCGTGCTGAGACTATTAACAGTCCCCTGACAGGACCACTGGAGTGGCAGAGGCAGGAAGGAGAGGAGATCATTAGAACCCTGATCTCAAAGGGAACATTCAGCCTAATTGTCAACCATTACAAGAAAATCTCCTGTTCTTTCTGTCCTTGTCTCGTCTTTCTCCTGCTTCACCTCTGCACTTGAAGCTTTAACAATATGACTTTTCGCTTTGGAATTCTCCTCCAGAACTTGTTACATTTCTAATTACCATCAGAAGCTGTCTAATCGATTAATCCTAAAATTAGTCATCTCTCACTTTCCTCTCATTTTCTGATGGCTTTGCTTCATTGTCCTCTTTATAAAGCAACTGCCATTTAATTACACCATATAAATGAAAACTATTGGTTTGCCATATTGATTCAGCTCACATTAATGTTCCATCTCCCCTTGATCTACGGTTAAAAAGTTGATTGAATTATTCACTACGACCTTGGTTTCAAGAATGTGTGAAAGGAGTCAAAGAATAATCCTTAAAATTTACCAAACAATATTCCCTTTTAGGAGATCTGTCTAAATCCTAAGATCTGCCATTTTTGTCATCCAATTCATAGATAAAATTTTTCTTTTTTATTCCTCTTTTCTCTATGAAATTTTCACAGTTGAAGATATCAACTGCTAATTGCCAGATTCCTTACATGCTTGAATATGCTTGAATATGTCTCATGTAGATTTAGGAAGGAAAACAATCCAGTCGTCATATTAGAAAGGGAATTGTGAGGCATGCACAGTAGGTGGTCACAATGTCAATTGGAGTACGATGCTGATTTGGCCTAAATGTTACCATTTTGGAGCTGAACGCACACACTACCTTTTGAAACATCCATTACCTGGAGATTAGTTGCTGATTGTTGTCCACCAGATGGTGTTATGATTCAACAAAGGCTTTCTTTAAAGCTGCCAAAAAGTCTATGTGGAGTGATAGGTTTCATGTTGAAAGACTTTATCTTGACTTAAGGAGTGAGTTAAAAGGATTGGGAGTCATAGCAATGCTGAGGACTATCTTAATTCTCATATTTCTGTCTTCTAATGATGACTCTCTTCATCATTTCTCTAGCTCCTCACTATCAGCTTCCCAGACCTGAATTGCAAAGGCCCACCATCCAATATTGATTTGCTAGCCTGGTCTTACAAGCTACAGAACAGTGTGTTTTGGATCTGTCTGCTCCACTAATAAGATCCTTCCACTTTCCCATTTACACTGGTCTCAGGATTTTTATGTTTTTATACAGTTTGCAGTGACATTAAGTTTTCCTCTCAGCAGTCTGGGTTGGAATTAGTTTCGTGGCTCAAAGATGAAAGGGAAATCATAACAACTTCTGTGGTGAGATTTGGTGAACAAGTATTCTGTGATCAGAGCAGATTGGGAGTAGGAAGGTGATATTTAAGTCAGATGCTGAGAAAGGCATTTTGGATTTCAAACAAACTTTTCTCCTTTCTTTCCTTCTGTCAGATTTGTTGATTTTTGGGGTGGGAAATATCTTCTCGTATATGTATGTGAATAACCATTTGTCACATATCTTAGAATTGAAGATTGGTTTCAGTACAGAATCTACATAAAATAAATCTACCTCCCCACAGTCCTGAAAAAAATTCTTTCCTTTCAGATGTTTATCCAACTTCCTTCTGAATGTTGCAATTGAATCTGCCTTCACTACTCCCTAGCCTCTCACTGCATAAAATCCTTTTCCCCTCATGTCACTTTTCATTCCATTGCCAATTATCTTGGCCCTATGACCCGAGGGCTTCTCAATACTCTGAATGGACTGGACTACTGATTCAGAGAAGGCAGAAGATGAGGGTCTGCTTGGACGCAGCGGTCTTGTCGCACTCCGAACTGAAATATCTAATAAGTAAGTGTGACTGCTTTACTTACCAAGAGAGTTCTCCATAAACAACTCACACAAAATGCTGGAGGAACTCAGCAGGCCGGACAGGATCTCCTCCATGATCTTGGCCATAATTTACATACTGTCAAAAGCCGACATTAAGGAGGCACTTGAGTTACTGAGTGCTTGCATCAGTCTACCCTAATGCCTTTCAAATCATTGTCACAAACTTCAGTCAGGCTTGTTTGAAGAAAACTTTTCCCAATCATCATCGACGTATCACTTCCAGCACCAGGGGTCCCAACACTCGAACACTGCTATACTATAATTAGGATTACATATTGTTCCATGCCTAGACTGTATTTCGGGAAATCTGATCACTTGTCTGTTTTCCTTCTGCCTGCATACAGGCAGTGGCTAAAGAGCAAGGCACCAGAGATAAGACTGACGAGGAGGTGGTCGTGGTAGGCAGAGGAACAACTATGGGATTGCTTCAATTCTGTGTACTGGGCTGTGTTTGGGGACTCATCAGAGGATGTCATGGACTTTGCAATGGACTCACCGTTGTCATGGACTTTATGAACTCCAGATGAGTGTGTTGCTACAAAATCAATCAGCGTCTTCCCCAAGCAGTACCCCTGGATGAAATATGAAATCTGCAATCTGCTAAGGCCATATCAGTGGCATTCAGGTCTGGTGACCAAGTAAAACACAGAGGTCCAAGTACAATCAACACACACAAAATGCTGGTGGAACGCAGCAGGCCAGGCAGCATCTATAGGGAGAAGCGCTGTCGACGTTTCCGGCCGAGACACTTCGTCAGGACTAACTGAAAGGAAAGATAGTAAGAGATTTGAAAGTAGGAGGGGGAGGAGAAAATGCGAAATGATAGGAGAAGACTGGAGGGGGTGGGGTGAATTGAGAGTCGGAAAGGTGATTGGCAAAAGGGATACAGAGCTGGAGAAGGGAAAGGATCATGGGACAGGAGGCCTAGGGAGAAAGAAAGGGGGAGGGGAGCACCAGAGGGAGATGGAGAACAGGCAGAGTGATGGGCAGAGAGAGAGAAAGAAAAAAAAGGAGGGGGAAAAAACCCTAAATATATCAGCGATGGGGTAAGAAGGGGAGGAGGGGCATTAACGGAAGTTAGAGAAGTCAATGTTTATGCCATCAGGTTGGAGGCTACCCAGCCGGTATATAAGGTGTTGTTCCTCCAACCTGAGTGTGGCTTCATCTTGACAGTAGAGGAGGCCATGGATAGACATATCAGAATGGGAATGGGATGTGGAATTAAAATGTGTGGCCAGTGGGAGATCCTGCTTTCTCTGGCGGACAGAGCGTAGGTGTTCAGTGAAATGGTCTCCCAGTCTGCATTGGATCTCACCAATATATAAAAGGCCACACCGGGAGCACCGGACGCAGTATACCACACCAGCCGACTCACAGGTGAAGTGTCGCTTCACCTGGAAGGACTGTCTGGGGCCCTGAATGGTGGTGAGGGAGGAAGTGTAAGGGCAGGTGTAGCAATTGTTCAGCTTGCAAGGATAAGTGCCGGGAGGGAGATCGGTGGGAAGGGATGGGGGGAGATGAATGGACAAGGGAGTTGCGTAGGGAACAATCCCTGCGGAAAGCAGAAAGAGGAGGGATGTGAAAGATGTGCTTGGTAGTGGGATCCCGTGGTCCAAGTACAATCTCTGAAAAGCAACCTTACATGCGGTGTCAATTCCAGACCAAACTTGAATCATTGAATGATGCTCAGCTGTTGTCCAGGGCTTGTCCACAGTCTACAAAGTAAGCGAAGTGACATAGGTGACAACAAAGCCTTGCTCCGAGATGAGCTCAATGCGTTCAATGCTTGCTTTAACCATCAGATCACGGAGGCACCTTCATGAACTCCTAATAACCCTGTAATTTCAGTCTCTGAGGCCAACGTGAAAGCATCCTTCAGGAGAGTGAACCCATGGAAAGCATCTGACCCAGACGGGGTACCTGACCAGGTACTAAAGACCTGTGCTGCTCAATAGGCTAACGAGTAGACCAATATCTTTAACCTCTCACCTTGACAAACTGAGGTACCCAGCTGCTTCAAGCAGGCTTCAATTTTACAAGTGCCGAAGAAGAACGTGGTAACCTGCCTCAATGACTACATACCGTAACACTGTGTCTACTGTGATGAAGTGCTTCAAGAGGTTGGTGATGAAACATATCAACTCCTGGCTGAGAAGCAACTTGGATCCACTCCAATTTGCCTACCATCACAAGAGATCAATAGCAGATGACATTTCATTGGCTCTTCACTCAACCCTAGAACAGTTGGACAGTAAAGATACATACACCAGGAAGGTCTTCATTGACTACACCTTGGCATTCAGTGCTATCATCCTATCAAAACTAGTCAGTATGTTTCAAGATCTAGGCCTCAGTACCTCCTTGCAGAACAGGATTCTTGATTTTCTCATTTACTGACCCCAGTCAGTTTGGATTGGCAACAACTTCTCCTCCACATCCTCCATTAGCACTGATGCACCACAAGCTGTGTGTGTTGCTCCCTGCTCTACCCTTTTACACTTATGACTGCGTGGCTAAGCATAGCTCCAATGCCATATTATTAAAATTTGCTGATGACAACACTGTCGTTGGCTGAATCAAAGGTGGTGACGAATCAGTATATAGGAGGGAGACTGGCTGAGTGATGCCACAACAACAAACACTCACAAATGCCAGCAAGACCAAGTAGGTAATTATTGATTTCAGGAGGAGGACACTGGAGGACCATAAGTCAGTCCTCATCAGAGGATCAGAGGTGGAGTGGGTCAGCAACTTTAAATTTCTTGGTATTATCAGTTCAGAGTATGTCTCCTGGGTCCGGCATGCAAGATAGATAGATAGATAGATAGATACTTTATTCATCCCCATGGGGAAATTCAACATTTTTTCCAATGTCCCATACACTTGTTGTAGCAAAACTAATTACATACAATACTTAACTCAGTAAAAAATATGATATGCATCTAAATCACTCTCTCAAAAAGCATTAATAATAGCTTTTAAAAAGTTCTTAAGTAGTTTACTTAAATACATTAAATACAATCAACCCCGGCACTTTAACATATCTTACTCCTGGCGGTTGAATTGTAAAGCCTAATGGCATTGGGGAGTATTGACCTCTTCATCCTGTCTGAGGAGCATTGCATCGATAGTAACCTGTCGCTGAAACTGCTTCTCTGTCTCTGGATGGTGCTATGTAGAGGATGTTCAGGGTTTTCCATAATTGACCGTAGCCTACTCAGCGCCCTTCGCTCAGCTACCGATGTTATACTCTCCAGTACTTTGCCCACGACAGAGCCTGCCTTCCTTACCAGCTTATTAAGACGTGAGGCGTCCCTCTTCTTAATGCTTCCTCCCCAACATGCCACCACAAAGAAGAGGGCGCTCTCCACAACTGACCTATAGAACATCTTCAGCATCTCACTACAGACATTGAATGACGCCAACCTTCTAAGGAAGTACAGTGCCATTAAAAGGAAAGCATGATAGTGCCTCTACTTTCTCAGATGTATGCAAAGATTTGGTATGTCATCAAAAACCTAGACAAACTTCTATAGATGTGTGTGGAGAATATATATTGACTGGTTGCATCATCGCCTGGTATGGAAACACTAATGTGCTTGCATGAAAAAGCTGGCATAAAGTAATGGAAGCAGTCCAATTCATCTTGGGTATAGCCTTGCCCACCATTGAACACATCTACATGGAGTGCTCTCACAGGAAAGCAGCATCCATCATCCAGAACTCCCACCATCCGGGCCATGATCTCTTCTCATTGCTGCCATCAGGAAAAGGTACAGGGGCCTCAAGACCTTCACCACCAGGTTCAAAAACAGTTATAGAAACATAGAAAACCTACAGCACAACACAAGCCCTTCGGCCCACAAAGCTGTGCCAAACATGTCCCTACCTTAGAAATTACTAGGGTTACACATAGCCCTCTATTTTACTAAGCTCCATGTACCTATCCAAAAGTCTCTTAAAAGACCCTATTGTATTCTTCTCCACCACTGTTGCTGGCAACCCATTCCACGCACTCACCACTCTGAGTAACAAACTTCCCCTGACATCTCCTCTGTATCTACTCCCCAGCACCATAAACCTGTGTCCTCTTGTGGCAAACATTTCAGCCCTGGGCAAAAGCCTCTGACTATCCACACGATCAATGCCTCTCATCATCTTGTACACCTCTATCAGGTCACCTCTCATTCTCCTTCGCTCCAAGGAGAAAAGGCCGGATTCACTCAACCTTTTCTCATAAGGCATGTTCCCCAATCCAGTCATCAGTCTGTTGAATCAGAGGGGATAACCTCACTCACCCCATCCCACAGCCCATAGACTCACTTTCAAGGACTCTTCATCTCATGTTCTCGATATTTATTGCTTATTTATTATTATTTATTTTTGTATTTGCACTGTTTGTTGCCTTTTCCACATTGGTTGTTTGTCCTTCTTGTTGGTGTGTTCTTTCATTGATTCTGTTGTGATTGCCCACAGAAAATATATCTCAGGTTTGTGTATGCTGACATCTACGTACTTTGAAAGCAAATTTACTTTGACCTTTGGTTCATGACCACTGTGAGAGCTAAGGCTCACTCTCTAATTTTTTTCATAACCTTTGTGATGTTAATGACCTTTATCTGATCCTTTTGCTGCAAGGAAAACAGCCTCAGCTTCCCTGAAATAAAAGCAGGAAATACAGAAAATCCTCAGTGGGACAGGCAGCATATGTGGCATGAAAGGTAAAGCTAATGTTTCAGGTCAATAGCTCAGCTTTTCAAGTCCTCTGTAAGTTTTTTAGAACATAGAACATAGAAATCTATGGCACATTACAGGCCCTTCGGCCCACAATGTTGAGCCGACCATGTAACCTACTCTAGAAACTGCCTAGAATTTCTCTAGTGCATAGCTGTCTCTTTTTCTAAGCTCCATGTTCCTATCTAAGAGGCTCTTAAAAGACCGTTTGTATTCCCTTCCACTACTGCTGCTGGCAGTGCATTCCACACACCCACCACTCTCTGTAAAAAAAAACTTACCCTGGCATCCCCTTGTTACCTATTTCCAAGCACCTTAAAACTATGCCCCCTCGTGTTAGCCATTTTAGCCCTTGGAAAAAGCCTCTGACTATCCACACGATCAATGCTCCTCATCATCTTATACAGCTCTATCAGGTCACCTCTCATCTTCAGTCTCTCCAAGGAGAAAAGGCCAAGTTCACTCAATCTATTCTCATAAGGTATGCCCTCCAATCCAGGCAATGTCCTTGTAAATCTCCTCTGCAGTCTATAGTATCCACATCCTTCCTGTAGTGAGGTGACCAGAACTGAACACAGTACTCCAAGTGGGGTCTGATGAAGGTATTATATAGCTGTAACATTACCTCTCGGCTCTTGAACTCAATCCCATGGTTGATGAATGCCAACACACCATATGCCTTCTTAACAACACTGTCAATCTGCACAGCAGCTTTGAGTGTCCTATGGACACGGACCCCAAGATCTCTCAGATCCTCCACACTGTTGAGAGTCTTACCATTAATATTATATTCTGTCCCCAAATTTGATCTACTGAAATGAACCACTTCACACTTATCTGGGTAGAAGTCCATTTGTGACTTTTCAGCCCAGTCCTGCATCCTATTGATGCCCCGCTGTAACCTCTGACAACCCTCCAGACTACCGACAACACAACACCCCAAGCCTTTCAGCAAATTTACTAACCGACCCTTCTACTTCTTCATCCAGGTCATTTATAAAAATCACAAAGAGGAGGGGTCCCAGAACAGATCATTGCGGAACCTCACTGGTCACCGACTTCCATATGAATCATCTACAACCACCTTTTGCTTTCTGTGGTCAAGCCAATTCTGGATTCACAAAGCAAGGTCTCCTTGGATCCCATGCCTCTTTACTTTCTGAAGGAGCCTTGCATGGGGAACCTTATCAAACGCCTTACTGAAATCCATATACACTACATCCACTGCTCTACCTTCCTCAATGTGATTTGTTGCTTCCTCAAAGAATTCAGTCAGGCTCGTAAGGCGTGACCTGCCCTTGATAAAGCCATGCAGACTATCCCTAATCCAATCACGTCTCTCCAAATGCTCATAAATCCTGTCTCTCAGGAACTTCTCCAACAACTTGTCCACCACAGATGTCAGACTCACCGGTCTATAATTTCCTGGGTTTTCTCTACTCCCTTTCTTGAACAAGGGAACAAAATTTGCAACCCTCCAATCATCTGGTACTTCTCCCGTCCCTATTGATAATGCAAAGATCATCGCAAGAGGCTCAGCAATCTCCTCCCTTGCTGCTCACAGTAGCCTGAGTTATAACTCATTCGGTCCTGGTGACTTATCTAACTTAATGCTTTTCAAAAGCTCCAGTACATCCTCTTTCTTAATGTCTATATGCTCAAGCATTTCAGTCCACTGTAAGTCATCCCCACAATTGCCAAGGTCTTTTTCCCTGGTGAACACTGAAGCAAAGTATTCAGTAAGTACCTCCGCTATCTCCTCCGACACCATGCACATGTTTTCATTATCGCACCTGATTGGTCCTATTCTCACATGGCTCATCCTCTTGCTCTTCACATACTTGTAGAATGCCTTGGGATTTTCCTTAATCCTGCTCACCAAGGCCTTCTCATGACTCCTTCTGGCTCTCCTAATTCCATCCTTAAGCTCCTTCCTAGCAACCTTGTAATTTTCCAGAACTCTGTCAGTACCTAGTTTCTTGAATCTTTCATAAGCTTTTGTTTCTTCTTAACTAGATTTTCTACGTCCTTTGTACACCATGGTTTTTTAACACTACCATCCTTTCCTTGCCTCAATGGAATATACCTATGCAGAACTCCGTGCAAATGTTCCCTGAACAAGTGCCACATGTGCCGTGCATTTCTCTGAGACTAACTTCTCCCAGTTTATGCTCTCAAGTTCCTGCCTAATAGCATCATATTTCCCTTTACCCCAATTAAGTGATTTCCCAAGTTGTCTGCTCTTATCCTTCTCCCATGCTATGGTGAAAGAGATAGAGTAGTGGTCACCACCTCCTGAATGCTCTCCCACCGAGAGATCTGACACCTGACCATGTTCATTTCCCAATACCAGATCACGTACAGCCTCTCCTCTAGTTGGCTCATCTGCATATTGTGTCATGAAACTTCCTGAACACATTTAACAAACTTGACCCCATCTAAACCCCTCGCTCTAGAGATATGCAAATCAATATTTGGAAAGTTAAAATCTCCCATTGCAAAAACCCTATTATTATTGCACTGTTCCAGAATCTGTCTCCCTATCTGCTCCTTGATATCCTTGTTACTATTGCGGGGTCTATAAAAACACCCAGTAGAGTTATTGCCCCTTTCCTGTTTCTGAATTTCACCCACAGTGACTCAGTAGACCATCCCTTCATGGCTTCCTCCTCTTCTGCAGCTGTGACACTATCCCTAATTAACAATGCCACATCCCACCTCTTTTGCTTCCCTCTCTGTTCTTCTTGAAAAATCTAAAGCCTGGCACACTCAGCAGCTATTCCAGCTCCTGAGACCTCCAAGTCTCTGTACTGGCCACAATGACATAGCTCTACGTATTGATCCATGCTCTAAGTTCATCCTTGCATTAAAATAGACACATCTCAAACCATCAGGCTGAGTGCATCTTTGCTCTAACATCTGCCTAATCTTCCTCACAAACTCCCTACAAGTTGCCTCTACTTGTGCTTCAACCTCCCCATCCTCTGCCTCTTCTCTTCGGTTCCCACCCCCCTTCATTTTTTTAAAGTCTTTAAATCTTTTTTTAAAGTGTGGCATTCTATAGCAGGAGCAGTACAAACTACTTGAATTGAGACTGAGCCAGTGTAAAAAAAAATGGAACAGATTAATTTCAGGTGTGTGTGTGTGTGTGTGTGTGTGTGTGTGTGTGTGTGTGTGTGTGTGTGTGTGTGTGTGTGTGTGTGTGTGTGTGTGTGTGTGTGTGTGTGTGTGTGTGTGTGTGTGTGTGGTGTGGTCATAACTGAACTCAGAAATGTATACAGTTGTCACAAGGACATGCACGTTTCTCTGCAGGAGTAATTCTACTGTGGTCAGGAGCAATAAGACTGGCTGATTTTCCCTCTGTCTGACTGATAGCTTATCCAAAATCTCAATAATCCTGGATATTAAAAAGGAGTCTATCTATCGAAGTGCAAATGTGTAAAAGATCATGCAAAATTTATTAAGAGGCATGAAGCAAATTGAATGGTACATTCTTTATTGTTTAAGAAAATTTGTTTGTTTGAGACTATTTTTACAGTGGTATCTTTTTTCCAGCTACTGAAGTATTCCAGTTTTTTCTCGCTGGCCAAACCACATGTTTCCATTTACAGACATATCTGACAACATGACTCTCAAGGATACAGACTGCCAGATAAATAACCTTCAATAAGCTTGAAATGTTTAAACAGATTTAGTGCACACTTATTCTCCACTAACTGTGGTTAATAAACTATTATATTTAATATACTCCTGTTATACTCCTATTGTAATGTCTAGAGGCTCTCTGGATGCAGATTTTAAAATTTGGACGTGCAAGCGTTTGAAACACTGGTCTTTGAAACATTGTACGGTAAATCAACAAGCTGATTAATCACTTGCTGGTTAATCAAAGGTCTACTGCAGTTCATTACTGTCTGAGACTAATCGCCCATTGCCTTGATTGGTGTCCCTCACATTAGATTTAACACTTATCTTTCCCCTTTACCGTAGTTCCAATACACGCTCAGTGGCCATTTTATTAGGTACTCGTGTACACCTGGACATTTATTGGCTAATCTAATCAGCCAATCATGTAGCAGCAACTCAATGCATAAATGCACACAGACATGGTTGTTCAGACCGAATATCAGAATGGGGAAGAAATGTGATCTAAGTGACTTTGACCTTGGAATAATTGTTGATGCCATGTGGGTGGTTCAAGTATCTCAGAATATGCTAATCTCCGGGATTTTCACGCACGACAGTCTCTAGAATTTACCGAGAACGGTGTGAAATACAAAAAAAAATCCAGTACGTGGTAGTTCTGTGGGTGAAAACGGCTTGTTAATGAGAGAGGTCAGAGAATGATCAGACTGGCTTAAACTGAGGCTACGTCCACACAAGACCGGATAATTTTGAAAATGCCGGTTTTGCGTAAAAATGATAGGTGTCCATACCAAGTGTTTTTGAAAATACCTCCGTCCACATTAAAATGGGTATTTGGGCGATCTCCTCCTACTGGACATGCACAGGACACATCTACAGAAAACAAGCGACATATTTGGTGTCGAATCTTGCTGTGAAAGTGCACGTTTGTGCAGTTACAGACTAGAAAAACTTAAAACAAAATTGCCAAATGATGGATAGCTGTTGGCTCTTGCGCAGGAGAACTTAAAACTGAAAAAAAAACACAAATACTGGAGCGTATAGAGGCAACCAACAGGGAGTTCACGAACAGTATGATCTGGCTGATGATGAACATCAAAAAACTGACTAACTCTGTTGCATTAATAAAGCACCTGGTTAAATGTATAAAACATGTCTGTATCAGTCACAAAATGCTGGTGGAACACAGCAGGCCAGGCAGCATCTATAGGGAGAAGCACTGTCGATGTTTCGGGCCGAGACCCTGACAAAGGGTCGAAACGTCGACAGCGCTTCTCCCTATAGATGCTGCCTGGCCTGCTGTGTTCCACCAGCATTTTGTGTGTGTTGCTTGAATTTCCAGCATCTGCAGATTTTCTCAGGTCTGTATCAGTGTTATCTTATACTTCCATACAATGTTACATTAGGCTGTAACACATCTATGCTCAGAGAAGTACTTGCATAAATAGGTAAACCACCTTCATACAAGCAAGGGCAGAAAACAGGGCAAAGTGAGTATACTTATTTATTCAGTAAGTTATGGGTCAAAGCATTTGGTGAGTACATTTCTAACTCTTCTGGCTTCAGTCTCGTTGCCATCTGTTCTGAGATTGTTAGGTTGTGTGGGGGGTTGTGTTCAGGAAAACAATGAAATGCTGCCATCTGTTCTGGCACGTCATGACAGTGTTTCTAGAAATCTCCAGTTACCCCATCCGCACTACTCCTGCCCAAGCGGTGTTTTCAAATTTACACACTCTGGAGGGTGTTTTAGAAAAGCTACATTTTTGGAGGAGGAAAACACCGTTTCAGTGTGGAAGGAGGGTCAAAACGAAGAGAAAAAGCTTCAGTTACGGATTTACCCGGTCTAGTGTGGACGTAGCCCCACAGGAAGGTGACAATAACTCAGATAACCACATATTACAACAGTGTTGTGCAGGAGAGCATCTCTGAATACATTACACTTCAAACCATGAAATGGATGGATTACGGCAGCAGAACATTATGAACATATAATACCTGACAATAGCAATACCTACATTAGGCAGATGATTTTTGATTACATTCAATACCATTCCACACCATTATATCCTCAGTGGAGAATAGCCAGCCTGGTTCAAGCTGATAGGAAGGTGACAGAAATTCAAATAATCATGCATTATAACAGTGGTATGCAGAAGAACATCTCTAAATGCACAACCCATCAAACGTTGAAGTGGATGGGCTACAGCAGCAGATGACCATATTGGGTTCTATACTTATACCTAATAAAGTGGCCACTGATTGTATATCATTCATTAAATCCAGTACATTAATCCATCAGGTTTACTTCACCAACATAAGGACTAAAGTATGTGGAGCATTTATTCAAACGTCTTTTCCAAGCTGATTCAGCAAGCCTGCATAGAAAATTTGTATGATCTACATCTTCTTGTGTCTCCATTTGATCATATGACTTTACACTTAAAAAAGTAACAAATTTCAAACTATTTAACAGCCAAAATGCTGTTTCCTTTTTGAAAACAAAAGATGAGAATATTTGATACATGAACAATTTAATCAGCCCTTACTGGTTTTCTCATTTTTGTTGCCCTCTTTACCAGTGTTGGTAAGACCAAAGTCTCAAATATGTTTCCTTTTGATGCCAACTGGCCACTTCTTCATTAGAATTCATCTTGAACTCCTAGTTGCCACTTTTGCTATAATCCTTTATAAAGGTCTTGTTTTCCATTTTCCTCTTTGAAATTATGGCCTTTATTCCAGTTTAGCCAGAGTTTTATGATCAAAGCTATGGATGCATATTTTCATAAGCCAAGGGCGGACGCACTTGGGCCAAAAAATCTCTCAGCATTCAAAGAATTACCAATTCAAGAATTCAAGAATTTACCTCTATAACCAATTCCCTCTCACATCCATATCAATTCCCCTCTGACCTGTCGCCTCCCATGCACACTGGGTGTAGTTTGGGACATAGGAGAATACAGAGCATGGAGAACTCATGGTTACAGGCAGAATATGCCTACTACACATGGATAGCATTGGAAGTCAGCTAGTGCTGTGCAACCTCCCATGTGTCCCTTCCCAATGCTGTAGGCCTTTTCTCCCTTGGATTCTCTGCTACAATTTTGTTAAGTGCAGTTGAATGTAGATGATCTTAAAGAGATCCTACATTTTCCATCCTTATTTTGCCAAAATTTAAGAGTTGTCCATCAAGTCAAGTTTATTATCATATGCACAAGTATAACGAGATACCAGTATAATGAAATCACAGGTCGATTCAGATAATACATAGAACGTAGAGTAAATTTTACAAGTGTACAAGGCAGTGAAGAAAAAGACTGTGCAAAGCAAAGCAATAGTTCAAAAACATAATAAAAATAATGGTACAAAAGGAGGTGCATTTGGTGGTCTGTAGAGTTCCATTGTTGTAAGATTAGGGCTCAAGAATGTGATGATTGAAGAAAAGTGGCTGTTTGTGAACCAGGTGGTGTGGATCTTTAGACCTCTGAACCTCCTGCCAGATGGTAGTAGCAAGAAAAGAGCATGGTCTGGATGGTGGGGACCATTAATGATAGAGCATAGAAAAGTTCAATACAGGAACAGGCCCTTTGACCAAATGTTGTGCCAAACTATTTAAATTAGTCATCAAGTACCGAACTTAATTATTCCCTTCTGGCTATTTTTCCATTCCTGAACATTCATGTGCCTATCTAAGAGAATCTTGAATAACTGTTTCGTATTCGTCTCCACCACCACCTCAGGGGGCACGTTCCAGCCACTCACTATGCTCTGAGTAAAATATTTGCCCTACACACCTCCTTTGAACGTATCCTCATCACCTTAAATTCATGCTCTTCTTTTTATTAGACACTTGAACCTTGGATATGTCTACTCATTCTAGGCCTCTCACAATTTTATGAGCTTCTATTAAATCTCCACTCAGCACTGCCATTCCAGAGAAAATAACCTAATTTTGTCCATCCTCTTATTATAACACATGCCCTCTATTCCAGGCAGCATCTTAGTAACACACACAAAATGCTGGAGGAATTCAGAAGGGAAGGAAGCCTCTACGGAAAAAAAGTATAGTCGACGTTTTGGGCTGAGACCCTTCAAGAGGACTGGAGGAAAAAGATGAGGAGTAGAGTTAAAAAGGTGGGAGGAGGGGAGGGAGAAACACAAGCTGATGGTGAAACTGGGAGGGGGACGGGTGAAGTAAAGAGCAGAGAAGTTGATTAGTGAAAGAGATACAGGGATAGAGATGGGGGACTCTAATAGGAGAGAATAGAAGCCTATGGAAGAAAGAAAAAGGGGAGGAACATCAGAAGGAAATGGTGGGTAGGGAAGAAGATAAGGTGAGAGAGGGAAAAGGGGATGGGGAATTGTGAAGGGGGGGGCATTACTGGAAGTTCAAGAAATCGAAGTTGATGCCATCAGGTTGGAGGCTACCTGGACGAAATATAAGGTGTTGTTCCTCCAACCTGGGGGTGGCCTCATCGCGACAATAGAAGAGGCAATAGATAGATATTTCAGAATGGGAATAGGAAGTGGAATTAAAATGGGCGGCCACTGATAGATCCCACTTTTTCTGTTGGACAGAGCGTAGTTGGTCAACGAAGTGGTCTCCCAGTCTATGTTGGATCTCACCGATATACAGCAGGCCACACCCAGGATACTGGACACAGAATATGACCTCAACAGACTCACAAGTGAAGTGTCACCTCACCTGGAAGGACTGTTAGGGGCCCTGAATGGCAGTAAGGAAGGAGGTATGGGGAAGGTGTAGCACTTGTTCTGCTTGCAAGGATAAGTGCCAGGATGGAGGTTAGTGGAGAGGAACGAATAAATAAGGAAGTCCCATAGGGAGCAATCCCTGTGGAAAGCAGAAAGTGGGGGTGGGGCGTAGGGAAAGATGTGTTTTGG
This sequence comes from Hemitrygon akajei, assembly GCF_048418815.1. Classification (NCBI taxonomy): domain Eukaryota; kingdom Metazoa; phylum Chordata; class Chondrichthyes; order Myliobatiformes; family Dasyatidae; genus Hemitrygon; species Hemitrygon akajei. The sequence goes on from NC_133133.1 coordinate 41,710,093, forward strand.
TGGTGGGATCCCGTTGGAGATGGAGGAAGTTGTGGAGCATTATGTGCTGGATGTGGAGGCTGTTTGGGTGGTAGGTAAGGACAAGAGGAACCCTATCCCTGGTAGGGTGGCGGGAGGATGGGGTGAGAGCAAACATATGTGACATGGAAGAAGTGTAGTTGAGGGCAGCAATGATGTTGGAGGAAGGGAAGTCCCTATCTTTGAAGGAGGACATCTCCATCGTTCTGGAATGAAAAGCCTCATCCTGAGAGCAGATGCAGTGCAGATGGAGGATTTGAGAGAAGGGGGTGGCATTTTTACAAGTAACAGGGTGGGAAGAGGTTTATTCCAGGTAGCTGTGAGAGTCCATGGGTTTATAATAGACATCAGCAGATAAGTTGTCTCTAGAGACAGAGGCAGAGAGATTGAGAAAGGGGAGGGAGTTGTTAGAAATGGACCAGGTAAATTTGAGGGCAGGGTGGAAGTTGGAGGCAAAATGGATGAAGTCAATGATCTCTGCATGGGTGCAGGAAGCAGTACCAATGCAGTTGCCAATGTAGCATAGGAAAAGTCGGGGAGTGACACCAGTGTAGGTTTGGAACATAGACTGTTGGCTGGCAAAAAGGCAGGTGTAGCTGAGGCCCCTGTGAGTACCTATGGCTACAACTTTTGTTTGAAGGAAGTGGGAAGAGCCAAAGGAGAAACTATTGAGAGGGAGGACAAGTTCTGCTAGATGGAGGAGAGTGGTGGTGGAGGGGAACTGGTTGGGTCTGATGTCCTGAAAGAAACAGAGAGCTTTGAGGCTTTCCGGGTTGGTGATGGAGGTGATAAGGTCTGGACATCCATAATGAAAATAAGATGATGGGGGCAAGGGAACTTGGAATCACTGAAAAGATCCAGAGCATGTGAAGCATCACAGATGTAGGTAGGAAGGAACTGAACTAGGGGGGATAAAGCAGAGTCAAGGTATGCAGATATCAGTGGGGCAGGAACAAGCTGAAACAATGGGCCTACCTGTACAAGTGGGTTTGTGGATCTTGGGTAGGAGGTAGAAATGGGAGGAACGGGGTGCGGGAACCATGAGGTTGGTGACAGTGGATGGCAGATCCTCAGAGCTAATAAGGTCAGTGATGGTGAGGGAGCATTTTATTAAGCCTCCTCTGCACTCTCTCCAAAGGCACAACTTCCTTTTGTATAAGAGGGCAACCAAAACTGAATGCCAGACTCCCGATGTGGCCTAATTCCAGTTTGTAAAGCTGCAACATAACTTCCTGAATCTTGAACTTGTTTTTATGACTAATAAAAACAAATGTGTCATTTGTCATCTTTACTACCCCGTTAACCTGTGTCATTATTTTCCCGGGAGCTATGGAGTTTGACCACAAAATCCTTCTTCACATCAACATGGTTAATGGTCTTGCAATTATTATGTTTTAGCCCTTTACATTTGATCTACCAAAGTGCAATACTTGATACTTAGCCAGATTAAATGATACTGGCCATTTCTCCACCCATATATGCAACTGATCTATATCACACTGTATCCCTTGCCAGTCTTCTATACAATCCATCGGACCACCAATCTTTATATCATCTGCAAACTTGTTAACCCAACTATCAACAGTTTCTTCCAAGTCATTTATATATATCACAAACAACAGAGGTCCCAACACAGATCCCTGTGGAGCATCGTTAATAACGGTCCTCTAGCCAGAATAAATCGCGTCAACTACTACCTTCACTCTTCTATAGGCATGCCAATTTTGAATCCAAATGGGCAATTTACTATGGATTCCATGCACTGATCCATGAATCAGTATCTCATGGGAGATCTTTCAAACGTCTTACTAAAATCCATAAAGACAACATCCTGATTTCTACCTTCATCAATCAGCTTTGTCACTTCCTTGAAAAACTCAATCAAGTTAGTAAGTCATGACTTTCCCTGCATAAATTCATGCTGATTGTCCCTAATTAGGTCACAGTTTTCCAAGTGCTCACATCTCCCATCACTAAACATCCTTTCCTGTAAATTCCCTTTCTATCACTGATGCACGACTCACTGGTTTATAATTCCCAGGATCGTCTTTACCTCCCTTCTTATAGAATACAATAGAATTTATGAAATAACACTATAATAAAGAGTCAAAGACTGATGAACAACCAACTTGCAAAAGAAGACAAACTGTGAAAATAAAAAATGATGAGAAAATGAGTTGTAAAGAGTCATTGAAAGTGAATCTGTAGATCGTAGAATTGGTTTGTAGTAGTGGTAATTGAAGTTATCCACGCTGGTTCAGGAGTCTGATGATTATAGGGTAATGACTGTTCCTGAACCTGGTGGTGTGGGATCTAAGGCTTCTGTATCTCCTACCTCATAGTAGTATTTAGAAGAGGGCAGAGCATAGATAGTGGGGGACTTTGATGATGGATACTGCTTTCTTGTGGCAGCAATCCATGTAAATATGTTCAGTGGTGGGGAGGGCTTTACCTGTGATGGACTGTGCTGTGTTCATCACTTTCCATAGCCTTTTCCTTCCCTGGCCATTGGTGTTTTCATGCCAGACTGTGATGCAACCAGTGAGGATACTCTCTGCTGTGCATCTACAGAGGTTTGTCAAACATTTTGGTAACATGCTGAATTAACGCAAACTTCTAAGAAAGTAGAGGCATTGTCGTACCTTCTTTGTGGTAACACTTACAACCTTGTCTCAGAACAGATCCTCTGATATGTTAACAGCTAGCAATTTAAAGCTACTCACCCTCTCCATCTTTTTCCCTTAATGGCTTCTGGCTTCTTTCTCCTGTCTCTAGTTTTCCTAATGCTGAGTGAATGGACTGCTCAGTGGATCAACCCTCTCTGACAGCAAATGTGATATTACTCTGATTAGTAGCACAACTCCCCCAAAAGCCTGGGACATCAAGCATCCATTCTTGTCCCTCTCTTAACAATGTCTTTATTATCTCCACATCATAATTACATGCTCTTAGTTCATCATCCTTACCCATAATATTCCTTTTATTAAAATACACACACTTCAATCTGTCCTTCCCATTGTACCTATTACCTTGCTCCTTCCTGTTCTTAATGATCGTGACATCTACTCTTGTCTAAGTCCCTCCATGTCTTATCCTGGTTCTCTGGTTCCCAACCCCCTGCCAAATTAGTTTAAACTGAATAGCACTAACAAACCTCCCAGCCAGAATATTGGTTCCCCTCCAGTTAAGGTGCAAGCTGTTTCTCTGGCACAGGTCACTCATCTCCAGAAGAGGTTCCAAAGATCCAAGAACCTGATGCCATGCTCCCTAAGCCAATTCATCTGCCACACATTCATATTTGCAATTCAGCCACACACAGATGTCATGAGATCATATAAAGGGCTTCCAAATAGTCGCCAAGATGGCGGGGGTGAGGGGGGGGGGTTGAGATTACAAAGCAAGCTGGAAAAGACATGTAATAAGGGTAATGTCACAATTGTAATGGGGGACTTCAATATGCAAAGGGATTGGGAAAATCAGATTGGTGTTGGATCACAGGAGAGGGAATTTGTTGAATACCTACGAGATGGCTTTTCAGAGCAGCTTGTGCTTGAGCCTACTCAGGGAAAGGTTATCTTAGATTGGGAGTTGTGTAGTAATTCAGATCTTATTATAGAGCTTAATGTAAAGGAACTCTTAGAAGGCAGTAATCGTAATATGATTGAATTCATACTGCAATTTCAGACGGAGAAGCAGAAGTCACAAGTATCAGTATCACAATGGAATAAAGGGAATTACAGAAGCATGAGAGAGGAGCTTGCCCAGGTGGATTAGAGGAGGATACTGGCAGAGCAGGGATGGCTGAAGTTTCTGGGAATAGTTCATAAGGTGCAGGATATATATGTCCAACAGAAGAGAAGTTGTCCTCAAATGGCAGAAATAGGCAATGGTGGCTGACAAGGGAAGTTAAGGACTGCATAAAAGCCAAGAAAAGGGCATATAAGGTAGCAAAAGTGAGTGGGAAGTTGGGTGATTGGGAAGCTTTTAAAATTCACCAAAAGGCAACTAAAAAAGCTCTAAGAAGGGAAAAGATGAAATATGAGGGCAAACCAGCCAATAATATAAAGCAGTATACTAAAAGTTTTTCCAGTAATATAGAGAGTAAAAGGGAGGTGAGAGTTGATATTGGACCACTGGAAAATGATGCTGGTGAGGTAGTAATGGGGGACAAAGTAATGTCAGATGAAGTTAATATGTACTTTGCATCAGTCTTCACTGTGGAAGACACTAGCAGTGTGCCAGAGGTCTGTGAGTGTCAGGGAGTAGGAGTGAGTGCCATTGCTATTACAAAGGAAAAAGTGCTAGGCAAACTCAAAGGTGGATAAATCACCTGGACCAGATGGACTACATCCCAGAGTCCTGAGAGAGGTTGCTGAAGAGATAACAGATGCATTGGTCATGATCTTTCAAGAATCACTTGAATCTGGCATGGTCCTGGAGGACAGGTAGATTGCAAATATCAGTCCATGCTTTAAGAAGGAGGAAGACAAAAGAATGGAAATTATAGGCCAATTATCCTAACCTCAGTGTTGGGAAAGTGTTGAATTCTATTAAGAACGTTGAGGTTTTGGGGTACTTGGAGATTAATGATAAAATAAATGAAAGTCAGCATGGTTTCTGTAAAGGGAAATCTTGCCTGACAAATCTGATAGAGCTCTTTGAAGAAGTAACAAGCAGGGTAGACACAGGAGAGGTAGTGGATATCATTTACTTAGATTTTCAGCAGGCATTTGATAAGGTGCCACATATGCAGCTACTTCATAAGATAAAATCCTATGGGGTTACAGGAAAGATACTGGCTAGGATAGAGGAATGGCTGACAGGCAGGAGGCAGCAAGTGGGAATAATAGAGGGCCCTTTCTATTTGGCTGCCAGTGACTAGTGGTGTTGCTCAGGGGTGCAGTATTGGGACCGCTACTTTTTACAATGTTTGTCAATGATTTGGATAATGGAAGTGATGGCTTTGGGGCAAAGTTTGCAGATGATATGAAGATAGGTCGAGGGGTTACATAAGAAATAGGAGCAGGATTAGGCCATCTGGCTCAGGTAGGTAATGCTGACGAAGCAATGTGATTGCAGTAGGACTTAGACAAACTGGAAGAATGGGCAAAAAAGTGGCATATGGAATACAGCCTTGGGAAATGTATGATAATGCATTTTGATAAAAGGAACAATAGTGAAGACTATTATCTAAATGTGGAGAAGGTTCAAAGATCAGAGGTGCAGAGGGATTTAGGAGTCCTCGTGCAAAACTCCCAGAACGTTAATTTACAAGTTGAGTCTGTGGTAAAAAAGTCAAATGCAATGTTGGCATTTATTTCAAGGGAAATAGAATATGAAAGCAAGATGATAGTGCTGAGACACTCATCAGTCTGCACTTCGGGCATTGTCAGCAGTTTTGGGCCCCATATCTCTGAAAGGATGTGCTGTCATTGGAGAGAGTCCAGAGCATATTCAAGAGGATGATTCTGGGAATGAAGGGGTTAACATACGAGGAGCATTTGGCAGCTTTGGACCTGTACTCACTGGAATTTAGAAGAATGTGGTAGCATCTCATTGAAGCCTACTGAATGTTGAAAGGACTAGATAGGGTGGATATTGAAAGGATGTTTCCTCTGGTGGGGGTATCCAGAACTAGAAGGTGCAGTCTCAAAATTGAGGGGCAATTTACTTTACTTTACTTTATTGTCACCAAACAATTGATACTAGAGTGTACAATCATCACAGCGATATTTGATTCTGTGCTTTGCGCTCCCTGAAGTACAAATCAAAGTAAATATAATAAAAATTTAAATTATAAATCATAATTAGAAAATAGAAAAGGGAAAGTAAGGTAGTGTAAGTCAGGTCCGGATATTTGGAAGGTACGGCCCAGATCCAGGTCAGGATCCGTTCAGCAGTCTTATCACAGTTGGAAAGAAGCTGTTCCTAAATCTGGCCGTACGAATCTTCAAGCTCCTGAACCTTCTCCAGGAGGGAAGAGGGACTAAAAGTGTGTTGGCTGGGTGGGTCGTGTCCTTGATTATCCTGGCAGCACTGCTCCGACAGCGTGCGGTGTAAAGTGAGTCCAAGGATGGTAGATTGGTTTGTGTGATGTGCTGGGCTATGTTCACGATCTTCTGCAGCTTCTTCCGGATTTGGACAGGACAACTTCCATACCGGGTTGTGATGCACCCTAGAAGAATGCTTTCTACGGTGCATCTATAAAAATTAGTGAGGGTTTTAGGGGACAGGCCAAATTTCTTCAGCTTTCTCAGGAAGTAAAGGCGCTGGTGGGCCTTCTTGGCAGTGGACTCTGCTTGGTTAGACCAAGTCAGGTCATTTGTGATATTCACCCCCGAGGAACTTAAAGCTTTTGACCTGTTCCACCTGCGCACCACCGATGTAGATGGGGTCGTGCGGTCTGCTACTCTTTCTGAAGTCAACAGCCAATTCCTTCATCTTGATGACTTTGAGGGATAGGTTATTGTCTTTTCACCATGCCACCAGGTTCTTAATTTCCTCTCTGTACTCAGACTGATCATTACCCAAGATACAGCCTACAATTGTAGTGTCATCAGCAAACTTATATATTGAGTTCGATGGAAACTTGGCTACACAATCATGGGTGTACAGTGAGTACAGCAGGGGGCTAAGTCCACAGCCTTGTGGGGCACTGGTGCTCAGAGTGATTGTAGAGGAGAGCTTGTCCCCTATTTTTACAGCCTGGGTCCTGTCTGTGAGGAAGTTGAAGATCCAGCTGCAGATCTGAGTGCTAAGACCCAGGTTCCGGAGCTTAGGAATCAGTTTATTTGGAATGATGGTATTAAAGGCAGAGCTGTAGTCAATGAAAAGGAGCCTTACATATGCGACTTTATTCTCCAGGTGTTCTAAGGAGGAATGTAGTGCCAGAGAGATGGCATCTGCCATTGACCTGTTGCTCCGGTAGGTGAATTGCAAAGCGTCGAGGTTGACTGGTAGGTTATGGTTGATGTGTGCCATAACTAATCGCTCAAAGCACTTCATAGCAATTGATCAAAACACAAAAATACAAATAAACACAAAAATACAACTGCAGATGCTGTGGATCAAAGAATATATACACAACGCTGGAAGAACTCAGCAGGCCAGGCAGCATCTGTGAGAAAAGAGTAGCCAACGTTTCGAGCCGAGACCCTTCATCAGGAATGGGGGGGAAGAGAGGGCCGAAGCCCAGTAATGTAGACTCCAGCCTGGTGGTATGGTCTGGGTAGCCTCCAGCCTGGTAGTATGAACATTGAATTCTCCAATTTCCGGTAATTCCCTCCCCCTCCCCCTTCCCCTATCCCAGGTCCCTCTCTGCCTCTCTCCCCTTTCAACTTTCTGCTTCTTTATCTCTACAGTTCTTTCATGCTTATCCCCTCCCCCCCCTTTATCTTTCCTCTGATTGGTTTTCCACCTGGCGCCTCTAGGCCCTACCCCCCTCCCCAATCTCTATTACTGGACTTCGGCCCTCTCTTCCCCCCCATTCCTGATGAAGGGTCTCAGCCTGAAACATTGGCTACCCTTTTCTCACGGATGCTGCCTGGCCTGCTGAGTTCTTCCAGCGTTGTGTACGTATTCATAGCAATTGATATCAGAGCCACAGGTTGATAGTCATTCAGGCATGCCACCTTGCTTTTCTTTGGCACTGGGATTATCGTTGCCTTCTTAAAACACGAGGGGATCTTAGACTGAAGCAGGGAGCAGTTGAAGATGTCAGCAAACACTCCAGCTAGCTCACTTGCACAGGCCCGTCGCCTTCCTTGGATTTATCTTCAGGAAGGCTCTTCTAATGTCTTCCTCAGTGACGATGAATCTTGATGCCACCAGGTCCGGTTCATCCGGAGGGGGCAGGACGCTCTTGTTCAAATCTTGCGTAGAATACGTTAAGTTCATCAGGAAGAGAAGCGCTACAGTTATTGATATTCCCAGCCTTTTCTTTGCGCCCAGTGATCTCATTTAGACCCTGCCATAGTCTACTGGCATCCCTCTGGTTAGCCTGGGCTTCCAACTTGGCTCGATATTGCCTCTTGGCACCCTTAATGGCTTTCCGGAGTTCACGCCTGGATTCCATGTAGGAACTGGTATCTCCGGACCTAAAAGCCGCAGCTCTAGCTTTCAAAAGGGACTGGACCTCATGATTCATCCAAGGTTTCTGGTTAGGGAATACCCGGATCGTCTTGCGAGACACACAGTCCTCTGTGCATTTCCAGATAAAGTCCGTGACAGCTGAGGCATACTCAACGAGGTTAGCTGCCGAATCCTTGAATACTAACCAGTCCACTGATTCAAAGCAGTCACGGAGGACCTCATCCATTTACTCTGTCCAACGTGACACCACTTTTGACACCGTGACCTCCCGCTTCAGATTTTGTTTGTAAGCCGGGAGGAAGAGTACGGCCTGATGGTCCGATTTTCCAAAGTGAGGCCGTGAGACGGAACGGTCGGCATCCTCGACTGCTGTGTAGCAGTGGTCAAGTATATTTGGAATTTTAGAGCAGTGGTAAGGAGGATTTTTTTTTAGCCAGGGAGTGCTGAACCTGTGGAATGCTCTGCTACAGACTGCATTGGAAGCCAAGTACATGCGTATATTTGGGGCAGAAGTTGATAGTTTCCTGATCGGTCAGGGCATCAAAGGATATGGTGAGAAGGCAGGTGTGTGGGGTTGAGTGAGATCCGGGATCACCCATGATGGAATGGTGGAGCAGACTCGATGGGCTGAATGGCCTAATTCTGTTCCTATGTCTTACGGTCTTATAGATGTCGACTTTTTGAGGCAGTGTCTCATGTGGATGCTTATGATGTTGCAGAGGGCACTGTGGTGTCTGGCGCTCTCTACAGCTTCTTGTATTTTTCTGCATTGGAACTGCTGTAGCAGGCCATGATTCAACCGGACAGGATACTCTCTGCAGTGCATCTGTAGAAGCTTGTTAGAATATTCACTGACATGTTGAACCAGTTTAAGGTTCCAAGCAAATGGAGGCACTGTGTGTCTTCTTCATGATTACATCTGCTGAGATATTAACGTCCAGGAACTTGAAGCTGCTAACACTCTCTAACACTTGCTCACCAATGAATCCTAACAAATGGTTTCTTGACTTCCCATTTTTGAGGCCGATGATTATTTCCTATTTTTTTACAGTGAGAGGTTGTTATGACACCACTCAACCAGGTGATCTATCTCTGTATGCTGACTCAGCACCACTTGTTATTCAGCCAGAACTTCTCACTGATCATATTTTCACTAGCTGAGTCAGTAGAAAGATTACCATGAGCTGCAGTCCTGCTAGGTCCATTGTCACTTCTTTAACCTTCACTTCGACCACATTTCTCTTAATTTCAGTTTCACTGTAACACTGCAGTGCCTTCCTCAATAGATTGAAATTGGATAATTGAACATCCTTTATATTTACTCAATATTCTGATCCATGATGCTTTTTCAGGAAAATTCTGAAGTGATCTTTCTGTAGCAGAATGTATTTGCTTGTTTTATACACAAGTTTTGGACAAGTATTGCTAAGGTTCCCATTTTGCATTGAATGGATCTTGTTGTCAGTGAAGGTGATTGTGAAGACGTGACCCTTGACCTTAATGCTTTGTTTCCATTTTGCTTCCATCTTTTTTGGCTTTCACATTTACTGATTAAAAAATGCCTGAATTTCCCAAACTAGCATGAGAAAGAAATTGTGACAATAACAATACTTACAAAATGTTTTGACCTGCACAGCGTTTCCAGTTCTTCTCTGTTTTTATTTTTAATTTTCAGCTTGTTTCTTCCTGGATGGAATTGGATTTCCAGGGCTGTTTCCAAAGCTGCTGTTGAATCTTACACACCTTCTCAACGCTAAGGTGTGATGGCTGGAGATTGACAGTACCTGCTCCATGTGTTGAGATACCACTCAGACCCTATGATCAACGTCCAGGCAAACACAGGTTACAATCAGGTGAGCACTTACTTATCTGATTCAGGTTAAATAGTCTGTCTGTCCTTGATTTGGAGACCTGTCTGGGTGGGTGGGAGGGGAGGATAAAAGGGCTTGTTTTGCTGTTGTTTTGTTTTTACTGCTGCTACTTGTGTTTTTCTGTGGAACATTGTGGGCATGCTGTGTTGGCACTGGAATGGCAGGGAACACTTGCAGACAGCCCCCAGCATATCCTTGGGCGCGCTGGTTATTAATGCAAATGACACATTTCACTGCATGTTTTGATGTACATGTTATAAATAAATCTGAATCTGAATCTGCTTCTGCTCATAGCACATTAGTAATCTTAAAACACACAGTCGCACTTTATCAGCAATTTCCGAACACACCACAAACCCATTAAGAACTTCTTAGTGATTTTCCCAATAGCAACCAAGCACGAAGTAAATACACTGCCTTCAGATTTTCATGTTCTCAATGTCTAAATGGAAAGTGCAGCACAGTGCAGTTCCATGGGATATTAATCTGAAGGGTGTGTGTGTGTGTGTGTGTGTGTGTGTGTGTGTGTGTGTGTGTGTGTGTGTGTGTGTGTGTGTGTGTGTGTGTGTGTGTGTGTGTGTGTGTGTGTGTGTGTGTGTGTGTGTGTGTGTGTGTGTGTGTGTGTGTGTGTGTGTTGAAATGGAAAAGGCATAAATGAACTTGGCTGCATCCACATAAGTGTATAAGCAGGATGCCTCCCTGGAACAATAATGCAAATGAAATCAGTGCTATAAATTATTTTTAGAAAATTATATATAGAGCGATGCATTTTTGATTGCTGCAGTCATAGGAACAAGTTCTGCACTGCTGTGCTGAGAACCAAGGGTGGTGTTTCTCGTCTAAATCGAGCCAGGAATCACTCAATCCTGCCTCTTCCTCGTCTAAATCGAGCCAGGAATCACTCAATCCTGCCTCTTCCTCGTCTAAATCGAGCCAGGAATCACTCTGTCCTGATTCTCATGTGGAGAGGCTGCTTGCTGATTTGCTAATTTTGGGGTGAGCAGAGCAGTGCAAGAAGGAGTGGGGTAAGGGACAGCACTTTCTAACAGGAAATCAAGAGAGAGATCATAATTGCTACAAAACAATGCTGGAGGAACTCAACAGTCAGGCAGCGTTTGTGAACTCAGAGGTCCACTCAATGTTTTAGGTCTCTGAAGCTATGTCTGTTCCTCTACCTTCACAGATGCTTGCTGCCTGATCCACTGAGATCCTCCAGCAGATTGACTTTTTCTTTTGCTCCAGGTTACATCACATAGAGTCTCTTTTGTTTCAGTTTGTCAGGGTCCGGTCCGGAATCCGCGTTCCAGGTCTTGATCCGGTCCAAGGGCTCCAGACTCCGGGTCCTGCAGTTGTCCCTCCCATCACCCGTGATCTAGTTAGGACCCTCCTGGCTCAAGGAGGCACACCTGTGACTCATTGAGCTGCAGGTGTTTATAAGGGGCCTTGGGACTGGGGCCAGGCGGGTGGTCGTTTTGTTCTGTTTCTCCACCAGCTCCGAACTCTTCTCTGCATTCTGTTATCCTGCCCAGGCTCAGATCTGCTCCTCATCGTGCTTCTCTGCCCCGTACCAGTACTGCCAGGTTGGTCCGCTCCCCCACCTTTCTTCCCATGCGCTGGTCCTGCTTCTCTGCTCATTTGTTTTGTTTGCGCGGTCGCGCTGTCTGCCGGCCTTTCCTGATTTTTCCTGTTATCATGACTGTTGTGTTGGTCACCCTGGACTTATGCCCGTTCCTATACCTTGCCTCCATTGGGCAGGTCCGGCTGACCTGCTGCTGCCCTGCGGTGGTTCTGCCCGTTCCTACCCCTTGCCTCTGTCGGGCAGGCCTGGCCGGTCTGCTGCTGCCCGGCGGTGGTTCTGCCCGTTCCTATCCCTTGCCTCTGTCGGGCAGGCCTGGCCGGTCTGCTGCTGCCCGGCGGTGGTTCTGCCCGTTCCTATCCCTTGCCTCCTCGGGCAGGCCCGGCCGGTCTGCTGCTGCCCGGCAGTGGTTCTGCCCGTTCCTATCCCTTGCCTCTGTCCGGCAGGCCCGGCCAGTCTGCCGCTGCCCGGCGGGGGTTCTGCCCCATCCTCCTCTTCCACCTGAACCCTGGGATTGTGCCTCGCACTCACCTAGGGGTCCGCGTCGTGCCCAGGCCTCCGGTGTTTCCGCCTGGGAGGCGGCCCTTCCCGGGATATATGCGGCCCGCCCAGGGAGGGCTCTCCACCAGCCTATCTAGCCACCTAGACCTGCCTGAACCCCGGGGACCTGTCTGCCTGCCTGCCTGAACCCCGGGAGCCTGTCTACCTGAACTCGAACTCCGGGAGCCCACTCCGCTCCGCCTGCCTGACACTCTATCTACCTGAACCCCAGCTCTACCCTTAAGTGCCATGGCATCCCCATCCTGTCCTCCCCCTAGTACTTCAGTGTCTGCATCCTGCGTTTGGGTCTATCCGGCCGCGTTCCTGACACAGTTATAAGATCAGGAGCTGGTCCTGTCCCAGCAAGAGTCTAGACTTTGTAAACCAGGGTGCATCTCTGAGCAAATCTCTTATCGTTATGAGCTGCAATGTTCACCCAGTCTGTCTAACTTAAGTCCTTACAGGCAGCCTCTGGGAGAGTGCCAGTGGGAAGCCAAGAGCCCAGAACAGCAGTGAGGAGGACAGAGGGTCACAACAGGTTCCTTGAGCAGCAGTGGGAAATGCAGGGGTTCACATCAGAATCTGACAACAGGAGTGGAGAGAGCACGAGTTTCCACCATTATCCCTGAAGAACATCCAGGCAGCCCAAGTGCATGACTTTTGACATATATATGAGTGTTTGGATTGGAGTTTCAAGAACACTATAAAGGATTAGCAGTCTGGAGAATGTCATTGTAGGTACTGTACTCATTAGTGTGATGAGTAATGCATCATATCCCTGATTCACCTCTAGTAGATATTGAATTGACTTTGAAGGGACAAGTGATGATCCTTCATTGTTGTCTCTTACTGAATGGTGTTGGCATTGGTACAGTTAATCAGCCGGTATTTCCCAAAATGTTAATGTGAGAAAACTCAGCAATGCTCTGCCATCAGAAGTCTATAGTAACTGGTTAAACTGCCTCTTGTTCAAGTTGGTCACAATGTGGAACTTGTGGACATCACCAGCCATTCCTCAACCAGGCCTGTATGTTAGAGTTCTGCTCTATGTTGCTTCCTTACCAAAGAAGCTGTTAGTAGCGATGGAAACCATAAAATTGTTGGTGAAGAGTTCACGTCCAGTCTTTGGCAAGCCGAAAACTGGTTGCCAATGAAATGAGGAAGAAGAATAAGATTCGTGCAAATTCTGATCATTTAAAAAAAAGTCATTGACATATTTCTCCTTACATCTCTAGAACTTCATGAAATCTCTCATGCTTCTTCACATATCTTTATCAAGCAGCAAACTATCTATGTTAATGTGGGAAAACTCAACCATTTACATGTCTCATATGGTATTAAGCCATGAAAACGATGGGTTCATTTTTTGACCTGAACTTACATTAGTCTTGTTTGACTGTTGGCTATGAAGGGAAATAAATTCCTGTTCCAATATAAGGTGAACAATTCCATTGTAATTGATGGGATTAATAATGCCCTCAGCAGACAAATAGCCTGCCAATATGTGCAGTGAGGTAATAGCCACTTAGTTAGGAAATATACCTCAATGTAAGCCAATTGCTTCAGAGAAGTGAGGAGTTGGAAGCAAGATTGGAGTAAGAGAAGACATAATGTGAACAACAGCAAGGATCAAAGCTTAAGGGTTAAAATCTCTCTCTTTCTCTCTCTCTCTTCCCCTACTCTCTTTCACACACACTGCACTAAATGAGCAAGGCTTGTGAGGAATGTAAACTGGCACTATTACTATTTACACAAACCACACACAGAAGAGGAGAGCGGAAATACCCAGAGTCAGGCAAGTGAAAGCCCTTTTTAGAGAGCTCGGTGAAGCGTGCCAGTGGCTTTTAGTTTTTTCAACCTAATGCAGTATCTGTTGTTACATACTGATGTTCTGATGTTCCAGGTGTGGAATTGGCCTCCGGGGATTTGTGCAGAGGGATAAAAGAGAGAAGGCAAAGCTGAACTACCAAAAGCATTGAGCTTCTGTTTGTGTAAGTGCAGGGAAAGCCCCACTGTGGGTGTAACAGTTGGCCTTGTGTTGGGCCTGGCTAATTGGGAAAGAAATTGGAAGCTGCAAGACAAACTCCTGCTGGTGTTTATGGGGTATTTTTATGATGGTCGATAAATGAGGCAATTTGGGAAGCAGAAGCTGAATGATTGTAGAGTTGGTTAAGCATTAATACCTGTTTTTTTTATAATGGGATGCGGCAGGGGGTGTAAATAATTACTTACCTTTCTGTTCCTATTCCCTCCTCACTTCGGAAAGTATTGCTATTGCATAGGCCTGCTTTAATTGGACAGGGTCACTTCAGTCAGTTGCATTTAGAACTTTAGAGCAGAAAGCTCTGGACTCAAAGCCATATGTGATTTTAGACATTGTTTAAGAGTCATACAGCACAGTAACAGGTCCTTTGGCTAATCAAGTTCAAGCCGATCATCATACACCCATTCACATGAATCTTGTTTTATTATCCCCACAATCCTAACATCTCACCTAGAAACTCAGGGCAATTTATAGTGTCCAATTAGCCCACTAACCTGACTGGGTTTAGGATGTGGGACCGGAGCACACATGGGAAAGGGAGAATATGCAAACTCCGCACAGAGAGCACTAGAGGTCAGGATCGAACCCAGAACATTGGAGGTGTGAGGCAGCAGCTCCAGTTTCTCCATCACTGTGCCTGGAAGTTGGCTCACAAGCATAGCAAGTGATGATTGCAGGTGATTTCTTACAGTTGAATTGTTAAAGTTAGATGCTGATTCAGATGGATGCTTAAAACAACTCTTCTCTTTATGCCAGTGTCTATCTGCAAGACACAAGCTTAATAGTGATTGTCTCTTGAGGTCACCTTTGTTGAATTTCATGGGTTTACACTGGGTCAGCTGCAGATAAACATGAATCAAAATTTAAAAGAGCTAAATATTCTATCTAATGGCTCCTGCTAATCAAGGAAGTATAAACATTTTGGAAGATTACAGTAAAATCATCTGTGACCATGGCATTCATCTACCTTGGGATTTGCGGAGGTAATTTTGCCAAGAGTATCCAGTTGTGTGTGTACGCATGGTTTCTGTTGAACCCCCACTAAATCTACACTGGTGGTTAGGGGGAGGAAATTGGCTCTTCTTGTCAGAATTAAAAGGCCTAGTAGTGAGTTAATAATGATTAAAGTGATGAGGCAAATATTTAGGCAACAGGCACAAGTAATTTCCCAACTTTATAGCAGTTTTGTCCTCCTGATGACTTTGGCAGGAGGCCTAATCAATTTTAGTGGTCAGGCCTAATTTAAATAGAATAATTGAGCTACCACTGCTAACAGCACTTGGTAATAGATGGTTCACCATGTGCGAGGGCAGGAAATCTGGGGGGCCTTATGCCATTTAAAGGCAGCCCTCCCTTTTCACAATGGAGCCAAACACAGCAGGCACAAATGTGAGCAGTATATTAAAAAGAGTATTTTAAGTGCAGGAAGATGAAATAAACACAGAAATACATTACGGATCCATTGGTACACTGCTGAAAAGGAGACCCACTCTAAAATTGCAATCACATCTCCATCAACAGTTCCACATCACCCTGACTCCTGAGAAACAAGCAGAGCCTCTGTTTGACTCCGGCTCCTACTCACAAAGTAGACTGATGGGTACGGCCTGAATTTTCTAACACAAGTGTTCAGAACAAACGAGACGATGATCCTGAACCTTCTGCTGAATTTTGTCAGAAAATTGTCAGGTGTCAAGTTGATTGATAGTTGTCAGCTTTAGCTTGGGATGCTAATTTTAATTCTTAGAGGGAAATTAGAGGAGCTGGTTAGGTAGGTTGGTGTAGATAGCAACCTTTGCAAATCCAACTGGGAGCAGAAATGTAGCTGCCAACCCTCAATAAAATACTCAGAAATTCAAAGGCTGGGAACTGTTTATGTGGTCTACATACAGGATGGTACAATGTTCCAGATCCAAAGTTAATGCTGGCAACATAAAACGGGGACAAATAAACCAGCCAGGAAGAAGTGGAAAATAATGAAAATATATTTGCAAGTACTGGAAGCTTGAAAGAAAATCAGCGTTGCAAGCGTATCCATCTCCACTGCCAGGAAAAAGATGGATCAAATCTCTGAACCAGATATTGCTCCAAGAAAATCTGATTTTAATACCAAAATAGGAATAGGCAAGTAAATTGTTTTTAAAGAACGGTCTAGAATTAAGGATAGACTGAAGTTAAATAATTACAAGGCAGAGAGCTGTTGTCTTTTTGACATCACTGTTCCAGAAGGCTTAAATTTTGGAAACTAGATAGAAAAATTAGAAAATCAGAGTGGATATGCAAATTCAACATAACATTTTTGAATGGCAGAGTAGTTCTGAGGGCCTGTTTGATCTAATCATGCTCTATTTTCTCATTAAGTAAGATTCAATTGTTTTTTGATTTTAGTTACATTTATCAAAAATAAGATGTCTTGTTTGTGATTCTTAACAACAAAAGCTCCTTTATAAAATGAGTTCCATGACAATTAGTGTTTAATAATTGTAATGCCTCCAAGCTGCAGATTGTGTTATGAAAATAATGAAAGCTTGTGGTACAATTGCACAGTTTGACATTATCCTCTGGGATTCTATTGTAATATTGGCCGAATGTGGGAGGGTTGATGACCAGTTACATCTGGAAATGGAGAATGGATCTTTTTCTGCTTTACAATATATGCTAATCACAGTAAAAAAAAGCCTATGGGTGCCTTTTGTAATTCCTCTTGGCTAAGCCACTTTAACATGTTTCTGTGCCTCTCTATTGTAGATTTTGTCTTTCTGTATGTTTGTAATATTTCTGTGTATTTATCTTCCTGATTCTTTCCATATACATCTCTGCAGTTTTGTTCAACACTCAATTTTTATTTGTCTCTTATCTTTGCTTTTGAGTGCCTGTTTATGCTGTCTTTCCACTTCTGCCTTTCTCAACCTGTTTCTCATTATTTCTCATTCCTTTTGTGCACCTCTCTCATTTCTTATGGATCTTTTAAAACTTTAAATCTTTATCACCTTCTGTTTCTACTTGTCTATTTCCTTCTCTAAATGCTTTCCTCTCATTATATTTGTTGTCTCAAACTTGAAGTTTCTCTGTGCTCAACCACATATTTTTCCTGCCTCCCATTCTGTCTCTGTCCTCTTGATAGTCTGCATATCTCGCTGTATGTAAGCGATTCTCTATATTTATGTCCAACTCAGTTTACCCTATTCTGACAATTTATTTAAAAGACTTTGCAAAAACTTCATTGGCTGTACTTATTATGTACTGCAGATGCCTGCTCTAGATTGCTCAAGATAGGAAAATATGTAAGTTGCTAGTATTTGCTAAACAATGCCCATGGTGCTAAGTTTCTTGAGATTTCTTGAGAATATTTCTTGAGATGATTGTCCAAGTTCACTGAGAGTCGACCCCAAGATACAAAAAGTGACCTGTTATCATCCATTTTGATTGTTGGGGATGATCCAGGGGTTATCATCCATTTTGATTGTTGGGGATGGTGTTATGTGGCATGAAGAGAATGATAAAGGGTCTCTTGTTCCTGAGTTTTGAGTAAGTCCTAATCTCATGTAGTTTGTTTTTTGAAGGAATCAATGATAGCATGGATTATGGCCTTAGGATATAGGCACATGGAGCCTCCATTTCAGTACAGCAAAACTGGGACTGAGAGCAGTCATCTTGATTCTGGAGGGAATTGATGAAGTCTGAACAGCGTTCCACTTGATTATACATTAACTCCATGCAGATGGAAGAATGTGGGAAATGAGATGTAGTTTTGCAGCAAGGCAGATTAATATAAGAATGTCAATGTGATAATACACCCTTATTTTATTGTGTCTGCGTAGGGTCTGGGTTTGTCATGGAAGCATTATTTGAATCATGGCCTTTATACATTTTTGCTGCAGATATAAATAGGTAATTAACTGGAGGAGAAACAAATTGGGAATGAACCTCCAACAGCAGGGTCTACTTTGTATTTTCCATAAATGGACAACTCCTTTCTTCAAATCAATTCCAGTAATTACACCTTTGAGATCATTGGCATACTTTCCCAAATGTGGTTACAAACTCATGACAGGAGATTTTCTTTCTTGTACCAGGAGAGATTCCATTCACTCTTGAGACCTAGTCAGCTTTCCGATGGCCACTACAATGGCTTATTGGACAAATGGAGGGCGAGGATAGTTGCAAGTTGTGCAGTGTGAATGGACAATGACAGAGTCTCAGTTGCAGAAATCACTGAAGTGCTCCTTTCAGCAATTTTGATCACCTTTTCCTCCTTAATAATCTCTCTCTTCTGTGGGCCTCAGCCAGGTAAAACCTTTGGTGCTCAGGCCATAAATGATCTTGACAGCACTGAGTGTTATCAGTGAGTAGCTGAATATCTTGTGCTTTTCACACCCACTTTCTGGTCTTTAGCTCACATTTTTCATTGGAACTTATCCTATATGTTCCCAGTAGATGTCTTTCATAGCTTTCGTTCATTCCTGCTGTACTATGTTTCCCATTCTCCCAGACCGTGTGTGCCATCCTTTTTGTCTTGCCACTACACATGCCGGTGATATTAAACCTGATCCTGATTCTGATATCTTTATATTCTTCCTTCCATTCTGTCCTTTGTTATGGTTCACTCTCATTTATCCGTTTAATGTTTTGTGCTTCTCTGTGAATGTATGCAAGAAGAAACCCCATAATTCTCTCACAATCTTTCACTGTATATTTGCCTTCTTTGATCCAGTTCCTCTGGTACAGAGGGTATTATGGTGCTTGGTAATGTACCACTTTTGCACATTGTAATTCCTTTTAACAGAAGATTTCCCACAGTAATTTAAAATGTCCGTCTCTGAATGGTTCAGCTGGGATTCTGACATTCCGTTTATTTTGCAGCTAGTCATTAATGCAATTTTAGCAAATTACTCAAATTGAAGATAAGCACAACCAGCTGAAACATCACTTGATTTACATATGTAATAGATGCACCAATAAATTGATACCTTTCATCTTCTCAGTGAACTCACACAGAGCATGGCAAAGTCTTAATACAATTTTAATATTGACGAAGGAGCTCATTTCTTTAAAACCATTCAATGAAATACTCTCCCTATGGCTCAGTGGGTAAAGATACATCTGTCATGAGGAGCTGTACAGGCTAGGAGATGCCTGGTTCATTCCCAATTCTGTGATGACTTACTGAAATCAGTTGGAGAATGCTGTATTTAGTCTTATTACCCTTGAGTGACGTAAAGAAGATTCTCTGAAGGTTCCTGTGGCTAATCCTCCTCCAGTGAACTTTGTTGGAAAATATGCAAGAATAAACTTTTGGCAAAGGCCAGTTCTGGGTTATCTATGGTATTCCTTGTGGTTGAATGGGTTGCTAATGTTCGTGTACAGGTCTAGTCACGAAGAATGCTCAAACACAAGTTAGCAGCCAGAGTCTAACGAAGGTCGACTGTTGAGCTTG
This sequence comes from Hemitrygon akajei, assembly GCF_048418815.1. Taxonomy (NCBI): domain Eukaryota; kingdom Metazoa; phylum Chordata; class Chondrichthyes; order Myliobatiformes; family Dasyatidae; genus Hemitrygon; species Hemitrygon akajei. Next base: position 41,729,670 of record NC_133133.1, read on the forward strand.
GCAGAGTGCTCTTGGGAAGACTGTTGAAATGCATTTCCTCTTTTATGTGAGACAAGTTTCATTTGAATCTATAAAGGAAACTGAATATTGTCTAATTTCAGTTCATTTCCACTTTGTAAAGGAGGATTTGCATTTATTCAGAACTTTTCAGATCTTCAGGTTTTCCAGCCAGTTTAGCACTTCTGAAGTCCAGTTAAAACACAAAAACTAATTACCTTGCAGTAAGATCCCTCAAACAGCATTTATTCAGACATATTGGGCCAGACACCCAGATAACTCCCAGGAGTCTTCTTCAAAATAGTGATTTGTTTACGAGTGGACAGTTGAACAGGTGTGGCCTTAACGTTTAATGTAAGGAGCAACACATCCAATGGTGTGGCACTTGCTCAGGGCACCTCCAAAGTATCAATGAAGATACAGGTACATGTGGTCAAGTCTCTGGAGAGACAACTCAACAGAAAACAATGTGACACAAAGATAATTCCCAACTAAACCTTGATATATAAAAGATTTGCCACTGAGGTAAAATGAGTCTGAATATTTTCTGGCAGATTTCATCTGATGAGGTCTTTCCTCCAGTTGCTGCACTCTAATTGAACAGCCATTATAATACATTCTCAATATATTTTGAATACCAAATACTTTAAAGAAAGTGAAAATAACTTCTAGGGAACAATTCGCATCGGTGCTTGGAAAAGTAATCTTGAATTTCTAGAGATTCTAGGAAAATCTGGAGGAGTTAACAACATTGGATTAAAGTTTATTTTATTTTCACCACTCTTCTCAGTGATTGCAAGTGGTAAAATCTGCAAGGAGCGCTGTCACAGGAAAGCAGCATCCCTCATCAAGGACCCCCACCATCCTGGTCATGCTCTCTTCTCGCTGCTGCCATCAGAAAGGAGGTACAGGACCCTTAGGTCTCACATCGTCGGGTTCAGTTATTACCTTTCGACCATCAGGCTCCTGAACCAGCATGGATAACTTTACTTTCCTCAACACCGAACTGATTCCAGAATCTATGGACTCACTCTTAAGCATTCTACAGCTCGTGTTCTCAGTATTATTTATTATTTCTTTATTCATATTATTAATTTTTGCATTAGCACAGTTTATCTTCCTCAGCACATTGGTTGTTTGTCTTTGTATGTAATTTATTATTCATTTTGTTGTATTTCTTTGTATCTACTGTGAATACTGTAAGAAATGAATCTCATGGTAGTATATGGTGACATATATGTACTTTGATAATAAATTTACTTTGAATAATATTACAATGGTGCATCACAATCTGTAACCAATACATGGCTATATACAAACTGACAAGAAAGAGATTCTAGACATCATTCTGCACTAGTTAATCATAGATGACTTACAAAACAATTCTCAGACAACTAGAATATTAAACTATTTTTTATTTCAAAGAATAAATCTGTACATCATGTTTGAATCAAGAAGTAAATGAACCCCTGCTGGGGCTATGAGTTCTATCTTTCATCTTAGAGTGGTAGTTGAGGTACTCCGTTTGACTCATAGTCGCTAATACTACAGGGGAAAAGAAATCAATCTGTGTTTTTATTTATGATTGATATTAGTGAGCCGTGCTGGGAAATGTGTAGCTCTGGACATCCTGTGAGGTTTGAATCAGGATCAGCTCTGTCGCTCTTCAAAGTTATGCATTCTTGTTTATGCCTAGAGTCTGGACTTACACAGGAAGATTGGTTCCCTAAGATGTGAGACTGACACATATATTTGAGCAGATTTTAATGCTGTCAGAAGAAGGAAATTACAGCAGCAATTTTAAAATCAATTTGTAAATGTTCTTTTTGATAAGGCTGCTGTGAAGTGCTTGGCGATGCTTTCAATTTAAAGGTGCTCACTTACGTTCAGTTTGGATTTCACCAGGGTTATTTGACTCCAGACATCATGTAACATGGACAAAAGAGCTGAGGTGAAAGCCATTGACCTTGACATCAAGGAGAGTATGGACATTTGATGTCAAGGAGCCCTGATAAAACTGTGTAGTGGGAGTGGAAGGCAGAGGCCTTCCTGGCTGGAGTCAAACTTTCACAAAGGAAAATGATTGTGTGTAATCCCCAATTCAGTATTTCTCCATTGCAGAGTTGCTCAGGGCAACATCGTAGAACAAATCATTTTCATCTGCTTCATCGACGATCCTTCCATTGTAACATCAAAAGTAGGGATATTTTCTGCCTTCTTGAGCTTGCTCATTTCCATTAAGTTGCCTAAGGATATTCAAGTAGAGGAGAATGATCCATTTTTTCCCCACTGTGCTGATGTTATTCCTAAAACTGACATCTGCACTAAAAATCAGTTAAAAATGGTGCAAAATCTGTATAGAATTGACTGGCTACTAAGATAATATCCAGTTGCGCAGTGTTCAATTTGATTTGACACTGCTCAGCAAATGAAACAGCCCGTGCCTGAGCTGCCATGCAACAAGACTTGGACAACATTCAGCAACGGGGTCTGATAAGTAGCAAGAACAGAGTCTGAGCACCTACCTCTGAAACTCAGGTGCTGAGTCTTCCACCAGTATCATCGGGTGATGGGGAGCTGGGAGAATCAGTGTTAACTACAAATGCAGTGATTCACTGCCTGATGATCTACAGGAAATCTGAAGGTGTGATGGAGTACTCTGCACATCCTTGAATGAGTGCAGCTTCGTTTAAGAAGCTGAGCATCATCCAAGACAAATAGGTCAATTTGATTGGCACAGTTCAGCCATCTTAAACACTCTCTGAGTACCATCGCAAAACTGCTTAACAACTTCAAAAGAAATGTGCAGTAGCTCTCCATGACAATTCTGACAGCACCTGCTAAATCTGTGCTTCTACCTTCACTGGGGGTGGGAGGGGGGAAGGGATGTGCTCAGAGCGACGAGCACATAAAACCATCAAGAGTAAGTTTCCTTCTGTCACACACAAAGCTGATTTGGAAATATATCACCGTTCCCTCGTTGGCGCTGTCTAAATCCTGGGACTCCCTCCCCAATGTCTTTACAGGCAGCCTCCAACAGATCAAGAAGAGATTTTACTATCATCATCTTCTCAAGGCCTTTAGGGATGGGCAATAAATGCTGACCCTGCCAATTCTGTCCTTGGCAAAGAATATAAAAGTGCAAATAGTTTTTTGTATAATTAGTGTTTTGAAGAGCAATAAATTAGACTTAGTGTGGCAGGTTCTGAATTTCTATGGTGTAAAAACTTACAAGAATTATTGAGCTACACTTTAATTTTTTTTTCTAGAATTAGAGCAGAAATTCTCTTCTCAGGGATAGAAACTGGATGGGGTAATATTTGTATCCACTGCTGTGATGCAAGATGCAAATCATCAGTGTTTAGGCTTTGGTTGAAGGTTAAATGTTGGCTTACATAAAAGGAAAATTCCTCTAACTTTTTCAAATAGTGTCACATGCTTTTAAACGTATGATTTAATGTCAGATTCTCCAAAGTGCTGCAAACTCTTATCTGCGCCACACTCTTCTGTCACTGGTGTCACACAAATATTAATCAAGCTCCCTGCCAAGTGGTATAGAGGATTACCCTTACATGGGACAATAACCTAATTTCTGCTAGCTTCATCTTACTTGAAATGGTGACCGTGTAGTAACTAGAATGTTTTTTTCTTCCACATTCTCTATTTAAATAAAGCAGAGGCGTTTCTACTGTACTTAGGAGCTTGCAAAAAAAAAATCAAAATTAAGTCACTGAAATTTTGGATGCCCAGTTCAAGCACAGAATATGTCCGTCAATGTTTCGATTTAGACCTTTATTTAGGCATTCAACATTCTTCTCTGAAAGGTGAACTACATATTTAAGCAGAGTAATTAGAATCCAGCACTTGCTTTAGGATCTAAAAGTCCCTTACAATTGTTTGGGCACTCAGTTCATTAATTCTAAGTAAGTTTTGCAAAGTATGGATGAGGTGGCTTTTGCGGGAAAGTTGACTTTACCATCATTATTTAAAAAGACCTTGGATGTTCTCAACTTAACGAGTTGGTTTACTTGAAGTGTTAAGGTGCTGACTTTAACTGCCTTGAGTCTTGGCTGCTGAATGTGAGTTATTTCTAAAGGTAATGTGGCAAGTCAGTAGGAATATGCAGGACCTTCAGGCAACCTCCTGGTTTCTCACCAGGCGACATGGAGGACGTGCCGGAGAACAAGGAGCTTCAGATGGAAAACACCAGAGGAACATGCAGCTCCAGGGCCTCTTACTAACTGTGTGTGTGTGTGTGTGTGTGTGTGTGTGTGTGTGTGTGTGTGTGTGTGTGTGTGTGTGTGTGTGTGTGTGTGTGTGTGTGTGTGTGTGTGTGTGTGTGTGTGTGTGTGTGTGTGTGTGTGTGTGTGTGTGTGTGTGTGTGTGTGTGTGTCTTGAACAGAAATACTGTCACATTGCTCTTAGGTTCTACACCATCTGCTGGAGGTCAAGATGTCACATACATTCTTGCTTGTAGCAGGCAAAATTGCCCTGAGCCCTGAACTTGAATGCCTCGAGGTAATTATGGCATGCAACAACCAACTCCAGCAACCAATCAGCTGTGCAGGCTTTTACTTGTCAGCTAACAGATACGCTGCACTAAAGACGGTGATTTCCCATGGGCCACAAGTCTTGGGACTTGGGCAGGATCACAGACTTCAGCAAGTGCTGGGCCTCACTGTCTGTGTACACACGCTGTAGCTTTATGTGCAGAAGTACCACCCGACTTGAACAGGGAAGGATTTCATTTACTGAACATCCAGTTGTCAGGTAATAACATACCATTTCATCATGCCAGTCTGTGCCATATTTCCTGATACCAGCTCATTTCTATCTTTGATACCAAACGTCCAGTAAGTTTTTTTTAAGCTTGGGTACTCAAAGCTAATGTACTCCTGCCCAATCAATGAATACAGGAAGAAGAAGCCAGAGGTCCTTCAGCCAGTCCTCATTCGGGAATTGGAGGTGGAGAGGGTCAGCAACTTTAAATTCCTTGGTGTTACCATTTCAGAGGATCTGTCCAGGGACCCGTATGATCACAAAGAAGGCATGATAAAGCCTCTACCTCTTAGAAATTTGCATAAATTCATCATGATACCAAAAACCTTTACAAACTTCTATATATGCACAGTTACAAGGAGCGCTGCCACAGAAAGCAGCATCCGTCAACAAGGGCTCACGTTATCCAAGCCATGCTCTCTTGCTGCCACTACTGGGCAGGAAGTAAAGGAGCCTTAGGTCACTTGTCACCAGGTTCAGGAACACTGATCCTTCTAATTTGTATGACCAGCATGCGCAGAAATCTTTCGCTGTGCAATTTTTTTGCCCAGTGACAACAACAACATGTGTGTCCTGAATTTTTAACTGGAAGTAAACCTAAAGCTATTCTAAGGACAGCTATATCAGTGGATTCATCCACTGTTAAAGTGTGAAAATCTGCTGATCCTATTTTTTTTAAAAAATGTCTTTATGAAGAAAACTGATGCTAACATCAAGAAATTCAAGCATAATTTTTGCTTCACCAGCCATCAAGGGTTTGAACATACTTCTCCATATGTGCATTAATGTGTTGAACTGAATGTATGGAGTTATGAACTAGCAGTTCTTTTGCGCTTCACACCCTTTGCATGTTTGGAATTCAACAGAGTGAATCAATAATTTCTTCAATATAAACAGTATAAATAAGCTAGTTCTAAAATCTGCAGACAGATCATCACAAAGTCCACATTGTCAGCACCGTCCACAACAGAAACCAGAAAAAGAAATGTGATTGTGTATGATCATGAAATATACTTAACATGCTAAAGAGGTAGAGGGTGACAACTTTTTGTGTGCAGCTTAAATTCCTTTGTGTGCTAGTACCTAAAAATGTGTGCACGCACAGGCCTTAGAGAGAATATTGTTCAGGAACATTTATTAGCCCCATAACCATCTGGCTCCTGAGCCAGTGTGGATAACTTCATTCATCTTAACACTGAACTGACTCCACAGCATATAAACTTACTTTCAAGGACTCTACACCATGTGCTTAGTATGATTTATTTACTCCTTTTATTATTCTTTGCTTTCTTTTGCACATTGGTTGTTTGTCAGTCTTTGTTTATGTACAGTTTTTCACAACTTCTATTGTATTTCTTTATTTTCCTGTAAATGCCTGCAAGAAAATGAATCTCAGTGTAGTGACATATACGAACGTTGATAATAAATTTACTTTGAATTTTGGTCTCCTGTCAAGAATCGGAACACAGGTGTTATCCCAGGTGCAATGTTATGATAGAGTGAGTGTCATGCACTCTGTCAGGGTCACTGGGACAAATCAAATATCTCCAGAAGCAACATTACTGATACATAGATACATAATTCCAGATTAACATTGTACAATAGTTATTCACAGTGCTCTTCTAACCACTCTCCTACTCCTATGAGATATTCCCCAGATATCCAGATTGAGATACAGGGCATTGGCTTGAAGAAAGGCACTAGTACTGGCTATGGTCACAGCAGATAACTTTGGCATGTGCTTTCCAATTGGGTAAGGACTTGAAGCTCAGAACGGACTTCCTCGGTTTATATCTTTAAAATGAATTACAGAATAAGTATCAGGACTCCAGCTGAAATGAATTAACTCAGAATCGGTCACAAATTGACCAAGTCAGTCCAAGGCAATCCCTTTAATATAAACACCCAAGCCTTTCCACAAGCGTGTTGGTAGACTAGGTACTCGGATCTTGCTGGCTTGAAGAAATCGGAAACATTCTGGATGATACACTCATGTATTAATCCAACTCAGAAATTTTTAGGTACCAGAAATAAAATGCTGAGGTAGGAGATGCACCGTTTTGAAATTCAAAGCTTAATTTTAAGCTTGGAAAATCTGGAATTCATAATTTGTTTGCTTCCTTTTCAAAAGCTTTAAAAAGAATGGTAGAAGTGACTTAATTAACTGAATGGCATCCATTGGTCAAAGTGAGACCTCTGGCTGAGTTGCATTAATTTTCATTGCCCTATATGCAGTTACACGATACTTAACACTGTTCCTCATGATTTGAATCAGATCTTTGTATCCACCCAGTGCCTCTATGGTTTTTTGAGGTAAAGTACATTTTGTACGATAATTATTAAATCGCTATATATCACAGCAGTGAAAGGCACCAAGTAACAGTTATAAATGGTTCTTTTTAATTCTTGACTTGGAATATCTTAGCTAGTCTATCTTTTATCTCTTGGAATTCACAGCCTAAGGCTAGGGTACATCCCAAATGTCACCTGCAAAATGCCCAGACATTGAGTCCTCCAGAGATGCTAATAAATCCTGATGGTTTATGGCTTTGGGAAATAGTTTTCTCGGGTGGTTTACCAGAATTTTAATCATCCATCATCACAGGGCTGTTTCCTAAACTATGAGGGAAAAATCCAGCTTTAAGGCACTTAAGTTAAATTTCCCCAAGCCCCTTATGTTGCAAAATGGTCAAGGAATTCTACGATGTGACAAATGTATTCCCTGCTCTATAAAACAATAACAAAGTATGAAATGGTTACTGCTCTGGATCACATTATTTACATTTTACTAGGTGTGTAATTGTGTTTTCAGGTGCCTGGAAAATAAAAAATCTTGCATTACCTTTGCTAATTTCCATGAATGTTATATTTGACTGAGGTGTGATGCACTTTTCATTATTGTTATAAGCAGAGTATCTGTATTTTTGGTTCCTCTTCCTATCATTCAGCTAAATCTCTACATTATTCCTCCTTTTTATCACTTTATGTGACCTTACTGCTTTCTCTGTCTCATAAACCTGGTTGAGTCATAATTTTCATTAGTTGAACTTTAGGAAGGTTCAAATCTTCAGTGTCAACCAGAATCACAAACTCTATAACCTTGCTTTTTAATTAACATCCTGGCAGTTACTTCAAATTGGTCCAGCCTGGTTGCATTACATCTTATTTGATCATAAACTGAGACAGGATTAATCATAAAAGTCTTCCAGTCCCAAGAGCAATGTTACACTGACTCTGGTGGCTATATTTTGCAGTTTTCCTTTGTCATCTTATTGATGACACTTCTATAGTTGCCTTGAAAGTACAGACTGGAAAAATTTCCCTGAACCCATTCACCTCGTCACCTCCCTTTCATCTTTAACCCTCGCCTTAAATTTTATCTCTTTCACTGCTTCAGTACTCCTACCCAAATCCTTCTTTACGGAGTGGGTCCATTTTTCTCTGACATGATGAAATGCCATTGAGCATCTTTCTATGCTCTTCTGTAAATATGCACCTTCTCTGTCTGTATGTGCCAGGAAACTGACGCATGTAGCTCTCAATTTTCCATCCGCAGTCAGCTCATGGACAAAGGGAGAGGTTGAAATTTTTGCCGAGTAGGCAGTACCTGTCTTCCCTGCACCTTACAATGGCGCTCATTCAGTGGCTGAATACAATCCTTCCAGGCGAGGCAGCATTTCACATGTGAATCCATCAAGCCTGTTTATTACACCGGCTGCTCCCAGTTTGGCCTCCCCTGAATCGGTGAGACCCAACACAGACTGGGGGATCCCTTTATCGAGCACCTTTATTCTATCTGCCATAACAGCCAGGGTCTCCTGGTGGCCAACCATTTTAATTACACTTCCCATTCCCGCCCTGACATGTCTGTCGACAGCCTCCTCTACTGCCACATTGAGACCAGATGCAGACTGGAGGAGGAACATCTTATATTCCTGATGAAGGGTCTTGGCCCAAAATATCGACTCTTCATTTCCCTCCCTGCCTGACCTGCTGAGCCCCTTCAGCATTTTGTTTTATGTTGCTATAAAAATACACAAATGGAAATCAGAAAGTTGAGCAACTGATCAACACTGAAGAAACCACACACAAGTTTAAGAATATTTTATTTACAGGTCACAGAAAGGCATGTTTGAATTGTATATGAATTAGCAACACGAAGATAGAGAACACATGGGATACAGTATTTCCATTGGGTGTAATACTATATAGTGGCTCATTCTGAGTGCTGTAAAAAGTGAGATTTCCAAATGTGTTATGTGCCTTTCTTTAGTTAAGCTTTCAGTATCTGGATTGAAACATTGTTATCTGAAACACAGACAACTGGAGATTATGGACCGATTGTGAGAATGATAATCTGATGCAGTCGTATTTATTCAAAGTTCAAAGTAAATTTATTATCAAAGTATGTTTATGTTACCACATCCTACCCTGAGATTCATTTGCTTGCAGGCATGCATATTAAAATAAAGGAGTGCAACAGGATCAATGAAAAATTACACGCAAACACAATCTGTGCAAATACAAAAGTATCAATCAGTCAATCAATAAATAGTAGAAACATAGAAAACCTACAGCACAATACAGGCCCTTTGGCCCACAAATCTGTGCCAAGCATGTCCTTACCTTAGAAATTATCTAGGGTTATCCATAGCCCTCTATTTTTCTAAGCTCCATGTACCTATCCAGGAGTCTCTTAAAAGACCCTATCGTATCCGCCTCCACCACCGTCACCGGCAGCCCATTCCACGCACTCACCGCTCTCTGAGTAAAAAACTTACCCCTGACATCTCCTCTGTACCTACTCCCTAGCACCTTAAAACTGTGCCCTCTCATGCTAGCCATTTCAACCCTGGGAGAAAGCCTCTGACTATCCACACGATCAATGCTTCTCATCATCTTATACATCTCTATCAGGTCACCTCTCATCCTCTGTCAATATTGAGAACATGAGTCCATAGGTTGTGGAATCAGTTCTGTGTTGAGGAGAGAGGAAGTTACCCACATTGATTCAGGAGCTTGCTGGTTGAAGTGCAATAACTGTTTCTAAACCTGGTGGTGTGGGACCTAAGGCTCCTGTACCTCCCTCCTGATGGTAGCGGCAAGAAGAGAGCATGGCCTGGCTGGTGGGGGTTTCCGATGATGGATGCTGCTTTCTAGTGACAGTGCTCCTTATAGATGTGCTCAGTGGAGGGGAGAACTTTTGCTGCAATGGACTGGGCTGTATCCAGTACTTTTGTAGGATTTTCCATTCTTATGCATGCAACACAAGTCAGGACATTCTCCATTGAGCATCATAGAAGTTTGTCAAGGTTTTAGATGACATGCTGAATCTATGTAAATTGTGCTAACTTGGTTTACAACCTTGATCAAACAGACAATCAAATCTGCTTGATAGGATCATACAGTTCCACATGCTCAATCTACAGTATTCCATCCGTTAAGTTTAATGGATGACGAGCTGCATACAGTTTTATTGTCTGTGCTCACAGCAGACATCAAAAAGTGCCACATCTGATTTCACTTACTTGCCCAGAGGTGAAAGTAAGGTAGTGTTGGGACGTTATGATATGGCCGATAGGTTCAATAGCAATGGGTTAAATAGGTCGATAGGTATATATTATATATTATATGGCCAACAGGTTCAGTAGCAATGGGGTATATCAGCAATGTTGGCAATGCAACTGATCGGATCAAAACTTTAAGACACTTTCATCCTGTTTCACCGCTTAAACACTTGGTTCTCCAAAATTTCTTGTTTTTTTTACTTTAAAAAAAAATCTTAATTCTCTTATTGATAAAATGGAGTGCAAATCTTGATTCAGGAATAATAAGTATTCATTGAAGTGTGCAGAAATTATTGGTATTTTTAAAACTACATCATCCATATTACAAGCCCTTTCCATGGCTGACATAAACTGTGTTGCTCTACTGAGCAATGTTACACTTGCAGGCTGCCCCCCTGTGTGTTGGTTGTTAACACAAATGATACATTTCATTGTTTCTTTCCATGTACATGCAATAAATAAATCTGAAACTGAAACTAAAAGTAAATTGGAGATCTAGTCTTAAGGATTTACGTTGATGAAACATATGTGGGAATTCATCTCCTGCACAAACCCGGCCTCTCTTCTTTAAGTAATTCCTGCTCTTAATCTTTCTTTTACTCTTTCTACCATGCTTGTTTTCTGGCCTTCTCTCTTACATGTCCGTTGCTTGCTTCTTTCATTTTAGTCTGTTCATGATTTTTAATCCTTTATTTTTCTCTTTTTAGCTATATTTCACCTTTGGGCCAGAACTTGCTGGGAAGTGCCAGGAATCCTGTAGCAAACTATTGGCATACTGCCAGACACTGAACTCAGGATTCCTGCATAACGTAGAAGTCCCAAACTTGCAGGCAGCTCTTTCACTGTGATTTTCTGACTGAGTTCTGGCTTTCTACAGAACCTAGCAATGGAACATACAGGTGATCCATTTTTCCAATGGAAAATATCCTTCTTAAACCTAACATGAGGAAATCTGCAGATGCTGGAAATTCAAGCAACACACACAAATGCTGGTAGAACACAGCAGACCAGGCAGCATCCATAGGGAGAAGCACTGTTGACGTTTCGGGCCGAGACCCTTCGTCGGCCCGAAACGTCGACATCGCTTCTCCCTATAGATGCTGCCTAGCCTGCTGTGTTCTACCAGCATTTTGTGTGTCTTCTTAAACCTACGTCTGTTTGATATTGGCACAGGAACAACAAATCCATTCAGTTTAATCAAAAGAAATGGATGCCAGGACACAAGAGAGTACAATCCATTTGCAAATTTTAAATCTATTGAATTTAGTTAAGTGTTTTAATTGCTTATATGTTGCAATTTGTACATCTTCAAAACAGCTATGTATTTAACTTTTTAATTGTCTCATTGTCTTAATAACCTTGGATGAGTGTCACCTTTGTCAGTATGCTAATCCAAGGTGTGAGGTTTAACCAGCTGCAAACAGCTTTTATAAGCTGTTTGCTGGATAGGCTTTCCGCTGCTTCTGCAAAGGATTCCCCCCGCCATCTGTGGCCCATGATGACATTTCAGCACGTAAGGCTTCACAATTTTTAATTTGGATTATATTCACCACCAAGTACTGACAGACTCACCTCAGGTAGGTAAGTACTTATCACCTCAGCCAGGTAAGAGCATGGGCAGCTTACTGCTGCCAACAAGTTCCATCCCGGTGCTTATTTCAATTTACCCTCTGTCTTCCAGCCCAAATTTTAATGACCTCAGCTTTACAACTGAATATTTGGAATGTTATCATTCACACATTGCTCAGATTAGAAAATGGGGATTGAAAGCAGTGTTATAAATGTTGCAAACAACTATCATTGTATGTCAGCATTAAAGTCAAGGTTTATTATATTGAAAGATTTGACAGCTTTTCACTAACCAACCTTAATGTTAGCTAATGGACTTTGTTTGATGTGGAGAAGTGGCTGAGAAAGTGGTTGATGCTGGTCTATAGCAGTACTCTCTCCTCTAGAACCTCTTTGGAATCAAGCCTGAACAGGTCAAAGGATTCCCTTTGTCTTTTTTGTGTCTGTACCTTTCTTGCTTCTCCTTAACCCTCTATGAGAGTTGAAGGGCCGGCCAAATCTTGTGCAGAGATAAATGCCTTCCTATTCTTCTTTGTCCAGTGTTAAATGATTTTTTTTGTAGCTGTGTGACGCAGAACGAACTTTTGAATTTATGCTTTGTGATTTCAAAAATTGTTGCTGAAGTGGGGTCGCCAGGCCAAAGCACAATGCAAATTGAATCTGAGCTTTTTCTGAGATACTCAGTCCACTGACTTTCTTCTCTCCTCACCCATCCCATGATCATATCAATAGAGGATTATGGAGATCGAGCTTTCATTTATTTCTATGGGGCTGAGAAAAGCAAAAGTATTGCTCAGATCCGTTGGGTCCTCTGACTCTCCTTTCCATGCTCCTGATAATGGAGTCCATGTGGATGCAACATCTAGACCAGAGCTCAGCTAGGATGTGAGGACTAGGATAAAAGACCAAGGATGTGATGCTAAAGCTTTATAGGGCATTGATCAGACCATATTTTGAGTATTGTGAGTAGTTTTGAGACACTTATGTAAGAAAAGATGTGCTGGCTTTGGAGAGGGTCCAGAGGAGGTTAACGAGAATGACCCCAGAAATGAAAGGATTAATGTATGAGGACTGTTTGATGGCTCTGGGGCTGTACTCACTGGAGCTTAGAAGAATGAGGGCAGATTTCAATGAAACCTATCAAAAGGCTTAAACAGAGTGGATGTAGAGAGGATTTTTTTCTACAGTGGAGAGGGTTTTTTCCTTTAGTGGATTTTTTCCTATATGGTCTAGGACCATAGAACAGCATCAAGCCCTTAGGCCAACAATGTTGTGCCAAATCAATTATATTAATAATCAAATGCCAACTTAACTAACATCTTCTGCTTACACAAAGTCCATATCCTCCATCTTCCTTGCACTCATTTGCCTATCTAAACGTCTCCTAAAAGTCCCTAATGTATCTGCCTCTACCACCACCTCAGGCAATCCATTCCAGTTATACATCCTCTCCATGTAAAAACACTTTCCCCTCTCGTCACCTTTGCAGTTACTCCCTCACACCTGAAACGCATGCCTTCTGATATTAGACATTTCAACCATGGGAATAATAGAACACTGTCTGTCTACTCTGTCAATGGCTCTCATAACCTTATAAACTTCTATCAACTCTTCTCTGTTATGTTTTATACCTTCAGAAATTAATCGAAAAAAAACATGGCACAACTGCTGGAGGTAATGTGTAATTTGTTTAGTTTTTATTTTAGTGAGGCATGCACTTAATATCTGGTGGAGTAATAGCATATGCCATTCATGTAACCTCTAAAGAATTATGTAAAAAAAAATCAAAGAATGGTTAATCAAAGTTCAAAAGTTCAAAGTAAATTTTATTATCGAAGTAGTATATGCCACCATATGCAATTCATTTTCCTGTCCGCATTCTCAGCAAATCTATAGTAACTATAACAAGATCAATAAAAGATCAACCAGAATGTAGAAGACAATGAACTGTACAAATACAAATATAAATAAATAGCAATAATTAACAAGAACTTGAAATAACATGATAAAGAGTCCTTAAAGTGAGGTAATTGGTTTTGGGAACATCTCAATGAATGGGCAAGTGAATGTAGTTGTCCCATTGTGTTCAAGAGCTTAATGGTTGTGGGGTAGCTGGTGGTGTGAGCACTGAGCTCCTGTACCTTCTACCTGATGGTAGCAGTGAGAAAAGAGCATGGCCTAGGTGGCGGGGATCTCTGATGATGGGTGCTGCATTCCTATGTGTGTTTCATGCAGATGTGCTCAGTAGTTGGGAGAGCTTTATCCATGATGTACTGGGCCGAATCCACTAACTTTCACAGGGCTTTCCATTCAAAGGCATTGGTGTTTCCATATCAGGCCATGATGCAGCCAGTCAGCACACTCCCCATTACACCACTACACATCTATAGGAGTTTGTCAAAAGTTTAGATGTCATACAGAACCTCTGCAGACTCCTAAGGAAGTAGAAGTGCTGCCATGCTTCAAACAATATATTTACAATATTACTCGAATATTAAATACTAAACACTCCTCCCTGCTTAGGTATAAACTCCAACTCAATAAAGAAAGTATTTCAATTTCTATGCACAAACAACTACTATATAGACATTCACAACATGGTAAATTTTAAATTGTCCCATTCAGGTCTATGGATGTATTCACTGCCAAGGCTTTCTTATACATGTGGGATACCATCTTCCCTGATTAAGTGGGTCACTCTGCTTGACAGGTGAGATTTGTGGCTGTGAAACAATCTCAGGTTCTGGGGCCTCCTCTGTGGTGGTTGTAGGAGTTGACTCTTGGACTGCAGGAAGAGGTTCTGACAGATCTGGTCATCTCTCTTCTCTAACAATTGATTCTGCTCTCCTGAAATGATCAATGTGTCATCTCCAGATGACATCTCCACTGTGTAGGAGAGTGATCCAGAGCTGTCAATCTTTGATAGTCCCCACTTTTGATCTCTGTAGTCCTTCACCAGGACTGCTTGTCCAGGAGTGAAAAATCAATCTTCCGTGTCTGAGGAGCCCTCAATTTGTCTCAGCTATTTATCCTACATACTCCTTCTGGAATTGAGTTTAAGGAAATCCAAGCGTGAGCGCAAGGGATAACCCAGGAGGAACATAGCTGGTGAGTTGTTGTTTGTGCAAAGTTCTGCTGACACTGCTCACAGTGTGTTCTTTAGACTCTGGACAAACCTTTCCGATAAGCCATTGTGGCTGGCTGGTACGGTGCAGATGTAATATGTCTTATTCTATTCATTGTCAGGAATGACTGAAATTGTTCCACAACAAACTGTGGTTCAATATCATTGACTAGGTGTTCTGGAACCCCAGTCCTTGAGAAGAGGCTTCTCAACACATCAAACAATATACGAGGCTGTAGTGGAGGCTATTGGGAACTCTTCTGGCCACTGCTGCCAAGAAATTTGTGCCCATAAAATGATCTGGTAAAATCCACTTGAATCCTCTGCCAGGGTAATGCAGGCCATTCCCAGAGTGGAGATGTACTTTACCTGTAGAAACAAAGTAGCATTTTTGTCTTCAACAAAATGGAACCTGTATTGTACCAGAATGCTTTGCTAATACTGATCATGCAACATTATGCCTATGGACCTTGAGCATATGGCAAACTGCAGAAAGACAAGCAGATGCCAAGTAAACTGATTAAACAGAAGCCAGAATGCACCATGTTCTTGAACTGACATGCAGTAGCTAGCAAACACGAGGAAATCTGCAGATGCTAGAAATTCAAGCAACGCACACTAAATGCTGGTGGAACACAGCAGGCCAGGCAGCATCTATAGGAAATAGTACAGTCGACATTTCGGGCTGAGACCCTTCGTCAGGACTAACTGAAAGAAAAGATAGTAAAAGATTTGAAAGTAGGAGGGGGAACGGGAAATGCGAAATGATAGGAAAAGACCGGAGGGGGTGGGGTGAAGCTGAGAGTCGGAAAGGTGTTTGGCAAAAGGGATACAGAGCTGAAGAAGGGAAAGGATCATGGGACGGGAGGCCTAGGGAGAAAGAAAGGGGGAGGGGAGCACCAGAGGGAGATGGAGAACTGGCAGAGAGCGCACAAAAAGGGAGGGGGAATAAATAAATCAGGGATGGGGTAAGAAGGGGAGGAGGGGCATTAATGGAAGTTAGAGAAGTCAATGTTCCAGCCATTAGGTTGGAGGCTACCAAGACGGTATATAAGGTGTTGTTCCTCCAACCTGAGTGTGGCTTCATCTTGACAGTAGAGGAGGCCATGGATAGACGAAGCTAGCATGTGTGTATAAAGGCGTGACTATGCTGTTTTTTTAAAGCTATCACCCGCTCTTGTGCAGTGTTGGTCTTCCCTAGTTGCAAGTAAAATAAATGCACTTATGATTTATCTACTCTGAGTTAATTGTTGTTCCGTTATAAGACATAGTGAAAAGATGCTCAACAGAACTTGGTGGTCCCGTTGGGATCGCATGTTTAGGTGTGGGAACTGATCAAGGGGGATTCTGGTGACTGCCTGTTGCCGAGGAAACTGGCGGAGAAGTGATCACTAAAAAGTAAGTTTGCTTTTCGCTCTGTGTGGCCTTTCCAGGTGACTAGCATATATGGGGTTCTGCTCTGCTCCTGTTCTATACATTGTGATCTGAGCAACTGTCTATTGAGTGGCTCAGTTTCTCTATCGATGATTCTGACACTTTCAGCACGGCGACCAGAAATATATCAGCATCAGTGATTAGATTTGAATGTTAAGAGTGTCATGGACACCTATGGCATCAGGGATGCACCAAATCCATACAGTAAGAGTGTCACGGACTCCTCTGGCATTAGAGACGCACCAGCAAAAAGAGTAAGTAAGGGTATGATTTGTGGAAACTGAGATCATATAACACGGAAACAGGCCATCTCGGCCTTTCTGGTCCGTGCCGAAAGCTTACTCTCACCTAATCCCACTGACCCGCACTTAGCCCATAACTCTCCATTCCTTTCCTGTCCATATACCTATGCAATTTTTCTTTAAATGACAATACTGAACCTGCCTCTACCACTTCTACTGGAAGCTCATTCCACACAGCTACCACTCTCTGAGTAAAGAAATTCATGTTACCCTTAAACTTTTGCCCCCTAAGTCTCAACTCATGTCCTCTTGTTTGAATCTCCCCTACTCTCAAAGGAAAAAGCCTATCCACGTCAACTCTATCTATCCCCCTCATAATTTTAAATACCTCTATCAAGTCCCCCCTCAACCTTTTATGCTCCAAAGAATAAAGATCTAACTTGTTCAACCTTTCCCTGTAACTTAGGTGCTGAAACCCAGGTAACATTCTAGTAAATCTTCACTGTACTCTCTCTATTTTGTTGACATCTTTCCTATAATTTGGTGACCAGAACTGTACACAATACTCCAAATTCGGCCTTACCAATGCCTTGTACAATTTTAACATTACATCCCAACTCCTATACTCAATGCTCTGATTTATAAAGGCCAGCATACCAAAAGCTTTCTTCACCACCCTATCCATATGAGATTTCACCTTCAGGGAACTATGCACCATTATTCCTAGATCACTCTGTTCTACTGCATTCTTCAATGCCCTACCATTTACCATGTATGTCCTATTTGGATTATTCCTACCAAAATGTAGCACCTCACACTTATCAGCATTAAACTCCATCTGCCATCGCTCAGCCCACTCTTCTAACTGGCCTAAATCTCTCTGCAAACTTTGAAAACCTACTTCATTATCCACAACGCCACCTACCTTAGTATCATCTGCATACTTACTAATCCAATCTACCACCCCATCATCCAGATCATTAACGTATATGAGAAACAACATTGGACCCAGTATAGATCCCTGAGGCACACCACTAGTCACCGGCCTCCAACCTGACAAACAGTTATCCACCACTACTCTCTGGCATCTCCCATCCAGCCACTGTTGAATCCATTTTACTACTTCAATATTAATACCCAACGATTGAACCTTCCTAACTAACCTTCCGTGTGGAATCTTGTCAAAGGCCTTACTGAAGTCCATATAGACAACATCCACTGCTTTACCCTCGTCAACTTTCCTCGTAACCTTTCAAAAAATTCACTAAGATTTGTCAAACATGACCTTCCGTGCACAAATCCATGTTGACTGTTCCTAATCAGACCCTGTCTATCCAGATAATTATATATACCATCTCCAAGAATACCTTCCATTGGTTTACCCACCACTGACAGGCCTGTAATTGCTAGGTTTACTCTTAGAACCCTTTTTAAACAATGGAACCACATGAGCAATATGCCAATCCTCTGGCACCATCCCCATTTCTAATGAAATTTGAAATATTTCTGTCAGAGCCCCTGCTATTTCTACACTGTCCTCCCTCAAGGTCCTAGGGAATATCCTGTCAGGACCAGGAGATTATAAGTTTAAACCCTATAGGATGCTCCAGTGAACAAAGAGAAGATACGGTAAGCAGTGTGAGGAGGACAGACTAGAAATTGGTAATAATGGGACAAGGGGAGTCCTTCCCTGTCCTAAACAGGGGGACATCAGTATCATTTATGATTAATAATTATAGGAAGGCATTGGTGGATTAATTATGGATGGGGAACCATATTGACCTTAGACTGCAGGAAAATTATGGACCATGTTAGAAGAACTGCCTGACCTGGAGACAGGTTTGAAAAAAACTATTCAGAAACTTAAAAACTATTGTTTTGTATCACAAACCTAGTGGTATGGATTTGGAAACCTTAATGAGGGCATCATTAGGCTCCAGATTTGAATTTTATGGGGTTGCATTTTTAGGGCATTCAAGAACACCTTAACAGTGTCAGGCCATGACCTGCCACCTATCCAAACGAAGATTTTTATAAAAATATGAATGATGCATTACATACACCTAAAAAGGCAAATTGATCTAAGATTATGGAGACACAACAAGGTAGAGAGATGAGTCTGTAGAACAATATAAACAGAAGATAGTACCGATATATCAATATATACAGAAGACTGTGAATAAATGGGCCATGGGACCTACAATTAGTATTACTGCAAATGGTCTTTGGCCCAAATTGCATTCTGGCCTTCCAAAACAGCACAGCTTACTAGTGTACCGAAATCAGACCTGGTAGAGGTTAGCATAGGAGACTAGGATCCAATGCCTGCAAACTTACGTGGAAGAGATTTATTGGGTAAGATGCAAGCTACTATTACCTGCACTCCTGAGGGACTTAATGTGCGTACTTCAGAGAGCCATTGTGAACCAGACTATTTCGGTAGTAGTCAACCTATTTTGTGTAAGTGGCAGGTACTCACTACCACTTATAAAGAAGTTTGGAACATTTTTACGAGAGTGCCTTGAAAGCCTCCAGAGATTTCTCTAGATTCTGTTTCAACCTACAGCTCAGTAAGTAGCACTTACTTTCACTTTACAGCTTATTATGACTCAGCTGGAAAGGACCACTTAATGGATCAGAAATTGGACTCCTATATCAGTAAGGAAATTGTTCTATATACTTCTAGTATTGTCGTGGCAGCATGACTCCTCCACAACGTTCAGTGGATGATTGAAGACCAGGAGAACACTTAACTCTAGCAGTTTCCAAAGGTAAGGCAGCAAAGGATTTTGTATCAACAGTCAACGGTCTGTGAGGACAGAAGATCCTGAAAATGACTGGATGGAGTCTGTGGTGATTGGAAGGAGTTAAGGGTTTTTTTTTTTTTTTGCTTTTTGGTACATTAGGAGTAGAGGTAACCTTTGAACAGGAAGTTGTAGGAAGGTTGTTGCTCAGTGCTGACGTGGAACCTTGACTCTCCGAAATTCCACTATAACTTTGGGCCCTTCAGCCAAATGAAATGGGAAAGAAGCTCACAGCTGAGCCACATAAGGTGACCATCAACCCAAACACTTCGCTGCCCTGCAGGGCACAGTACCCTCTTTCCCTGGAGGTTGAAGAGGGGATTGATAGATGATATAAATCAGACATGGTACACCCCTGGTTTATTGCAAGCTGTAAATCAAGATTATGAACAATGTATGATATGTATTTTACAAAATCCAGGGAAACTAGTGAAGGTGGAAGGATCTCGTACACCACCCACTGATGGACCATTCATCATTTACAGATGGATTTTGTAGAATTACCTTTGTGTGAAGGATATAAATATGTATTGGTCTCAAGGTTCCTAAATTACTTTTACAACATCAGCAAAACTCATTTCATCTGGTTTGGTTGGAGTAGTTAAACCTCTAAGCAAACACTGTGCCTTTAAACCGAATGCACTCAGCAAAACTGGCACTCGTTTCTCTTTGGCTATTTCATTTGCTCTGACATATTGCTCAGTTCACTCAGTATACATCAATCAGTTACCTGTTGTGCAATTGAATGCGTTTATCTTTCCAATGTAGCTAGCCATTTCTGTTTTTAAATAATAATAATTATTATCATCATCACCAGGTGTTCTGCCCTTCAGGTAATTAACTTATCTTTTTTCTATGTGATTAAGCACATTCACATTCAGTGAAATGAGGCTGATAATCTTTCTTGACCATATGTGTTTACAAATATAGCAGGAAAGGAATTGTGTACCATGTTGCATTTTGCGCCTGGGCAGCCTTGTTTGTTCTCACTGAAGGTCATTAAGCTGTGACCGTGTCATCTTTCTGAGACACTCCCTCAGCAACGCAATCATTTTACTTAGGAAGCTACTTCTTGTGCTGAACCTCATTACTTTCCATTTCCCAAAGACCGATGTTAAACATCACATCAAGGTATTTAGTAGTGACCTCACAAAGGACAGGCGGGGAGTGTTCTACACACTGGGCAACTGATTTATGGTTTTACTATGTGGATAAGCACATTCAGCTTTTATTTTGAAATGAGCTGTTGCAGATCCGTATTAGGCTGCTTCCTGTTCAGTCAGGAAATAGCCAGTAGGAAAGCGCATTGGCTGGCAGAAGGGTAGAGGTTTATGTCAGGAGTAAAAGAAGTTTCTATTGAAAGCCATTCTTTTGTTTCCCCAGCAGAAGCATTGCTTGTAAGTTGATGTTATATTGTTTAGAAGTTGATCTAAAGGTATCAATAAAATTTTGCTGAAATAAAATGTTATTTTTTAAGTTTATTAGACACTAACCAATGTGCTAATGGTTTACACATACTACTTACGTGTAGTATTTACTTGTTGGAATCTTATAACATTTACCTGCAGGAAACTTAACTAAGTTCTTATTTGCCTGTGTGCATTTATTAGAGAATGGAGCAACGTGGTGATTACACTGTACTTGGTTGTTTTTCAGTTTCACTCCTTATTCACTACATCATGCCATTGAGTCTGCAATAAACCCAAGGGGCTAGGACACTACATTCTGACTCTCATATAATTTTTGACTAGAGTTTGGCTGACTGCCTAGTTGATGCTACAACACCTCACCGAGGGAAATACACCCGGTACTCCTTGTTTATGAACCTGTGAGCTGTCCGTTTTCTGCCTTTTTTAAACGCGACTGTTGCTGTCTCCTTGCAAAGAAAGCGAGCTGCACTTTTTTCTAAGCTTGAACATCTCGCTGCACTTCAACTAATAGGTAGCTGTCTCAGGTTGATTTAAAAACTAACTCGTTGCCACTGTTACGTTGTGTAACTCCAAAATTAATCAAAAAAACATGCAGGTATGGGCAATAACTCTTTTAAGTTTCATTTCTGCTTTAGTGAGGCACGCACTTATGTCATTATACACAACACCTTCAACCTCAGCCACTCTAGAGAAAACAAAACGTTTGTCCAATGTCTGGTTATAGTACATGGCATCTAATCCAGACAGCATCCTGATAAACCTCTCCTATACCCTCGCCAAAGCCTCACCATCCTTCCTATAATGGGCGAACAGAACTGTATATAATACTTCAGAGGCACCCTAACTAAGAGTTTCACGAAATTGCAACATAACTTCCTGGCTTTTGAACTCATTGCCTCAATTAATAAAGGCAAGCATGCTATATGCTTTCTTAACCACCCTATCAATCTTTAGTCACTTTCAGGAAGGTATGAAATTGGACCTCAAGATCCCTCTGCTCATCAATGGTGTTCAGGGTCTTAATCTACCAAGGTGCAACACTTTACATTTGTCTAGTTAAACTTCATCTGCCCCACTCTCCATCTCCATCAATTCTGCAACTGATCTATATCCCTGTGTATTCTTTTCCCATCTTCTATGCTATCTACAATCTCACCACTCTTCATATCATCTGCATACTTACAAACCCACCAATGTACATTTTCATCCAGGTCATTAATATACACCACAAACCGCAGAGGTCCCAGTACAGATCCCTGTGGAAAACCACTAATCAAAGACCTCCAACTACAATAGGTCCCTTCAACCACCACCCTCTGTCTTCTACAGGCAAGACGGCTCTGAATCCAAACAATTCATTCACAATGGATTCCAATCTTCTGAATGAGCCTCCCATGAGAGACCTTGTCAAACACATTACTAAACAACATCCACAGCTCTACTTTAATCAACCACCCTGGTCACCTCATCAGAAAACTCAATCAAGTTAGTGAGATATGACTTGTCCCACACAAAGCCATGCTGGCTCTCCCTAATTAGTCCAAATGCATATAAATCCCATCCCAAGAATTCTCTCTAGTAATTTCCATACACCGACCAGATGATGGTGCCTCAGAGTACAAGGACATCACTTTAGAACAGAGATGAGGAGACATTTCTTTAGCCTGGAGAATTCATTGCCAGAGATGGCTGTGGAGGTGGGTTTATTTAAAGCAGAGGTTGATATATCTTGATTAGTCAGGGCATCAATGGTTATGGGGAGAAGGTAGGCAAATTCGGTTGAAAGGGTTAATAAATAAGACATGATGGAGTGGTGGAGAAACTCGATGGGCTGAATGGCCTAATTTGCTCCTATGTCTTGTGGTCTTATGGATGAACTCTCTATTCTTGCAGTAGCTGGCAGTCTGGATTGCTTTATGGAGTGTGGACGGATGGGTTATTTTTTGCTTGTTCCCTGATGACTTTCTATTACAGTCCAGTCCTCTAAAAGATGCAAACCTTCTATTGAATTTATTCAGTGCCAGCCTCTAAAGACTCTGGGAGATAATTTTCTGTTGTGCGCACTTCCCTAACTATTCCCACCAGGATCCCAAGCGTACCTGTGTCTCTTTGAAGCCTGTGGAAAGCTTCCAGGAGATTCAGTGGGAGTATCTTGGAAGCAGTGTCCTGAAGTGCAAATGTTATTGGAGACCTGTAGAATCAGCTGTGTTGATTTGGAGTGGGCTTTATATGAACAGTCATTTTCCAGAGTGCTGTGGAATGAAGCACAGAGGTTGTAAGTGAGAGCGTGAATGTCCCTTTATATGGCACAGCTGCAGAACAAACAGTGTTATGAATGACTGCTTGGTCTTTGACCGATGAACAACAGATGCATTTCAGAATGTCATTGGAAGCACATCTTGTGGTGGAAACATATTGCTTCAATAAGTGCAAGATACTGTAAGATGCGCATTGTCACATTTCTGCTGGTACAGATTAACTAGAAATATCTTTTATGCATTCTTCATGTAAAATGAAGCTATAATCATGTCATGCTATTTATTCTTCTTCAAATTTCTACATTAGAGTTGCTTGCAGATCCAGTTAGTTGGTTTGTTAATGTGTGGTTATTGCATTTAGTTTGTTAAAAACATTTCAGTTTGCAGTTTTATAGCTGTTTTGGTACTTGATGTATTGTCTATTCAAGCATTTTTGTTCTAGATTTTATGTAACTTATGCCTCTGAATCTTTTGGAAGTGTGTTTTTACAAATAGTTTATTCCTCCAGCATTGCTCAGTGTCTTTTGAATTGATGATTTTAGCTCTGTTGTATCCCCTTTGTGACAATGTATAATGTAGACTGTATTAGTATTTGGTGAATGTATCTTAACATTTCATCTAGAAGTCACCATTAGTAATCCATTCATGGCAGAAAAAAGTGAGACAGTTTTCTAATGGACATGACAATCTTAATAGTGGGTCTTAAATTTCAAACGGAATGAGAAATTGCTTGGCAGGCCATCAATATCAATGCTGAAAACGGATAGGTTAACAGATCAAGAATAATGTCCAGCACACTCGAAAAGGAAGGCAAAATAAAAGCTTGAAACAGAAGCAAAAACTAGGAGAGAATAAAATCTCACGCACACACACATGTTCTGGAAACATAAGCAGGCACACGGACATACAGTGAGTCATGGAGACATACATCATGGAAACGGGTCATTCACCCTACTGAGTCTGTGATGAGCATCAACCATTCATTGACACTAATCTTGCATTAATCTCATTCCTTTATTCTCCTACATTCTCATCAATTCTACCCCTCAACTAATCAGTGGGGATAAATTACTATGGCTAATTAACCCGTAAAGCTACACAGCTTTAGGATGTGGGATGAAACCACATGGTCAAAGGAAAAATATACAGAGAGTATAAAGACAGCATTTTTTAGTTAGAACTGAACATGGATCTCTGGTGCTGTGAGACCACAGCTCTGAACACAAACACACATGCAAATGCATGCAAGATCACACAGAGACACATGTAGATATGCACACATTCACTTACACAAACACACCCTCCATACAGATATGCACACAGAAAGTAGAATAGTTAGTAACACTGTTTCTATCAGTGAAGATGAAGTGACATGAAACCTGAACTTTACGTAACTGTCTTATTTCACTGATGTACCTAGAGAATGAATAATCATGCCCCAGCCAGGACTGGCACACACCAAGAGTAGATGAGGAGAATTCCTGAAAGGAAAATAGTTGTATTCCATATTTTGTAATGCTGCAATGGCCAAAACATTAAGATAGGCCCTTCCTCCATGAATTCTTAGAACATGCAAAGTGGAGATAATGACTGAGATGTGAGTTGAGAGAATCTTCACAGTGAGGAGATTGTGCAGCCGGGTGACTTGGGAGGCTGGAGTGTATTGGGAAGATAAAGCAGAAATTGGGACTCTGGGGAAGATATTCCATCTCAATAACTGGGAAAACCTTGTCATCAAGTGTGAGATGCTATCAAGGTTGCTGTTGCGATACCACTTGACCAGCTGATCTATTTCACTTCTGTACGCCTCCACATCACCGTCTGAGATTCTGCCAACAACTGTGCTGTCATTGCCTAATGGCAATTGAACTGTGCTTAGCCACACAGTCATGAGTGTAGTAGAGCAGAGCAGTGGGCTAAGAAAGGGGTTAGGTGATTTATTGGTGATTGGGGAATGCTCAGCTGGTTGAAATGGGGAGGGATGATGGTAAAATTTTAAACCAAGTTAACTTCCCTAGACTCCTATGGTGTAATGGGAAGGATAATAAATCAGCCATGACGGAATGGCGGCACAGACTCGATGGACTGAATGGCTTAATTCTCCTGCTATGTCTTATGGACTCCTGGCAGCAGCCTAGATAAGACTGGGCTCTTTAGCAGGCTTTAATAGTCTGATGGGTAATCTGTTGGATGTTATTGTTTCAGAGTTGGCAAAGCTGAGGAGCCTTTTTTGGTATCTCTCTGTGTGATATCTGGCTTCATGTTTGTATTACTAACTCATTATTTATGCAATTTTGGATCGATTTACAATTGAAAAATTGCCATATGAAAGTAACTTATTATTTCTCATTATACATTTTATCTCACGAGTTGATGCACCTCTGAATTCTTCTTTCAAATTCAGAAATTTGGAATCAAGTTTAACATGTCCAGTCTTACTGGATTTGTTTTTCAAACAACTGATCTTCAAATTATTGGCTTAGATAGCATGGGATCAAATAAATCAATTCACACAAAACAGTGAACTAAGAGCCAGGTTCTAACATAGAATATAGAACAACACGCCCTTCAGCCCACGATGTTGTACTGACCTTTTAACCTACTCCAAGTTCAATTTAACCCTTCCCTTCCACATAACCCTCCATTTTTCTTTCAGCCATGTGCCTCCCTGAGTCTCTTAAATGTCCCAAATGTACTTGCCTCTACCTCTACCTAAGGCAGCATGTTCCATGTTCCTACCACTCTCTGTGTAAAACCCATCTCTGACATCCTCTCTATACTTCTCTCCAATCACCTTAACATTATGCCTCCATGCACTAGCCATTGCATCTTTGGAAAAAGTCTCTGGCTGTCCACTCTGACTACACTTCTTATCATCTTGTAGATCTCTATCAAGTCCCTTCTCCTCTTTTGCTCCAAAGAGAAAAATTCTATCTTGCTAAACCTATCCTCATAAGACATGCTCTCTAATCCAGGTAGCATCCTGGTAAATCTCCTCTGCACCCTCTCTAAAACTTCCACAGTCTTTCTATAATGAGGCGGTCTGAACTGAACACAGTATTGCAGGTGTAATCTAACCAGTTTTATAGTGCTTCAACATTACCTCACTGCTCTTCAACTTAGCCCTCCAACTACTAAAAGCTAACATACCATATGCATTCTTAACCACCCTCTCAATTTGAGCAGCAACATTAAGAGATCTATGGTGGTGGATTGCAGGATCAGTCTGTTCCTCCATACTGCTAAGAATCCTGCCATGAACTCTGTATCCTGCCTTCAAGTTCATTCTTCTAAAGTATATCATTTCACACTTTTCCAGATTACATATCTTCCACTTCTCTGCCCAGTTCTGCATCCTATCAACGTCCCCTTGTAACCTATGACAACATTCTACATTATCCAACCTTTGTGTCATCTAAAAAGTTATTAAACCGCCCTGCCACTTCCTCGTCCATGTCATTTATAAAGATCACAAAGCGCACGGGTCACAGAACAGATATTTTTGGAACAAAATTGGTAACCAACCTCCAGGGAAAATATGCTCTGTCTACTACTACCCTTTGGCTCCTGTGGTCAAGCCAATTCTGAGTCCACACAGCCAAGTTTCCCTGAATCCAAAGCACCCTGTCTTTCTGAATGAGCTTACTTTGGGGCAACTTGTCCAACATCTTACTAAATCCATATACAGCACATCCACTGCTCTGCCTTCTTCAATTTGTTTTGTCACTTCCTCAAAGAATTCAATCAGGGTTGTGAGGTATGATCTGCCCCTCACAAAGCTATGCTACTATAGATCATAGGCAATATTTTAGCTAATGATTGGTTGAATGTTAGATGACGATCATCAGATGGATCAGTTTTGTGGATTCTGAGGTGTTTGATAAGGTAAGGGAACTGCAGTGGTTGGAACAAAAGGTTTCTGATAGGACAGGCAGGTGGGTAGCATGTGAAATAATGTGCACTCTTTGCTGTTTACATGGGACTTCTGAAACATGGACTCCACTTCTCAATACCTGGTAATTTTTTTCAAGAAGGCTTTCAGTATATTTTTAATTATTTTCCTTGGTCTGCCTGTGGTGATCTCTTTGCATGAATGAGCATGAAAGCAAGAGTGTCCACATTGGGAGTCTGGTGTTGGGCATGGAAATAACATGGCCTGCACAATGGAGCCAACTCAGGGTAGTTAGTTCTTCAGTGCTGGAGAAGCTGTCCTGCAAGAGGACCTGACATTGTTTTACATCCTTCATGTGAATATGGAACAACTTGAATAGACAACATTTAAGTATTCTCTAATGTCCAGAAGTAGTCCAGGTCTCAGAAATATATTGGGTAAAAATGTTTACCGCTGCCTAGTAAGCAATGAGTTTTGTTCTAGGTTTAAGTTCTAATTCTTCAATTATCCTTTCTTGTAGTTGACTAAAAGCTATGTTAGCACATTGAAGGTAGTGGTGAATTTTATAATCTGTCTGCTTTCACTGTGGGGTATCTCACAAGACATTAGATGTTGTCCATATTTTGAAGCGTCAATGTGAACCTTTATAAGTTGGAAAACAGCAGGAGGACTGATGCAAAACTTTATCTATAGATGCCATTAGACTGTAGATGAAAGCAAAGGCCTTATTGTAAAGTGGAATCTTGCAGCATTGCGATTCTGAGAATGACAAAGGAGGCAAAGGTAATAAACATTAGTTCAAAAACTGAGGATACTATGATTGAGAAGTGTAGGCTGCATTCAATCTTGGGAGCTAAGGAGGAAGTGTAAGTTTGTTCTGGAAATTATATCAGTAAAACTGAGAATAATGAAGAGAAACATGGTAGGAATTAGAGGTGAAAGTAATCACTTTTTCAGAGCAAGCTTTTTCTTGTATCCTGTACAGGAAAGTGGGAGAAGTGTTGGTTATTCTTCCCTGAGAAACATTCATGTCTCGAACAGATGGGCTTTCTGGAAAATTAACAATTTTAAAAGGAAAAGCAATGTTTGGCATGAAATGAAATCAATTTTGGAGGCAGCTTCAGCTATGAGGAAGATTTTAGAATTGGATATACACTAAGGAGAGCAAAGCCAATTATATCAACAACACCCCTGAATGCACATGAGCTAATAAATGCAGTACTTATCTCTCCTTTTATCTTCACTTCTATGACTATCAGATTGGACAGATAGGTAACTACTCACTTCCAGAGGCGTGTAATTACTGCTCTAAAGTTGATCACTAGCCAGAGTATTAAACCACTTCAGGAATGTGTTTGTTTTTTATTCCTTCATCACAGGAAAAACCTGGCCTATTTTTTAGCTTCATCTTTACTAGTTTGATGCAACAATTCAGTGATGCAGATAAGAGGAATTATTTTAATTAATATTCAACATGTTTATGAAGGCAAGACCAACTTAAATTCTTATAGATTTCCAACATCCAGCATCAACAGGATTGGACCACTGAAGCATATTTCCCTTCCCTCCCTTTCAGTACTTGCCATCTAACAGTGTTTTCCCATGCAACTACAGAAGATGCTCAACCTCTCATTTAACCTCTTCACTTCCTACTATTCAAGAGCCCAAACAGTCTATCCAAGTGAAGGATAAATTACTTGCACTTCTTCCAGTCCAGCAAAATGTATTCAGCGTTTACAATGTGGTCTTCTCTACACTGGGAAAATCAAATGCAGAATGATGATAACTTTGTGTGCTCCCTGCATTCAGACTGAGCGTCTGGTTGCCTGCTGCTCTAATTCTCCATCTCACTTTCACTCGGACCTATCCGTCAGTGAGCTCCTGCACCATTACAAAGTGGCCCAGTACAAAGCTGAGGAAAAATAATTTTTTTTTTGTCTGGATACATTGCAGTTTTATAGACTCAATAGTGAATCCTCCATCTTTAGTTAACTCACTCTTTCTGTTTGTATCAAAAACATGCCATATCTGTTGTAAGTCTTCTGTGATTTTGGCTCAGTTTTTCGGTCTCCCTCAGCACAGCCTGAGAAGCTAGGCATGTCAGACTGTGCTAATGAAGGGAGAAAAACTGAGCAGAATGATATCAACACCAAAGACAGACAAACAAGCATGATCACCCCCTAACTGCCATACTTGCCCGCTTGGGCAGGTCTCACCATATTACAGGTATTCCCTTGGTGTAATCTATTCCATCTGCTACCTGCTCTGCAGCTTAACATATCTATCTTTCTCAGTCCTGACAAAGGGTTCTGCCATTGAAACTTGATGCTACCCAAACTTACTGAGTGTCTCCAGCATTTTCTCTTTTTATGTAAATCTCTTCATTCTATTTGCTGTACTGGACCTATGTGTAACAATGAGATAGGGCAATTCCAATTTCAATTTATTTAAACAAAAAGTTACAAACAAATCAGAAAATATTCCGGGTGGCTGATGTGGCCAATGGAAGCTCCATAGAATTAGTCCTTGCCTGGACAGTGTTGAAAGAGATTTATTCTGCATCTGATTTACTGAAGTTGATAGGAAGCCGTGAGATGCAGTAACATAACAAAGCCTTTCCCCTTCAACAAACCTGCTCATTTCCTAATATTTGTTTATGTGGCTCAGTGCCAAATTTTGACTGATTATGATCTTCCAGAGCATCTTGTGATAAATTTATTGCAGTAAAGTTGTTGTACTGCACGAGATTTGTGAGTGATTGGTCTGACAGGAAAAAAGTTCAAAGTAAATTTATTATCAAAGTACGTATACTGTATGTCACCATGTACAACCCTGAGATTTGTTTCCCTGTGGGCAACTCAGTAAATCCAAGAAACATAACAGAATCAATGAAAGACCGCGCTCAGCAAGATGTGCAAAGAACCAATGTGCACAAGACAGCAAACTGCAAATAAAAAAGAAAAACAACTAATAAATATCGAGAACATGAGATAAAGAGTCCTTGAAAGTGAGTTCATAGATTGTGGGCCAGGCAGCATCTATAGGAAGAAGCACTGTCGACGTTTCGGGCTGAGACGAAGGGTCTCGGCCTGAAACGTCGACAGTGCTTCTCCCTATAGATGCTGCCTGGCCTGCTGCGTTCCACCAGCATTTTGTGTGTGTTGCTTGAATTTCCAGCATCTGCAGATTTCCTCGTGTTTGTGTTCATAGATTATGGGAACAGTTCAGTGATGGGGTAAATGAAGTTGAGTGAAGATATCCCCTTTGTTTCAAGAGCCTGATGGCTGAGGGGTAATGACTGTTCCTGAACTTGTTGGTGTGAGTTCTAATGCTCCTGTACCTCCTTCCTTATGGCAACAGTGAGAACAGAGTATAGCCTGGGTGGTATGTGTCTTGGATGATGGATGCTGCTTTCCTGCGACTGCTCCCTGTGTAGCTCAATGGTGGGGAGGGCTCTAGTCATGATAGGCTGGGTCATATTCACTACTTTTTGTAGGATTTTTCCTTCAAGGACATTTGTGAGTCTGATGGACAGATAACTTACATCCTGGACTCGTGTTTTGAGAGACACAGCTTTTGGCAAAAGTTGAAAAAGACTCCCTCTATATTTCCTTCATAAGGATAAAAGGCATCCTTTCAGGAACATAAAGATAAAAAGCCATTTCTGTGTGAGTCCAGCAATGAAAAGATGGGACCTTGGTTGCAGCTGTAGTGCAGCCAAAATGTATTCCCTCCAGAGGAAAATTATCTTGAAAGTGAGGAAGTGATGAAAAATTAAAGTCCAATTGGCCTCCTCAAAGTGCTTCCTGTGCAACAACTCACAGTTCATTGTTCTAGGTTCCACTGTATTCTGTAACTTTACATAGCTTGACATGTGAAGTAAGTTTTGAAGAGTAAACTAAAGTGCTAATTTAGTAAGATATTAGGACATTGTTTAACTAATTCTTCAAATTCATGCTTTTTTTGCAAAATCTCACATGACAACAAAGCAGCGTACAGGAGTGAGATAGATCGGCTGCTTGAGTGGAATCACAACAACAATAATGTCAATAAGACCAAGGAATTGATTGCGGGCTTCAGGAAGTGGAAGTTGGGAGAACAAGCACCAGTTCTCATTGAGGGGTCAACATGGTGGAAAGTGTGAGCAGCTTCAAGTTCCTGGGTGTCAGCTCATCAGAGGATTTATCCTGGATCTAATACATTGATGCAATCATGAAGAAGGCATGCCAGTAGCCCTACTTCATTAGAAGTTTGAGAAGATTTGGGTTATCACCAAAGAGCTTTGCAATTTTCTATAGATTTATGATGCAGCGCCTTCTGACTGAACATAGAGCATAGAACATAGTACTACTCAGTGGCCCATAATTTTGTGTCAACCTTTCCACATACTCCACAATCAATCTAATCTTTCCCTCTTACATAGACTAGACCCTCCAGTTACCTTTCATCGATACAACTCTCTAAGGGTCTCTTAAGTGATCCTAATGATCAGTGACTACCACCACTCCCTGTGTTGCATTCTAGGCACTTATCACTCTCTGTGTTTATAAAAAAAAATCCCACCTCCTACATCTCCCCTAAATATTCCTCCAATTACCTTAAAAGGACATCATCTGGTATTGGTCATTGCCGCCCTGGGAAAATAGTGCTAGCTATCCACATTATCTATGTCTCTTATAATCTTATACAGCTCTATCAATACACTTCCTTTGCTTCAAAGAGAAAAACACCAGCCTGCTCAGCTGATCCTCAAAAGACATGTGCTCTAATCCAGACAGCATCTACATCCTTCTTGGAGCGAATCGACCAGAACTGAACGCAATACTGCAAGTGTAATCTAAGCAAAATTTTATGGAGGTACAACATTACCTTGTGGCTCTTGAACTTAATCCATAAGGCCATAAGACCACAAGATATAGGTGCAGAATTAGGCCACTAGGCCTCATTGGGTCTGATCTGCCTTTCGATCATGGCAGATTTATTATCTCTTTCAAGCCCATTCTCCTGCCTTCTGCCCGTAATCTTTGATGCCCTGACTAACCAAGAACCTATCAACCTTTGCTTTAAGTATACCTAATGATTTGGCCTCTGCAGAAGTTTGTAGCAAAGAATTATACAGATATACCACCATCTGGCTAAAGAAATTCTTTCTCATCTACATTCCAAGTGGATGTTCCTCTATTCTGAGGCTGTGCCCTCTAGTCCTAGATTCCCCCATTACAGGAAACATCCACTCCATCTAGGGCTTTCAATATTCAATAGGTTTTAATGAGATCCTCCCATCATTCTTCTAAACTCCCACTATTAGAAGTCCAAAGTCATCAAATGCTCCCATATGCTAACCCTTTCATTCCTGGAATCATTCTTATGAACTTTCTCTGAACCCTCTCTAATGCTAGCACATAGATAAGGGACCCAGAACTGCCACAATACACCAAATGTAGTCTGTCCAATGCCTTGTAAAGACTCAGCATTACACTCTTGCTTTTGTATTCTAGTCCTCTCGAAATTAATGCGAATATTGCATTTGCCTTCCTTACCACCGACTTGACCTGTGAGTTAACCTCTATGGAATTCTTTTCAAGTCCTCCCAAGTCCCTCTGAATCTCTGATTTTTGAATTTCCTTAATGTACAGAAAATAGTCTATGCCTTTATTCCTTCTACCAAAGTACATAAACATGCACTTCCCTACACTATATTCCATCTGCAACTTTTTTGTCCATTTTCCCAATCTGTCCAAGCCCTTCTGAAGACTGTCTGTTTCCTCAAAACTACCTGCCCCTTCACCTATCTTTGTATCATCTGAAAACCTGACCACAAAGCCATCAATTGCATCATCCAAATTGTTGACATATAACGTGAAAATAAATGGTCACAATACCAACCCCTGCAGGATACCACTAGTCCCACTAGTCCCACTAGTTACAGTAAGCAACTAGAATAGGCCCCATTTATTCCCACTCTTTTCCTCCTGCCAGTCAGCCAATCTTCTGTCCATATTGGTATCTTTCATGTAATACCATCTTGTTAAGCAGACTCGTGTGTGGTACCTTCTTAAAGACCTTCTGAAAATCCAAGCAAAAAGACTTTCATTTGTCTATCTTGCTTGTTACTTCTTCAAAGAATTCTAACAGATTTGTCAGGCAAGATTTCCCCTTAACTTTGGCCTACTTTATCGTGCACCTCCAAGTACCCCAAAGCCTCACCATTAATAATGGATTTCAGCATATTTCCAACCACCAAGTCAGTCTAAAAAAAATTTCCTTTTTTTCCTCCCTCTCATCTTAGAGTGGAGTGACATTAACAATTTTCCAGTTCTCTGGAAACATTCTAGAATCTAGTGATTCATGAAAGACCATTACTAATGACTCCTTTAGCTACATTTTTAAAACCCTGGGGTGTAGTCTATCTGGTCCAGTTGACTTATCTACCTTCAGATCTTTTAGCTTCCCAAGCACCCTCTCCTTAGTAATAGCAACTACACTCACTCTGCCCCTTGACACTCTTGAATTTCTAACATATTGTTAGTGTATTTCACAGTGAGGACTGATGCAAAATGCTTATTAATTAATCTACCATTACTACCTCTCCAGTCTCATTTTCCAGTGGTCTAATATCCACTCTCATCTCTCTTTTACTCTGTACATCTGAAAAGAAAATTTCTGGTATCCCTTTTGATACTATTGGCTAGCTTCCTGTCATATTTATCTTTTCTCTCCTAAAGGTTATTTTAGTTGCCTTCTGTTGGCTTTGAAAAGTTTCCCAATCCTCTAACTTGTGACTAATTTTTGCTCTATTATATAACCTCTCTTTTGCTTTAATGCTGTCTTCGACTTCCCTTCTCAGCCATAGTTAACATTCTCCTTTTAGAATACGTTTTCATCTTTGGGATGTATCTATCTTGTGCCTTCTAAATTGCCCCCAGAAACTCTAGCCATTGCAATTCTGCCATCATCCCTACCAGTATTCCCTTCTAATCAACTTTGGCCAACTCTTCTCTTATGGCTTTAATTTCTTTACCCCACTGTAATAGTGATACATCTGACTTTAAGTTCTCCCTCTCAAACTACAGGATAAACTCTATCATATTATGATCACTGCCTCTTAAGGCTTCCTTTACCTTAAGGTCCCTAAGCAAATGTGGTTCATTACACAACACCCATTCCAGAATTGTCTTTCCACTAGTGAGCTCAACTACAAGCTGTTCTAGAAAGCCATCTTATGGGCATTCTACAAATTTCCTCTCTTGGAATCCAGCTCCAACCTGATTTCTACCTGCATTTGAAATTCCCCATGGCTATCATAGCATTGCCCTTATTTAATACCTTTTTTATTTCCTGTTGAAAATTATATCACACATCCTGGGTACTGTTTGGATGCCTATATATAGCTCCCATTAGAGCCTTCTTACATTTGCAGTTTCTTAACTCTACCTACAAATATTCTATATCTTCTGATCTGATGTCACCTATTTCTAAGGATTTATTTAAAATTTTTTTAACCAATAAAACCACCCCATACCTTCTGCCTACCTGCCTGTCCTTTCAATACAATGTGTATCCTTGGATGTTAAGTTCCTATATGATCTTCTTTCAGACACAACTCAGTGCTGCCTGCAAAGTCATACCTGTCAATCTCTAATTGCACTATAAATTAATCTACCTTATTCTGTATACTGTGTGCATTCAAATATAATCCCTTCAGTCCCATACTGTATTCATCACCCTTTTTGATATTGCACCCACTTTACATCTCAACTCATCCAATTGGCTGCAATTTTGCCCCATCATCTGCCTGTCCTTCCTCACAATCCCACTACACACTGCATCAAGTTGTATAACAACTGCCCCACCCTCAGCCCTATGACTCCGATACCCATTCCCCTGTGAAATTAGTTTAAATTCTCCCTAACTTCTCTAATTTCCAGTCCAATGAAAGCCAACACATCATGTGCACTCTTATCTGTACTATAAACTTGCATGAAAACTTTGAGGAATCTATGGGCGTGGATCCCAAATCCCTATGCTCCTCTACACTACTAAGAATCCTGCCATTAACCTTCTACTCTGCCTTCAAGTTTGACCTTCCAAAGTGTGACTTCCCTCTTTTCAGATTGAATTCCATCCGCCACTTCTCAGCCCAGCTCTGCATTCTGTCTATATCCCATTGCCACCTTTGACAAGCTGCTGGCCTATCCCCAACTCTGCCAACCTTCATGTCAGCTGCAAATTTGCTTACCCATTCTTCTACTTCCTCACCTAAGTCATATAAAAATTATAAAAAGCAGGGGTCCCAGAACAGATTCCTGTGCTAGACCACAAGTCATGGACCTGTAGGCAGAATATGCTCCTTCTACCACCACCCTTTGTGCTCTGAGAACTAGCCAGTTCTGAATGCATGCTGCCAAGTTTCCATGGATCCATGACACATAACTTTCTAAATGAGTCTTTCATAGTGAACCTTGCCAAATGCCATACTAAAATCTATATACACCACATCCACCTCTCTACCTTCATCAATTTTTTTGTAAACAAAATGTTGATGGTAGAATGGTTGCATTATCCAATGGTATTGAGGCTCCAAAGCACAAAATCAAAAGAGGCTGCAGAAAGTTGTAGACTCAGCCAGTTCCATCTCAGGCAAAACCCTCCCCTCATCAAAGATGTCAAGAGATGGTGACTCTAGAAGGTAACATTCATCGCTAAAGACCCTCACCATATTGGACATGCCCTCTTGTTATTACTACCATTTGTGTTGGGCTACAGAAGCCTAATAACCCATACTCAGAGATTTAGGAACAACTTCTTCCCCTCCACCATCAGGTTTCTGTATTGTCTACAGCCCTTCAACACTATTTCATTGTTCCTTTTTGTTTGCATCATTTATTTATTTTGTAATTTATTGCAACATGCACAAAATGCTGGAGGAACCCTGCACATCAGGCAGCATCTATGGAAATGAATGATGTTTTGGGCCAAGACCTTTCTTCAGGAATGGAAAGGAAGGGGGAAGACACCAGTATTAGAAGATAGAAGAAGGGGACGAACAACTAGCTAAGGTGATAGGTGAATACAGGTGGGTGGAAAGAGAAAGGCCAGAGAAAAAGGAATCTGATAGAGGAGAGTGGACCATGGTAGAAAGGGAAGAAAGAGAGGCAGAAGTGGGAGGTGATAGGCAAGTGAGGAGAAGAGATACAAGGCCAGATTGGCGAACAAATGAAGAAGGAAGGAGAAGGGAAAAAAAATTACCTGAAGGAGAAATTGATGTTCATGTCATCAGTTTAGAGGCTACCTGGACAGAATGAGGTGTTGCTCCTCCACCCTGAGTGCGGTTTCATCATGGCAAATAAGGAAGCCATGGATCAATATGTTTGAACAGGATTAGGTATAGGAATTAAAATGGTAGGCCAGCAGGAAATTCTGGGGAGTGGCGATGCTCAACATAGCGGTCCCTTAATTTATGTCGGATCTCACCAATGTAGGGGAGGCCACCTCAGGAGCATCGGATGCAATACATTACCTCAACAGGTTTGCTGGTGAAGTGTTTCATCACCTGGAAGGACTGTTTGAGGCTGTTAATGATGGAGAGGGAGGACATGAGGAGGGTGAAGAATGGAGGTGAGGGTGTCACTTGCTGGAATATGCAGCAGGCGGGAGATTAGAGGGGAAGAATGAATGAAGGAGTGATTCCTGCTGAAGTTGAGAGATGCAAGGTGGGGGAAGGAACAGTTGTGTTTGTTGGTAGGATCCCATTGAATATGGAGATGTGGAGAATGATGTGCCCAATGAAGGTTGTGGAAGATGATTGGAGTAAATGTGACATGAAGCTGAACTCATTAATGTTGGATTAGAAATTAATACTTTTGGTTAACCAATATTTTGAAAGGAATCAATCACTGAGCCTCCACAACTCTTCAGGACAGAATTCCAAAGTTTAGGTGAAGAAAATTCAGTCCAAAGTGGACTATCCCTTATTTTGAGACTTTGATTCCTACTTCTTGATTCTTCAACCAGGGGAAAAATTATTCTTGTATCTACCCTATTAAATTCCCTTGCAATTTTCAACAAAGTCATCATTCATCGCTTAGTATTTTTGTTTTCTTTTCTCCACTGAAGTGGATAGTCTGACATCTTTTTACACTGTTCTCCATTTGCCACATTCTTGTCTATTCACTCAGCTTGTCTATATTCTTTTGAGGTCAGTTTGCATCCCCGTCGTTATTTACATTATTACATAGTTTTATGCTATCAGTAAAACTGGAAATGTTACACTTGGTTCCTCAGCTAGATCATTAATAAGATTTGTGGAAGCAGTGACACATATGGTACCCTGTTCATCACAGCCTGCCAACCCTGAAGGGGTGCATTTACACTATTCCTAGTTTTTCTTTACAATCAATCAGCCAACTGTTAACTCATGTTAGATCATTACCCTCAGTTCCATGTTCAACAACCTTCTGTGTGGGACTTTATTGAAAGCTTTCTGAAGACCCAACAACATCACGATATCCATTTAATCTAGAGAAAACATTCCAGAATCTATGGAATTTAGGAAGATGATAAACAGAGCATCTATAACCATCACATTAAAAACTCTGGGATGTGGACCATCTGGTTGTAAGGATTTGTTAGCCTTCAAGTTCCTATCTTCTCCAGTATTATTTTACCAGCACTAATTACTTTTGCTTCCTCAATTCTACTGAACCCCTGGTTCTCTAGTGTTTCTGGAAAGCTATTTATGTCTTCTTCCATGAAAGCAGATGCAAAGTATTTATTTAATTGTTCTGCCATTTCCCTTTTTGTCATTTCAAATTTTTCCTGCTCCAACTGTAATGGAACCACATTTCCCCATGCCATTATTTTCTTTTTACATACCTATTGAAGCACTTACCATCTGTTTTTATGTTTCTTTCTAGTTTACTTTCCTAGTCTATTTTCCTTGTCTTTATCAATTTCTTGGTCATTCTTTGTTGAATTCCATAACAGCTTTTTCTGGAAACTTTATAACATTTTTACTAGATTTAATAGCATTTTTAATTTCACCTGGAATTCAAAATTGGGCCTCCTTTCATTTTGGGTCTTTGTAGTTTGGAGTAATAAATATCTGTTGCACATCATGTTAATGCTAGCCATTGGCTATTCCCACTGTCATCTCTTTTAATGTACTTCTTAGCCAACCCTTCCTCATACTGCACCTTCCTAGTTCTCTGAATCCTTTTGCATGGTCTCGACACAAAATGTCAGCCATCCCTTTGCTTGCATAGTTGCAGACTGACACACAGTTCTTCCAGCATTTTTGTTTTGCTCAAGATTCAAGCAGCTACAGTCTCTGCAGTATTTGTTTTCACTGTTTTCTTTTTTAAGATTAAAATCCTGGATTCAGAATAAACTACATTAGTTTTGAAGTTAATAGAAAATTCTATCATATATGGCCACTGTTTTCTGAGGTATGTTTACCCTGTCAAATTGGATGGACAAGATCTAAAATGGCCTATGTTCTAATACAAATTGTTAAGCTATTGATCTGACATTTTACTATGTATTGATTCCAGAAATTCATCTTCTACATTGCAAATACTAATTTGATTTGCCAAGTCTGGATGTAGATTAAGTTCCCCGATGTTTATTATGTTATCCTTCTTACCTGGACCTCTAATTTCCTCATTTATACTATGTCCCAATTCAGTACTAAATGAAGGAATATACACTATTCTTCAATGTTTTCTTTCCCTTTTTGTTCCTTTGTTCTGCAAGACTATTCTATTTCTGTATTAAAATCTGCTGAGCCTAGATCCTTCCCAATTGCTGTACTGTTACCATTAATTAAAAGTGTTACAGTACCTCTCAACCTTTTCTCTTATGGCCTGCCTTTCCTGAGTGTCCCTGGAATATTCAGTTTCTCTTCTGTCAA
This sequence comes from Hemitrygon akajei, assembly GCF_048418815.1. NCBI lineage: Eukaryota > Metazoa > Chordata > Chondrichthyes > Myliobatiformes > Dasyatidae > Hemitrygon > Hemitrygon akajei. The sequence goes on from NC_133133.1 coordinate 41,768,677, forward strand.
ATTACAGCTAAATTTCTGTTTGACAATTCCATCATACCAAACTTTGACCAACTGTGCCCTTAATTCGTCCTACGCACTTGGTCTTTCAAAATGTTTCTGTATTCTGACTCTATTTGTTGTCTGACTATGTATCCTAACTGTTTAGTTTGTTTTTCAATTCTAGTTTTGTTTTCTTCCCTCTGGATTCTCCCATCAGATCCCTATCCCATTGCCAACTAGTCTAAATGCTTTCCAATAGCAATAACAAGTGCCTCTGAGGGATTTGATATTAGTTTCTATTGAAATGTTAGCTCTGCCTGAAGTGTTGAGTTTTGTAGTATCTCTATTTTTATTTCTGATTTCCAAAATCTCCTTTCATTTTGGGACTTTGTAGTTTGGAGAATTAAACCTGCTTCTGGGCATCTATAAAGTTGCAATATTGGTTAAATGTTTTTATTTATCTTCCCTTACTTTTATATGTTCATTTTTCTCTGTAACTGTATGGTTTGATTGAAAATTTCAACTCAGGTAAAATTGTGGCTGTGACCTGTGTTTTACTGCTGATTTGTATGTTGTAGTTTCAGAATATTGCCCTACACTATGCTTAGTAACCTGTGAAATGATAGATCAATTTAATAATATACTTATAGCAATAATTCTGTATTTGAAAATTAGTGCCCAGCCATTCACTAAAATCATTTAGAAATAAATTGCCCAGAAATGGTAAAGTTTTTGAAAAAAATACATTAGCTGCTGTTATACAGATTCTGCCTTCCATTACCAGTATTATATCCCATTAGAGGCTCAAGTTGAGACTAAGAGAAAGAGAAAAAAAATACTTTACAAGCTGAACCTTCCACACCAAAGGTCTTTGGTCTCTGATTTTGCTTTCCCCACTGTAAAGCTTGGAAACTGTAGAAGAAATTACTCAGGCATCAGTTTTGGGGAGAAGCTTGCAGAGAAGTGACATGGAGAAAGAAAATCACACTAGCGGAAGGATAGGATTGCAGAAGAGAAAGAGAACACTGGGATTAAAAAGAGTTTATCTAGAGGAGTGGATTTGTTTAGGGAATAGATATTGGTAGCGTTCAGTGCAGAGGATGGAAGGAGGTGGGAGACATTACTAAGAAAATCACGTAAAGAAGAACCAGTCCGGAAAGGGATAAATACCTCAAATTCCCTTGCATCGGCTCAGGTAAAAATGGATCTTTTAATTAAGTCAGTTGGGTATATAATGCCTATGGCATTGATAGACCTCATTGTCATCAGAATGACTATTGAATGAGTTTGACATTGCTCTGTATGACTGCTGACCTTTGTGCCCGTGAGCGCTAAAGCATGGAGGATCCAGGTCAACATTCCTGAAAACTGTTACTGGCATACTAAGCACTTAATTGTGCTTATTGCCAAGAATCTGATTTTTTTTTTGCACTGAGGTTATGTGGGAGAAATTCCAGGTCAAGATGTATAGTGTTACCCTAAAGTATAAGGATGAGAGTAGTGGATAGGAGAGGCACAGGGCAGCACTTTAGGACATTTAGTAGACCAGTAGAATGGAAGATGTTCTGTTGATTCCCAGAGATGCATTTTCAGAGAGTTTCGCCTCTACAGAATAAACACAGAAGTTTCTGTAAATGCTGGAAATCTTAAGCAACACACACAAAATGCTGGAGAAATTCAGGCAGCAGCTATGGAGGGGAATGAGCAGTCAACACTTAATTGAGTCCTGGTGAAGGATCTCAGCCTGAAGTGCCAATTAGATGCTGCCTGGTTTGCCGTGTGCTCCTCTAAAGAATGATTTGTAAACACCTGAGGGGGTTTATCTATGTTCCTGTCAAAATGCAAACAAGATAGGTTGAGATGGGATAAAAGGGAGTTTGCATGAAACATGGAGATGATTGAAGATCAGTGTCCTGTTGGGTTAAGGGTCTGGTGCTGCAGAATTTAGGTACATTTGGTTATGGAGACACAAGTGACTGCAATCCTGGTTATCAGCAGCAAAGTAAAAAAACAGCTGAAAGAACTCAGCAGGTCAAGCAACATCTATGGAGGCAGAGGGATAGGTGACATTTTTGGATTGACACCCTGCATCAAGACTGATGGTATAGAGGGAAGAACCTGTTAAGGAGGGGAATGATGTGCTGATAAAGCCCAGTGGGGGGAAGGGATAGTGGAGGTAGTGACAGAGGTTGAACCATCATTAAGGAACCCCATCAACCCAAGACATGTACTCTTCTCATTGCTACCATAGAAAGGAGATACAGGAACCAGAAAATACACACTTAATATCTTAGGAACAGCTTCTTCTCTTCCTTCATCATATTTCTCAATGTAATTTATAGTTTTTTATGTATTCCATTGTACTGCTGCCACAAAACAACAAATTTCACGATGTATGCCAGTGATTCTGTGCCCCGATTCTAATTCTGCTTCTGATAAGTAAAGAAAGCAAAAGGCTCGTTCTGGAATGCGATAAGTAAGCAAGGTGGTAGGTGGAACCAGACAGGGAAGGGATGATAGGCTGGTGGAACCAGAAGGGTAGGGGACTGGGGACATTTCGGGTTAAGTTTGCTGGGTAGAAGGTACCATGTGAGGGAAGGAAAAGAAACTGGATTCTGGGGATTCTTGGGGTGGGGGGGGGGGGAGGAGAGAGAGAGAGACTCACTGAATCTAAAGGAGAAAGAAATCAACATAGGGATGTGGGTTACCTTCAATTGAAAAATTCACTGTTCATACATGGGTATCTTGTTTTTTAATAGGTACCGATACGATGGGCTGAAAGGTTTTCTCTGCTGTCAGTTTTCTATGATTGTGTAAAGACTATTCTGTATAGTCAGTAAAGAGAACAAACAGTTTGCCCAAACTGTCAATTCATTTAGACATAATAAAGGTTAGGTACGCTCTGCTGGTATCGGAAAAAGATTTGGCCTATCAGAATTAGGTGTGCAAGGTATATGGCTTTCCATTAAATCTATTTACTTGGGTATTCTCAAGTTGTTCTTGTTACAGTTAACTGCTCCATCTGTGATTCTTTTCTAACAATTCAATGTTCCCCAAGGCTGTCCATCTTCTCTTCCGGTTGCTCATTCCCAGCATTAACTTCTTTCAATCATCATCATGTCCCATGAACTCATTTGCTGATACAACTTGCAGCTGTTGACACCCTCGATGGTGCTGCTGCCAACCCTTTATGTATTCCTGCCACTCATTTCCTTCCCGCTGTTCAGAAGTTAATGCTACCGATTAACTAGACACCCTGCATATCAAATTGGGGCCTCAAATTAATCTCTCCATTTAAACTCCTCACGGCAGCTGCTGTGCTCTGTGTCATAGATTAGTTGCATATTGATTGTATGGGGATTCTGAGATTTATATAAAATGTCTTATTATAGACGTTGGGGCAGAAGGAAATAGCAACTAACAGCATACTGGATTTTTTGGAAATAGCATCAGGAATGCAGGCAGATTAAGGAAAGGTGTAAAAACCACAAGGGGACTTCAACTTCCTTAATATAAACTTGGACCTTCTGAGTACAAGAGGTATACATGGGACAGAATGTGTTAGGTGCATCCTGGAGAGTGTCTTAAATCAATCTGTAGATAGTCTAACAAGAAAAGGGGTTGAACTGGACCGGGTGTCTGGTAATGACTCTGGGCACATGACCAACCTTTTGGTGATCACAACTCCTTAGTTTTAAGATAGCTATAGACAAGGATCAGTATGGTCCTTGCAGAAGGGTATTAAACTGGAGCAGGGCAAATTACAAGAGCAATAGGTAGGAACTAGGGAGAATTAAGTGGGAACAGTTGTTTTTGGGCAAACCCACATCTGACATGTGGAGGGTGTTTAAAGACCAACTGCACAGAGAACAGGATGGGTGTGTTCCAGTCAGAAGGAAGGACAAGGATGGCAAAGTAAGATAACCCTGGATGTCAAGGGAGTTGATGAATTTAGTTAAGAGGAAAAAAAAGGAAAAGTATGCAAAGTGTCGAAATTCAGGATCAAACGAAGCACATGAGGAGTATAAAGAAGCCAGAAAATAACTAAAGAAGGGAATTAGGAAAGCCAGGAGGGGCTATGAAAAGTCCTTGACAGGTAGAATTCTACACATACATCAAAAGGAAGAGGATAACTAGGGAAAGGCTAGCACAATTCAGGAATAAAGGGAGGAACATTTGCTTGGATGAGGAGGATGTGGGTGATGTCCTTGATGAGTACTTTACATCAATATTTACCAAAGAGAAGAACATGGAGAAGAGGGAGACCAGTGCCTAGAGTATTGATATGCTAGGGCATTTTGAGGTAATGGAGGTTTTAGAGTTGGGTCTCTCAAAGATCATTGAAATGGATAAGCACACAGGGCCTGATGAGATATATCCCCAGTCATTGCAAGAGGGAAGAGAAGAGATTTCTGGGGCCTTGATCAATATCTTTATGTTATCTCAAGCCACAAACATGGTCTCATTGGACCGACAACCAGCTAATGTTGTTCTATTATTCAAGAAGGGAACCAGGGTAACCCTGAAAACTATAGACTGGTGAGTCTCACATCAGTAGTAAGGAAGTTAATGGGGAGAATTCTTAGGGAGAAAATTTAGGAGTATTTGGAAAACCATGACCTACTTAGGGAGCACCTGCATGGCTTTGTGTGGGGCAAGTCATGTCTAACTAACTTGACTGAGTTTTTTGACAGCGACGAGGATGATTAATGATATTGTCTACATTGACTTTAGTATGGCATTTAGTAAGGTCCTAAATGAATACTTTGCTTCAGTATTCACAAGTGAAAAGGATCTTGATCAGAGTGAGGTTGAAATAGAACAGGCCTGTGTGCTGGACAATGTGGAGATTAAGGAAGAAGTATTGGATCTTCTTAAAAACATCAAGATTGATAAGTCGCCAGGGCCAGACGTGATATACCTCAGGTTGCTGTGAGAAGTGAGAGAAAAGAAGTAGCTATGATCTTTGAATCCTCTTTGGCTGCAGGGGAGGTGTCGGAGGATTGGAGAATGGCAAATGTAGTTGCCTTGTTTAAAAAAGGTAATAGGGAGGATCCTGGGAGCTATAGACCGGTGAGTCTTACGTTGGTGGTCTACAAACTATTGGAACGTATTCTTAAGAATAGGATCTATGAGCATTTGGAGAAGTACAGTCTATTCAAGGATAGTCAACATGGCTTTGTGAAGGGAAGGTTATGCCTCATGAGCCTAATTGAGTTTTTTGAAGAGGTAACAAAAGAAATTGATGAGGGTAGGGTGGTAGATGCAGTCTACATGGATTTTAGCAAGGTATTTAATAAGATCCCCCATGAAAGGCTCATCTAGAAAGTCATGAGGCATAGTATCAGTGGAACCTTGGATGTTTGGATAAAAAGTTGGCTTACAGGAAGAAAGCAGAGGGTAGTAGTGGAAGGAAAGTATTTTGCCTGGAGGTCGGTGACTAGTGGAGTGCCGCAAGGATCTGTCCTGGGACCCCTGCTATTTGTGATTTTTATAAATGACCTGGACGAAGAGGCAGAAGGACGGGTGAGTAAGTTTACGGATGACACGAAGATTGGAGGAGTTGTGGATGGAGCTGTAGTTTGTCGAAGGTTACAAGAGGATATAGACAGGAAGCAGAGTTGGGCAGAAAAATGGCAGAAGGAGTTCAATCTGGATAAGTGTGAGGTGATGCATTTTGGAAGGACAAACCAGAAGACTGAATACAGGGTTAATGGTCGGTTACTTAAGAGTGTGGGTGAACAGAGGGACCTTGGGGTTCAAATCCATACATCTCTGAAGGTCGCTGCACAGGTTGATAGGATAGTTAAGAAGGCCTATGGGATGCTAGGCTTCATTAATAGGGGGATTGAGTTCAAGAGTAGAAAGGTCATGTTTCAACTCTACAAATCTCTGTTGAGACCACACAGAGTATTGTGTTCAGTTCTGGTCACCTCATTATAGGAAGAACGTGGAAGCTATGGAGAGGGTGCAGAGGAGATTTACCAGGATGTTGCCTGGATTGGAAATGAAGTCTCATGAGGCAAGGTTAGCAGAGCTGGGACTTTTCTCTTTGGAGCCTAGAAGGATGAGAGGGGACTAGATAGAGGTCTACAAGATTATAAGAGACATAGATAGGGTGGATAGTCAGTACCTGTTTCCCAGGGCATGGACAGCAAACACCAGAGGGCATATGTACAAAATTAAGGGAGGGAAGTTTAGGGGAGACATCAGGGGTAAGATTTTTACACAGAGGGTTGTGGGTGCCTGGAATGACTTACCAGGGATGGTGATGAAGGCTAAAACATTAGGGGTATTTAAGAGCCTCTTGGACAGGCACATGGATGAAAGAAAAAGAGGGTTACGGGGTAGTGTGGGTTTAGTACTTTTTTTAAGGAATATATGGGTCGGCACTACATCGAGGGCCGAAGGGCCTGTACTGTACTATAGTATTCTAGTGTTTGACAGGTTCCTCAGAGGATGCTCATCCAGAAGATTAAGATGCCTGGGATCCATGGTGAATTGGCTGTTTGGATTCAGAACTGGCTTGCCCACAGAAGACAGCAGGTAGTGGTCGAAAGGACTTATTGAAGCTGGACGTCTGTGATTAGAGTTGGTTCTGCAGGGATCTTACAGTGATCTCTGCTGCTGTGATCTCTGGATGAAAATGCAGATGGATGGATTAGTAAGTTTGCAGATGATATGAAGATTGGTGGTGTTGTAGATAGCATAGCAGACTGGCAAAGAATCATTTGCGGATATGGGCAGAAAAATGGCAGATGGAGTTTAACCCACCCAAATATGTGAAGTGTTACATCTTGCTTGGTCCAATGTGAAGAGATTAGCTGGCCAGTGGTGTAGTGGCATCTTCAGTGGACCTTGAGATAAGTTGTTCCAGGTTCTAATCCGGCTGGCTCCTTGCACCCTTTCCATCTGTGCTGGGTTGAGTGTTGAGCTACCAACTCAGCCTCGTAAACAAAAAACAGACAAAAATACTAAAGAAATGGCAAGGTTGCTGCCCGATGTGCCACAAGGTTTCCTTTTCAATGTTCTTTTCAAGACCCTGACCTGGAGTTACACTCTGACTTTGGTTCTTTGTGTGAATGGGACCCACTCTCAGGACCGGCCACTTTTTGATATGCCAAGACATGGCCTGGAAGATTAGCACGCCTTCAGGGTGCCAGATTTTTGTGGCTCTGGAGGTGGGCTGATTCAAGGCTGTTGCTGCTGACTGATGCGTCGCGGGAGAACAAGGAAGATCAAGGGAAATATTAAGGGATTGGACAAGATAGAGGCAGGAAATATATTAAGGGATTGGACAAGATAGAGGCAGGAAATATATTAAGGGATTGGACAAGATAGAGGCAGGAAATATATTAAGGGATTGGACAAGATAGAGGCAGGAAATATGTTCCAGATGCTGGGAGAGTCCAAAACCAGAGGGCATGGTTTGAGAATAAGGGGTAGGTCATTTAGGACAGAGTTAAGGAAAAACTTCTTCTCCCAGAGAGTTGTGGGGGTCTGGAATGCACTGCCTCAGAAGGCAGTGGAGGCCAATTCTCTGGATGATTTCAAGAAGGAGCTAGATAGGTTTCTTATGGATAGGGGAATCAAGGGATATGGGGACAAGGCAGGAACCGGGTATTGATAGTAGATGATCAGCCATGATCTCAAAATGGCGGTGCAGGCTTGAAGGGCCGAATGGTATACTTCTGCACCTATTGTCTATTGTCTATTATCAGAAGCAGCAGGCTTGCTTTGGGGCACTCTTCTGTTATCGTGGATGTTTGCAAAGAAAAAGAATTTCAGGATGTATATTGTATACATTTCTCCGACATTAAATGTATCTTTGAAACAAAGCATGGAAAGGAACAAAAATATGAAGAGACAGTTCACTGATAAGAGCAGAGGGATTTTGGTGAGCAAGTTCATACAGCTTTCTGAAAGTCGCTACACAGGTTGATATGATGCTTAGGAAGGAATATGCCATGCTTGTCTTTATTAGTCGAGACACTGAGTTCAAAAGTCAGGAGGAAGTTATACTGCAGCTTTATAAGACTCTAGTTTAGGCTGAATGTGGAGTATTGCAGACAGTTCTAATTATCTCATTATAGGAAAGAGGTTGAGGATTTGGAGAGAGTGTAGAAGAGGTTGACCAGGGTGCTCCCTGGATCAGAGGGCATGAGTTATAATGAGAAATTTGTCAAACCTGGGTTGTTTTCTCTGGAGTGATGGAGGCTGAGGGGAGATCTGATAGAGGTTGGTAAGATTATGAGAGGCATAGATTAAGCAGACAGACAATATCTTCTTCTTGGGGTCAAAATGTCTAATTCAAGAGGGCATGCATTTAAGGTGAAAGAGCATAATTTCAAAAGAGATGTAAGGGGCAGTTTTTTTTTTACATAGAGAGTGATGGATGCTTGGAATGCACAGCCTGGTGTGGTGGCAGGGGCAGAAAAATTAGAGACTTTTAAGAGACACTTGGACAGACACATTCATGTGAGGATTATTGAAGGATATGGACATTGTGTATGCAGAAAAGATTAGTTTAGTTAGGCACTTGATTACTAATTTAATTGATTTGGTACAACATTGTGGGCTGAAGGTTCAGCTTCTGCTCCATATTCTATGTTCTAGCATCATAGAAAATCCTGTCAAGAAAAAGTGGTGTTTACCAGTCCGGTCCATCACAGGCAAAGCACCCCCCCACCATTGAGCACATATACAAAGAGCAGCATCCATTGTTCAAGATTGTTTAATGTCATTTCCTGTATGCAAATGTAAAGGAGAATGAAATAATTGTTATTCCGGATCTGATGCAACACAGAAAAAACCCAAAAGATAAAGAACAAAATAATAAAAAAAAACACAATAACTATAAGCACGTGATAGCTTATCCTGTATACATAGATTGATTGGATGTTTATAAAGTTATTCTAGGCTCTACATAAGGTGACTGATGAGGGAAAAAAGTAGTGGCGGTTTTAGTGGGTGGAGGTGTCGATCAGCCTTACTACTTGGGGAAAGTAAATGTTTTGGAGTGTGGTGGTCCTGGCATGTATGCTACGTCGCCTCCTCCTCCATGGGAGTAGGACGAAGTCTGTGAGTAGAGTGGGTGAGATCTTTCATGATGTGCACTTTTCTGTATGTACTTATCTCCTTGATGGTGGGTAGGCTGGTGCCAGTGATACGTTGGACAGTTTTGACTAAGTGTTGTAGAGCCATCCTGTTTGTCACAGAGCAGTTTCCGTACCAAACTCCAGTGATAGAATTTAATGCTCATTGGATTCAATAATGTGTCCTCTTCCATCATTGCCCAATATATTTTTTTCTGAACAACGCATAAGATGTGAATGTGAATTAGAAGAGACTAAATTTATTTCTCGTTCAATCTTTCTTTCGAATTGAGTGGCTTGGTGAGGTTGGAATAAGTAAGGATGGCAGACTACCCTAGTCAATAAAAATTTAAAAAAAACTAGAGATGTTTGAAATCTAAAATAAAAGCAGAAAATACTGGAAGTACTCAGCAGTTCAGACACCATCTGTGGAAAGAGAAACCTCAGCCTAAAACATTAGGTCTTCTTTTCTCGCCACAAATGATCAAAGTTCAAATTTAAAATATATTTTCAAAATATATTTTCAAAGTATTTACAGTATGCATTATACTACTTTGAGAATCATCTCCTAACAGGGAGCCACAGAACAAAAGAAACCCAGAAGGACCACTCTATATTTAAAAAAAAGACCGTTGAACACCCAACATACAAAGAGAGAAAAAAAAAATCAAGCCCACAAAAAACAATAAGAAAAATAAAAGAACACATTACAGAAAAAGACCATCGAACACCCAATGTGCAGGGATAAAAAGCAAACATATCATGTGAACAATAACCGTAAGCAAATAGCATTCTTAACTGAAGTCCACAAAGAGAGTTTAACATAGTTCAGCACAGAGCTGAATCATGGAGCAGTGATCTGAACCAGGCTGTCCCTCGCCTCTGGCCCTGACAACCTGACCTTTTCAATCTGGCCCAGTGCCTAAATCGACATCCAAGCCTTGGGTATTCCTTCCCTCCTTGTCTTGCCTTGATTCTGCCACATCAAATTGCCTTCACATCTAAAGGGAAGTTACAGACTATTACTTGTGATTACTGTTTGCCAAAAAAAGTGTGATTAACAAAGTATTTTCTTGCTTTACTTGTTAGCCACCAGCCAGAAGTCGCTGAGGTTTACTGGCACCATCTTAAACCGAAATATTGACTGTCCTGCTGAGTGTTTCCAATGGTTTCTGTTTTTTTCCCAGCTAACCTTCCTGGTATGACTTTCATGTAGTAGAATGATTTTTACCACACTCTGACAGAATCACCATTACTGACACCAGCTTTACATTTTCATATTTAAATCTGAAAGCAGAATTTAACTTTACAGGTTTCTATGATGCAATTCAAGCTCATAGTTGTAAGTCAATTGTCCAGACTGCTTGTGAGTAGTTCAGTTAAGTAATTCCTAACCCACTGCAGCATATTGACCACCTTCGATTAAATATGCAATAACTCTTCTTGACCAGCGTGCTCGACCGGAAGGTTAAGGGTTGGACATCTTTTAAATTCATGTATTTGAATAGCATCTTTCATCTTTTTGTGGGCCTACAGGAGATAGTGCAGGTAGCTGCATCAAAAAGCCCTTTCAACAATTCCCTTGCATCACTTATAAAACACTTTCAGTAACAAAATGCTGGGCTGCCCAATTTCCTAGTATCAGTAATAGCAACTCCACTCAAAAAAGCAGACAAATTCCACACGATACAGGGAAATGTGCACTGCTGAGTGGAAGCAAAGCAGAATTTAATCAACCAAAATGATGTAATTCATCTTGTATTATCATATATGAATGAAACCACCACATGGTTGGGACAAGAGCTTCCATTGCTCACCCAGACCTATTGGAAAATTCAATAGTGTGCACAGTTGGTGGAAATAAAGTTCAACTGATCTTAATTCAATTTGCTGCTCTTTTATGATCCATCTGCTTTCATCTTCAGCACATAAATGGGACAAAATTCCATCTCATCATCCCCTTTATTTTGAAAGAGAACTAAAAGCATGTACAAAATGACCCTTCATTAGAGCTGCATTATTTTCAACATCTTGTTTTCCTTTGGATTTGCAAGCATCATAATTCTTCTTTCTAATCTCTCTGTGACTAGGCTTTCCCTAACACTCAGCCTTTATGCCATTTTCTATTCTTGGAAGAAGTAAGCAGAACTCCAAAGATTAAAGAACATAAATCTCCTCAACCCTCCCTCCCCCACTTGCATTGAGTCGAGTCACTCCTCAGCAGCTGGTTTTAGTTGTTGAATAAATACCACGATGCCTCTTTCATCTTTGCACAACTGTAACTGGATTGGAATTGAATTTTAATAAATAAAATATGAACATAAATAAAACATATAGATTAATTTGTATACTTTATGGAACAATAATTAAAACTCTTAGGATTGGAAATAACTTAATTTCCCTCTCAAAATGTGGTGCCAAGTTTCTTATAAGCTCCTCCCTGTTATTTCAAATGCAGAGATTGATTTTTCTTTATGTACACTGGAAGGATATATTGGCTTTGTTCTTCACTGGGATGTGTATGCAATCCCCTTTTCCATTTAATAATATGCTCTGCAGCTTCCTCAATGCAGTGTGTGATGAGCTCATTTAGGAGCGGATTAGGAGAATGCCTCAGTGTTTTAGCTGGGAAATACATCATTCCTTCAGCTGCCAAGTGATACACTTAGGGAAGTTCCAGACTTAATTACTAGTTTGATAAAGTTTGGCAGAAAGAACAAGAGATGATATAGACAAAATGGCACCATTGTAAATGGCTAGGAATAACAGAGGGACATGGATATACATGTACATAAATCAATGAAAGTGACAGGGCATGATGATTAGTGAGCTACATAGAATCCAGGGATTAATAAATACAGGTAATCATAAACACAAGAGATTCTGCAGATGCTGGAAATCTTTAGTAACACGCAAAAAGTGCTGAAGGAACTCAGCAAGTCAAGTAGTATCCTTATGATAGTTAAGCAGAGACCCTTTGTCAGGACTGGAAAGGAGGCAGAAAAAGAGGATGTGGGGGAGTGGAAGGGGTAGCTGATAGGTGAAGCTAAGTGAGATGGACGGAGAGTGGCTGGGGGACTGGGAATGAAGTGAGAGGCAGTGAGGTGATAGGTGGAAGGACTGAAGGAGAAAAACAGCTAAAGAGTATAAAAGGGGAATTTTGTCGAAGATTTATACAGCACTGGTTAGACCACATCTCGGATGTTGCATTCATTCTTGGTCACGTCTCTTCAGGGAGGATGTGAGGGTCCTTGAGAAGGTGTAGAAAAGTCTTAATTGATTTGTTGCAGATTACAGAGATTTCAGCTGCATGGTTAGACTGGAGAATTTATATTTCTCCGTGGAGCTGAGAGAGATTTGACAGAGGTGTAAAAGATCATGACCAGGTTAGATAGAGTAAATAACAGGAAACTGTGCCTATTAACAGGTGCTTCAAGGGCCAAGGAACACCGATTTAACATGTTAGTTAAAGGATACAAGAGGTGTATGGATAAACCTGATTACACAGAATGGTGAAGATCTGTAACTCGCTGCCTGCAAAAGTGGTGAAATCAGAGTTAATCAAGGATGTCAAAAGGAAATAGAATAGACACTGAAGTTAAATAATTTGCAGAGTTATGGGCAAGAAGTGGAGGAATAGAAATGATCTGTTTGCCCCACCAAAATCTAAGAGAAACATGATGGGGACAAATCATAACAATTTGATCATACTATATTTTCCAGTGAATATTGAATGTGTTGGTTTCATTTGGAGCATCAGTTTGGTGCTTTAAGAAGGAAACAACTTTCACTAGACAGTTTGAAGAAGCCAGGCTAAGTGGGGCTATCTGTCTCAACTGCATGCTTCGGAGAGGAGAAATTTCCCTAAATCAGGGGATTCAAGCTTTTTTATGCAATGGACCCCTACCATTAACTGAGGGGTCTGTGGACCCCAGGTTGGGAACCCTTGATCTAAACAATTCAGTATGATAAATGATCTCTTCTGGAATGTGTAAACACTGGTCAAGAACAAGACTGAGACAACTTGTGATACCTCTATTGTGGAATGGTCACCAGTACTCACTCAGCTACAAAGAACGGCATTGTTGATCCTCATTGAATCAAATCCTATATTGAATGAACTTTCTTAGTTGAGATGAGGAAATAATACTCTCCAAATATTTAATTTTAATGACGGTATCGTGAAAATCGATAGAATCAGGACCAGTCTCATCTATTCCATTTTGGATGTTCCTGCTTGTTTTTTATTAATATGTATTGAAGCGATTGTGCACAAACCAGAGAAATGCCACTTCATATGTGTCAGCACCTCTAGAAGAGAATGGGGAAATAATTGAAAGATTCTCTAATAGTCTTTTTCAACATTTTGACATGGTGATGAGGGGATTTCACAATCTCTCACAATGATTTCAACAGAACAACCAGATAAATGTGGACGATCAGGAGAACTCTTGTGGAAATTGTACTTTAATCATTCCAGTTACAGACAGTGGCCTCTCATTTGGAGTAGACTGCAAGGATGGTGAATTACAGATCCTACTGGAATTGCCATTTTTACAAAGAAACAGATGTGCATATCAGTGCTGAGGCTGACTCAGGGTTATGGTTAGTGGTTATGTCACTGCATTAGTAATCTAAAGGCCTGGGCAAATAATCTGGAGACATGAGTTCAACTCCCATCATGACAGCTGTGGAATTTAAATTCAGTTAACTAATTAAATAAATCTGGAATTAAAAAGCTAGTAACAGTAATGCTGACCATGAAACAGCAGATTGTTATAAAACCCCATCTGGCTCAGCAATGCCCTTTGGGAAGGAAGTCAGCCTTTCTTTACTCAGTCAGGCCTACATGAAATTCTTCTCACACACCCTAAAAACCAATCTTTGAAATAGTTAAACAAGTGGCTTAGTTATATCAAAATGGGTACAAGAAACTATAAGAATAAAACTAGGCTGATGACTCAATTTTTACCTAAGCACTGGACTGGAAATGGCAATTGTATGCTCTCCTAAGAAATAACAGGATCAGGCTATTTGGGTCCTTGAGCCTACTCTGACATTCAGTAGGACCACAGCTGATGCAATATGTCTGGATTACGTTCTTGCCTAATCACTACATTTTTTAGTGCCCAAAAGATAGTCAAACTTTGCCTTCAGTAGAACCAGTGGCTGAACATCCACAGTACTTTGAGCTCGAGGATTTCAAAGATTTATAATTCTTCTGGCAAATAAAGTTCTTGTTGTCTCTGTCCCAAATGACTGACTTAGCTTGCTCAATTTATTCCCTGTGATATCGAGAAATAACTGAAACATTCACCTTGACTACATCCAAGGAACCAAAGATTCAAAGTACATTTATGATCAAAGTGTGTACACAGAATACAACTCTGAGATTTGTCGTTGTGCAGGCAGCCACAAAACGAGAAAAGATACCATGGAGCAGTTCGAGAAAACATCAAACACCTGATGCGCAAAAAAAAGAGCAAATTGCACAAACAGCAAAAAGGAAGCAGACAACATCCCAGAATACATCCAAGCTACACTGCTAAATATTTTGGTCCAGTATTAGCAGTGCCGGTAACCAGGCTAATCCAGTAATACTGGCATTGAATCAACTACACAATCACAAGGAAATAGAGCAAACTCCACAGAAATAGGATCCAAAGTCAGTACTGAGCCCAGGTGTTGGAACTGTGCAGCTGCTGTGCACTCTGCTAGAAAGATAACAGCATTAGGACAATGGGTAACTCACCAGGACTGATCGCCTTCCCAACTCACACGCCAATCTGACTAGGAACATATTGCTCTTCTTTTAGTATTACTTGATCACCATCTCCGTTGTGAAAGTGCATTGAGGTATTGAGGTAGAAATGCCCACTGCTCACTACAGATCGAGTTTTTAATAGTGAAATGCAGGCTCTCTTACTTATTGAGGGGTTCACTCCCATTATGATTATTGCTGTTTACATCCCCCAACCTCCGTGCTGGTGCTGGGAACTGTTCAGCAGCTCTACTGCGTAATCTGCAACTTTGAAGCCACTCACCTCCGAAGGTCCTTGTTGCTGCTGGCGACTTCAATCATGCCAACCTAAAACACTCCTGCCAAAGTCCCATCAGCATGCCAACTTTGCAACCAGAGGGGAGAATATATTGGACCCAGTTTGTACCAACATTTCTGGTGCAAATTGGTTTGTGGTTTGCGTATCCAAGGTGAGGAAGGCTATCCTAATTTTCATCTTGGATATTCAGACCACGTGCACCAATTTGCTAATCACTGCATACGCTCCCCTGGTTAAACAAATCAAACCAGTTTACAGGGAGATCAGGAACTGGCCAGAAGGTGCCACCCCAGTGCTGCAGGACTGCTTCAAAAGCATAGACTGGAGCATATTCAGCGAGGTGATTTCGTATGATTATTGTATCCACATTGATGAGTATGCAGAATTGGTGACCGGCTACATAGTAAAGTGTATTGAGGATGTTATTATGATTATACACTACACTGCAGGGCAAAGCAGAAATCAAAGCAACACACACAGAATGCTGGAGGGACTCAGCATTTTAGATAGATAGATAGATAGATAGATAGATACTTTATTCATCCCCATGGGGAAATTCAACTTTTTTTCCAATGTCCCATACACTTGTCGTAGCAAAACTAATTGACTGACTGCAGAGGTCTCTGACACCTCCCTAACCTTTCTCAATCTCTCTGTCTCCATCTCTGGAGAAAAACTGTCAACCAACATCTTTTGCAAACTTAGAGATTCCCATGGTTATCTCGACTATACTTTTTCCCACCCTATCTCCTGTAAAAATGCTATTCCCCTTTCTCAGTTCCTTCACCTTCACCGCCTCTGTTCCCAGGATGTGGCTTTCCATTCCAGACATCACAGCTGTCGTCCTCTTTAAAGAACGGGGTTTCCTTCCCTCAACTATTGCTGCTGCCCTCATCTGTACTTCTTCCTTTCCCAAACATCTGCACTCTCCTCACCTTGCTGCCACCTGAATAATGATAGAGTTCCACTTGTCCTTACCTACCACTCCATGAGCCTCTACATCCAACGCATTATGCTCTGCCACTTCCACCATATCCAAAGTGATCTTACCACCAAACACATCTTTACTTCATCTCCCCACGCGACACCTCCCCCCCCCCAGCTTTCTGCAGGGATCACTCTCTCCGAGATTCCCTTATCCATTCATCCCTCTGTACTAACTTCCCTCCAGGCCCAAGTGCTACACCTGCCCATCCACCTCCTCCCTCACCTTCATTCAGAGCCCCAAGCAATCCGTCCAGATGAGGCAACACTTCACCTGTGAATCTGCTGGGGTTGTCTATTCTGTCTGGTGCACCCAATGCAGCCTCCTCTACATTGGTGAGACCCGTTGCAAGTTGGGGGACTGCTTCATCGAACATCTCCACACCATCCGCCACAAATGGAACTTCCCGGTGGCCAAACGCTTTAATTCTGATTCCCATCCCCATTCCAATGTGTTGATCCATGGCCTCCCCTTGCGATAAAATGAGGCTACCCTCAGGGTGGAGGAGCAACACATTATATTCCATTTGGGTAACCTCCAACCTGATGGTATGAATATTGATTTCTCCTTCCAATAAACAAATCCCACCCCAGCCCCCTCTTCTATTCCCCACTCTGATCTTTTATTTCTTCTCCCCTGCCTATTACTTCCCCCTGGGTCCCTCCTCCTTCCCTTTCTCCTATGGCCCACTCTCCTCTCCTTTTAGATAATTTCTTCTCCAGCCTTTTACCTTTCCTACTCATCTGGCTTCACCTATTACCTTCCAGCTAGCCTTCCGCCCCCCCCCCCCCACCCCACCTTTTTATTCTGGCATCTTCTCTCTTCCTTCTCAGCCTTATCTGCTGAGTTTCTCCAGTGTTTCACGTGTGTTACAGAGGTTCATGCACTGTTTAAGGATCGGAATGCTGCCTTCAGATCAGAGGACTGAATAATTCTAAGGTTTCCCATGGCATCAGGAAGGCAAAGCATGAGTATGCACTGACACCTTTGTGACACCAGGGACATGCAGTGCATGTGGCAAAATATACAAACCATAATCATTACAAATCCACCCTGTGTGACAAGGACAGCGATGTCTCCTTTTTTGATAGGCTGAGCACTTTGTATGCATGAATTGACCAATTCCATAGTGTGACAGCGAGGAAAGCACTCTCTCTCCCTGCAGCCAAAGTGAGGAGTTCCCTAGCCAGGGTAAACCCGTGCAAAGCTACAGGACCAGGCAACATACCTGGTCAATTGCTGAGGGACTGTGTGGTCCAGCTAACAGTGGTTTTAATGGACATCTTTAATTCCTCTATGAAACAGTCCACTGTCTGGGTAGGCTTCATTCCGATGATAACTGACCTATGATCACCACCCAACCAGTGTCACTGACTTCAACAATCAGGAAGCTCTGGTAAGGGATTGCATAAAATTCCTTCATCCAGCTAAATTGAACCCTCTCCTTTACCCATTGCTCATTTATCACTCAAGCAGGTCCACTGATGATGCCACCGCCTCAGCCCTTCACTACATCCTATCCCACCCAGAACATGATGCCTTGTATGCCAGGATGATCGTTCATCGACTTCAGTTTGGTATTTAACACAATCACCCCTCAGAGGCCAATGGGTAAACTGTCCCTGTTGGGATCTCAATACCCCTCTCTGTATCAGAATCTTGGACTTCTTGAGGGAAAGGCCCCAGTCAGTCTGGCTTGGTAGCAGAATCACAAGCTCCATCACCCTGAGCATCAGTGCTGAGCTCCCAACCCTTGGGGGCACCACGGATGGTGCTAACTCATGACTGCACTGCCAGATTCAGGTCAACGCGCATCATCAAGCTTGTAGTGATTCACAGCAACAATGATGTGTTGGCATACAAAGAGGGACCGAGAAGCTTGTCAAGTGGTGCAAGAACATTAACCTAAGGCTCAGCTTAGATAAGACTAAAGAGATGATTTTGGGCTTCAGGAAGGCCCAGGTCGACCACTCTCCATTGCACACCAATGGTTCTGCCATGGAGAGAGTGAACAGCACAAAGTTCCTTGGTGTGCACATAACAGACGATCTAACATGGACCCACATTAACTGCACAATAGTCAAGAAAGCACAGGAGAATCTAAACTTTCTGAGGAGATTGAGGCGTGGAATGCTCCCCGTCCCTATTCTAGCAGCTTTCTACAGGAACACCATCTGTCTTATTTGACTGCATCATTGTGTGGTACAGAATCTGCAAGGCACTGGACCGCAAAGCTCAACCGAGGACAGTAAAAAACCTCCGAGATGATCACTGGGGTCTCCCTCCTCCTTATCTGTGACATCTGCCTGGAGTGTTGCAGGTGAAGGCCCTGAAACATTGGTGAGGAGCCCTACTGCCCATCCCACAATCTCTTTGACCCACAACAATCAGGAAGGAGTTTCAGAAGCATCTGGATGAGGACTGCCAGACTAGTTTACAGCTTCTTCCCTCAGGCTGTGAGACTGACCTATAACCTGCCAGCACCAAGGTCTTGTCACTAGGACAACAAGCTGTTTACTGTTTACTGTTTTATTTGTATTTTTACATGCATTTTCAATTATATTTTATTAACTTATTTATAGTATAATATATTGGTTTATGTGCTGTGTATGATATATGTTGTGTGGGTGCACCGTGGTCTGGAAGAATGTTGTTTAGTTTGGTTATATATACAGTACAGTGCAAAAGTCTTAAACACAAATTTCATGACATATGTGAATGATTTTTAAACCTGATTCTGAATTGGGTCTCTATTGCAGACAGAGGCAGGGAGAGAGGAATCATGATTGTGAAAAAGGGAAGGGTGAGGGGAGAGGGAGCAGGAAGCATCAGAGAGACATTCTGTGATGATTAATAAACCAGTTGTTTGGACACGTGACCTTGCCTGGTGTCTCAGGGCTTGGTGTGTCTGCACTGCGTCACCCTCCAGCCCTGTCCCACACCACTCCCATGGTGCTCCACCCTTGTCAATGCTCCTGCCAGATTTACAAACTCACACTCCACTCCATGTTGACAAATACAGTACTGTGCAAAAGCCTTAGGTACCCTAGCTAAGTATATGTGCCTAAGGCTTTGTAGTCAGTTAGGTGACCTTGAACTTGAATTGTTAGAAATGTGGGAACATTCTTGTTATGCAGTCTATAATTGTTCAAGAAGGCAATTTCCACGAATTTCACAAAGGCAGTCAGGCATGGACAATAAGTGCTGGCCTTGCCAGCAACATCCTCATCCTCTAATTAAATAAGAAGTCCACTTTTAAAGTTCAAAGTAAATTCATTATCAAAGTATGAATATATAACCATATTCTACCTTGAGATTCATTTTCTTGTAGGTATTCACACTAGAACAATGAAATACAGTAGAAACAATAGAAAACTACACAGTCTGACAAACATTCACTGTGTGCAAAAGAAGACTATTTGTGCAAATACAATAACAACAATAATAATAATGACAATAATAATACATTTACTTGCCTTCATCTGTACCTGTTAACAAATACCAACAATTTACTTAAAAATCCTGATAAAAATGCCCGAATTTTTGACAGAAGTTAAACCATGTCTGTAACCTAAAGGAGAAATCACAAAGGATCCATCAAAATATCATCCTATTACTTGCTTACAAACTATATATAACATTGTAACATCACGCATCTCACAACTAATCACTACTCACTTTCATAACCACAATATACTTACAGAAGAGTAGAAAGGATGCTGTAAGGGTTTGAAAGGACATGAAGAAGAACTGATAATAGATTTTGTAATTCTAAATCAAGCCCAGAGGAAAAGCAGACATCTTTTATGTTGTTATATTGACTACCAAAAAGCATTTGATTTTGTCCCACACTCATGGTAAATAATAGCTCTTAATATATATAAATTACACCCAATACTTGTGAAATTCCTACAACATCAGATAAAGCGTACTATAATCACCCTATCTATGAACAACTAAAAAAGAATAATCACCATTATCAAAATAACCTGAGGCATTTTCCAGGCTGACTCTCGAAGCACATTATAGTTTTGTCTAACTTTCAACCCACTCTCTAATTTACCGAATCGAATGAAAATAGGGTCTCAAAATCAGAGACAACCAAACAAATGATACCATGACATGCCTTCTATACATGGATGATTTGAAATTATATTCTCTGTCATCCGTAAAACTAAAGCAATTAATTCAAATGGTGGAACTATTTCCTAAAATATAAACATGAATTTTGGATTAGGTAAGTGGAGAATATTAAACATAAAGAAAGGTACAATAGAGTTTACAGAATATAAAACAGAGTGTCAGGATACAATACAACCGATGGATGAATACAAAGCATATAAGTATCTGGGATACCGACAAGCAAAGTAAATAGGTCATAGTGAGATAAACTTCTAACAGAGTTTACTTCAAGGCTTAAGAAATCTACCAAACAGAGCTCAATAGAAAAATTATAACAAAGGCAATAAACAATTTCACTATACCCACATTAATGTATTCTTTTGGTATAATGTCTTAGTCTGAAACACAGAAAAATAAGAACTGAAATGAGAAATTTTAGAAAAGACTAGGTACACTAGAACATACTTAGATTAACACTACCAAGGACAGAAGGAGAAAGAGGAATAACAGACATAAAAAAATTATGCAATGATCAGCTAAAACCTCTAAGGATATATTTCATCAACAAAAACAGGATTCAGCACTCCACGTGAGCATATCCAATTCTGATAAGTAGTACACACCACTAAACTTAAATAGAAGCACAACCCAGAAAAATGAAGAAATTATAACTACAGAAGAAAAAGTTAACCAATGGAAGAGCATGACCCTCCATGGAAGATGCTCCAATGATCTGAGCAGATCAGATGTCGACAAGAAAGCATTGGACACCTGGCTTAAAGTTGGAGACCTCTTCCCTGAATCAGAAGGGTTGCTTGTGTTAATACAGGACCAGGTGGTTAACATAAAAATGATCAAAAATACATAAAAAAATGACCAACAAATTCAAGACAATGAATGAGGAAAATGCCAAGAGAAACCAGAAACAATACAACAAATTACAGGATCCTGTAGCAGTTTAACTCAATCTGATTACTTACATAGGCAAAAAGAAGTGGCAAACATTACTCACCAAAATCTTGCTTTAATTTGCAAACTCATAAAAGAAACCACTCCTGATTGTAAATACAAGTCTGATCCAGTTTTAGAGTCAGGATCCCAGAGATTATATTATGACCAATCTATTATTATAGATAGGACAATCTGTAATAACCATCTGGATATAATAATATAGGATAAACAAAAAGAACAAAATTACTTAATAGATATAGCCATTCCAACACACATAACATACATAAATAAATAAATATGTGAAAAACACCAGAAATATGCTGAATTAAGTTCTAAATTCAAAATTTAAATTAAATTTATAATCCAAGTATTGTACATATATGTGACCATATACAACTCTGAGATTCATTTTCTTGTGGTCATACTCAATAAATCTTTTGAATAATAGCCATAACAGAATCAATGCAAGACTACCCAACTTGGCTGTTCAACCAGAGTGCAGAAGACAACAAACTGTGCAAGTACAAAAAGAAAGAAATGATAATAATAAATAAATAGGCAATAAACATTGTGAACATGAGATGAAAAGTCCTTGAAAGTGAGTCCATTGATTGTGGGAACATTTCACTGATGGGGCACTGATGGGGTTACCCATGACCTGACAACTGTTTTCTTACGTCCAAATGTCACATACGTTAATTTAGTCAGAAAACACTTCCATTATGATTGGCAAATCATTAGATGACCCAGAGGCAAATAGAGCAACATCTGTGAAGAGCAGATGCCAAATGGTGAGATGGATGTTGTGTTGTGAAATTATTTGGTTTTGAACAAGCTGCTATCAATCTTCAGTTCAATGGGTGGTTAGATTGAAGAACAGGGAAAGTACCAAAGAATCAGAATCAGAATCTGGTTTATTAATACTGGCAAGTGATGTGAAATTTGTTAACTTAGCAACAGCAGTTCAGTGCAATGCATGATAATACAGAAAGAAAGAAGTAAAAAAAAGTAAATCAATTACAGTTAGTATATAAATGTGTGTAATAAATAAATTAAAATAGTGCAAGAGAAGAAATAATAGATATTTAAAAAAAAGTGAGGTAGTGTTTATGGGTTCAATGCCCATTTAGGAATCATATGGCAGAGGGGAAGAAGCTGTTCCTGATTTGCTGAGTGTGTGCCTTCAGGCTTCTGTACTTCTTTCCTGATGGTAATGATGAGAAGAGGGCATGCCCTGGGTGATGGGGATCCTTAATAATGGAAGTCACCTTTCTGAAGTACTGCCCCTTGAAGATGTCTTGGATACTACAGAGTCTAGCACCCAAGATGGAGCTGACTAATTTTACAACATTCAATTTACAACTAATTTTACATGCTAAATCCCAGTCGTGCTTCTTGCTAGTATCAGTGCTATACCCAGATCATAATTCATTATTTTGGGTGATTGTCTTATTTTCCCCAAGAACTCCTTGAATAGCACAAGTATCTTCTGGGGGGGCAGCTAATTTTTAATAGGATCTTATAGAGGTAATTTCCACTTTATTTAGCTTAAGAAATACTATGTGGGAAGGTGCTTGTTGTACAAAGCCTTCCTCTTACAACAAGCAGCAGCCCCTATTGTAACTGGCTGTAATTTTACTGATGTTTATCCAGTTGTCGCACACTATCAAGCTCAATAACAGCGAATTGTAGTCTAACTTTTCCTTTTATGCATTGGCATATCAGAAAATTGCTAACACAAGGTTTCCTTGTGCCAGCATGTATTTGGAAAAATACCCCAAATGAGTCTATTTATTGAACATATCTCCTTTGCCCTTGTAGCATTTGTTATTCATTTTGGTTAGTAACAAGCTAGGAAGGACTGCATTATTTTAAAACATGTGGTCTGAATTCATCAACCATCTCACTGTAACACCTACAAGCATTTCTGGATCAAAGGAAAAGTCAGCAAAGTTTCTGTGCTTAATCATGGGTTCAAAATTACACCAAAATTGGTACAATACTGCTGAGGAGTCATGAGGTCTTCCTTGGTTCTGTCAGAATCACTCAAGGAGACATTGCATACAAAGTACACAGCAGCATTCTGCATTGAAATAATAAAAGATAGCTTAGCATAGATTTGTTGAACATTAAGTTGCAAAAGCTTAGTTACAGAATTGCTACTGATGTACCCAAAGACTGAAAAGTAAAGAGGTGTTTGGAAACCATTTGTGAAGCAGCCAATGCTTTTTGGTCCAAAAGCCTGCCACTGAGAATTTCAGAGTTGTTATTTTTTCACTGATACTGGGCCTTCCATGATGAAATAAGGGATTGGGGTAAGGTATGGGAGGATCACAGGGAATAGAGGCTCGTTTTGTGGTGGATCGGTCAGGGATCATAATGAGCGTCCGATCAGGTAGACAATTTGAAGGGTGAAGTGATAGTCTGGTAGATGGGTTTAGGCAAAGGTTATAGAGTTTGGCGAGTGTATGTTGCTACCTGTAAGGGTTTAAATTAAGAGGAGGATGGGTGGTGGGGGGAAGAGGGGATGAAGGATTCCTAGGCAGAGTTCAAGAAAACGAGCTAATTAAAGCTGACATGCCTGAAGGAGTTGCCCAACCTAGATTGGGTCCTGCTCTCAGTCAGATTCACTTTCAGTAAGAATAAAGTTGGTTTCATGAACTTTGTGGACACCTGTTTCAGTCTCAGTGGTCCTTGGATGATGAGGACCACATGGATATAAAAAATTTAAGGATGTGGCTTCAAGGCATAATTTGCTATTATGCTTGTCTGGGCTCCTTTCTTATTGCTATTTATTTGGAATTAAATGACAAAGCACATGAAAATATGGCACCAAGCGATGTAAGTTCCAGGCAAAGGGAGATTAGAATAAGGATGAATAAAGGAGGTGTTGAAGTTACTTACAGGATTCCTTACTAAAAAAGGATACAAAATAAATCTTCTTCTCTTCTGTGGGTAAGGTGTAAATTTTATTAATAAGGAACTAGTCAAATCTCCTTTCTTCCTGGATTGCTTAAATTGAGAGTAGGTCTTTGTCCCTTAGAGAAATACCTTTGGAAACAATGTAGGCTAAAACATTCAAACTTTGCGAAGGTCCACAAATGGTCAATCAAAAGACTCCTGGCTGTTTGTTGCCAGCGGTGACCTTACAGTCAGAATCATGATCTCTCCAGCCCTGCAGATTTAAATATGGACTGAGTTTGAGCCTTCCCTGTTATTTGTTGTTTGCTTCAGAACTGCTCCCGACAAACCTTCAACCCTTTGTGATCACACCAAAGAGAGCAGGATATAACACAAAGAGTTAAAATTTTCCAAAGAAGTTAGATGTTAAGGTTTGTTGCTTGCGTAAGGAAATATGCAGTGTGTAATTTCCCTTAGTAGTAATAATTAATTGCCACTTTGCATTTTTATACAAGCAATTCCTGATGCCAGATGATGATAAGGTGGGGGAGAGCAGTGCTCCGTAACTACTGTTTGATGTCTACATCTCTGTGCAATGGATGAGCGAAAGGTGCAGTTTGACTCCCATTCTTCATCCACTGATCTTGGAGGAGCTGGCTGGATCCGTCCATTCCCTTGGCAGGAATAAAATTCCTGGAAGTGCCAGTTTACTAGCTGAGTTATACTTAGCTCTGTGAGGCTGGATGAGCCCGGAACTTCTGGAAGTGTACAATGCTATGCTTCAGGCAGGCTGCACCACTGTGTATTTCCTTATGCATGAGATCAAGTTCATGCATGTGTGGACTATAAAATCCCACCCGGGGCCAATTCAAACAGGGTCAAGCCTGATCTGGAACAGGCGAGTCATCCAGATCAAACCTCTGACTTACCAAGCATGAAAAGCACTTACAGTTTGAAAGATAAGCCTTGCCTAACTGCAGAACAGGAGGGTGCAAACATGACTGATCAGCTTGGATCAGGAGAAGGATTCTGACTGGATATCACAAACATACATAGTGGATATGCTCTCCAAAATTGTTTTGAGGAGGGAACCAGGAGATGGATCTAACAGCTCCACAGTGATGCAGCCTGCCTGAAGCATAGTATTTTACACTTCCAAAAGTTCCAGGCTCATCCAGCCCACAGAGCTAAGTAAACCGTCACTTCCAGGAATTTTATTCTTGCCAAGGGAATGGATGGCTTCAGCCAGCTCCTCCAAGGTCAGCTGTCTGTAGTGGAGTCAAAATTAATGTGTGGGTTCAGATCATTTCCCCGTCAAGTCAGGTAGGGTTTGTCTTGCTTGTGTGCTGCATAGAACCCTTTGCCGGGTCCATCAGGAAGAAGGACAGCATTAAAGGGGTGATGTTGCCAAACAATTGAGACACACAAGTCAAAACCTCCATTTACATGAATGATGTTTCCATCTTCTGCTTGGATCCATGGACAGTTTGTAGATTGATCAGCATCGGGGACCAGCTTTAGTTGCCTTTGGGGGCCGGAGTCAACCAAAGGAAGAGTGAGACCATGCTTTTTGTTAAATACCCAAATATCCAATGTCTCTTTTGCCGTCAGGTCTGACTATCCAGAAGGTGCTGGGATCTTGTTTGGAGGAGGTGAGGCACGTAATGAGAATTGACTGCAGCAGCTGGGGAAAGTAAAACAAGAAGCAAGTTTGTGGAAATGGCATTCTCCATCAAAACAGGAAAGAACTTGGTCATCAGGTGTAATATACTCTCTGGGCTGCTGTACTTTGCACAGGTGTGGCCTGTTCCCAATCCTCTGCCTTGGTAATTACCTGGGATGTCTTTCAGTTTATCCGCAGGACCAAGATGGTGTGAGTCTGATGGGTCACCATACATGTCCCCTGAGGTTATGGGCAAAAGTGTACTCGGTGCCTCTGTCATCCTGATGACCAGCTTCATGTGTGGCTATATCTGTCAGTGTGTGGATCCAAAGTACGTGGACATTATGTGCCACGATGTTATTGTGAAGAATGGGCCTGGCCCCGTTACTACACAGTGTCCCAGTTAGTTGGAAATTGCTGTGCTACCTATCCTTTGCGGTAGGCTAATTCCATGTAAACACCTTTGATCATAGTTCCATCAGGCAGTGGTCAGTGCAGAAATATCCTGCACATACTGCGGGACCATAAGACCATAAGACATAGGAGCTGAATTAGGCCACTCGGTCTATCGAGTCTGCTCCACCATTCCATCATGGCTGATCCCGGATCCCACTCAACCCCATACACCTGACTTCTCACCATATCCTTTGATGCCCTGACCAATCAGGAAACTGTCAACTTCTGCCTTAAATATAGCCATGGACTTGCCTCCATCACAGTCTGTGGCAGAGCATTCCAAAGATTCACTACCACCTGGTTGAAAAAAATCCTCCTTACCTCTGTTCTAAAAGGACGCCTCTCAATTTTAAACCTGTGCCCTCTAGTTCTGGATACCTCCACCATAGGAAACATCCTCTCCACCTTCGCCGTATCTAGTCCTTTCAACATTTAATAGGTTTCAGTGAGATCCCCAAGCATTCTTCTACATTCTAGTGAGTAAAGGCCCAAAACTGCCAAATGGTCCTCATACGTTAACCTTTCCATTCCTGGGATCATCCTTGTGAACTTCCTCTGAACTCTCTCCAATGATAACACATCCTTTCTGAGATATAGGGCCCAAAACTGTTGACTATACTCCAAGTACAGCCTGACTAGTGTCCCATAAAGGCTCAGCATTATCTCCTTGCTTTTTATTCTATTCCGCTTGAAATAAATGCCAAAATTACATTTGCCTTCTTTACCACGGACTCAACTTGTAAATTAACCTTTTGGGAGTTTTGCTCAAGGACTTCTAAATTGAACTGCACCTCTGATATTTGAACTTTCTTCACATTTAGATTATAGTCCACACTATTGTTCCTGTTACCACAATGCATTATCATACATTCCCCAAAACGGTATTCCATCCGTCACTTTTTTCCCCATTTTTCAATTTGTCTGTCCTGCTGCAATGGCATTGCTTCCTCAGCATCACATTCCCCTCCATCTACCTTCATATCATCTGCAAACTTTAACACAAAGCCATCAAATCCATTATCCATTATGATCACTGCCTCCTAATGGTTCCTTGTGGCGACCCACTTCCTAGCGCACTCGAACCGGCTCACAAATAGCCAGCGCGCAGGCACAAAGGCCAGGTCCGCAACAAAGGGAAAAAGCCTGTGGGGGGTTTGTGAGTACGTGTCCCTTACAGCATCCGCGCCCGGGGAGGGCGGGATGAGGGAGGCTTTAAAGCAAGACTGTGAAGTTCGAATAAAATCATCTTTAATTGCAGTTTACCGACTCCGTGTCGTTATTTTAGCGCTGCGTGTAGCACACCGCTACACCTTTACATTAAACTCCCTAATAAGATCTGGGTTATTACACAACACCAATCTAAGATAACCTTTCCCTGAGTGGGCTCAGGCACAAGCTGCTCTAAAGAGCTTTCTCGTCGGCATTCAACAAAGTCCCTCCCTTGTGATCCAACACCAACCTGTTTTTCCCAATCCCCTTGCATATTAACGTCCCCCATTACAATTGTGTCATTACCCTTATTATCTGCCTTTTTCAGCTCCCTTTGCAATTTCAACCCCACTGGACACTGTGGATACAGTAGGGTGTTACCAAGGGGATCACAGGTGTGGCATGCTGTTATTGTTTCTTCTCTTTTAATAAAAAAGTTTACACTACTGAATATAATAAAGGTTTTGCGCTACTTCTTCCTGTGTGCGTATGTGTGTATATATAGAAGTCATATGTATGCCCACAGACGTTGACTGCGCAACACATTCGTCTTCCTCGGACTTCGAGAGACTACTACTATATATATAGATATAAAATGAATAAAGCATGTTCTTTGAAATTTAAAACAAAATTCTATTGATTTCATGACGCAAGTCAAATTTGAGGTGAAATTGATTTCAGTTCAGCAATAGCAGGAACAAGAAGTAGATGGAAGGGGAATTCAACCCTTTGTGGCCTCTGGTATTTCACAGTGACCATTAGCAAGAGATACTGACAGGAATCCGGGAGGAAAGGCATTCTTGACTAAATAGGTTAAAGATCAGTAGCAGGAGGAACATTGCTCTTGGTCTGTTAAGTTTTCCTTCACCTGAGCAGCCTATGCATACTCTACAATGTAAATTTCACTTCATGAATCCCATATGGGTAAAGGCTGGATTGCTATGCATTAGCAGCAAGCAACTGGCTGCCATTTCATACAGTGTCAGTAGATTTTTGCTGATTTATCCACTCTGTACACAAAGATCATTTCTTTGTACAGCGCGTTAAGACAAAGAGTGCATATGAAAAAGGTGACATATTGCAAAAAAGCATCAAATGCAAATATGCCCACAGCCAGTAATGTTCTGAACTATTGGGCATATCAGTTGCTTAAGATTATAATTGCTTTATTTGTCTGAACTGCTAATTTACTTCGAATATAAGTGGGATTGCTTTTCAGCAATTCACAAAATGGATACAAAATTGTACCTAACTACCCTAAGACAGATGAATAGCGGAGCATTCTGAAGGCTTGTATATAGAGAATGAAGAACAGTATGGAGGGAAATATCCCAGATTCTGCCAAGAAAATAAAATAAAGAAAAAGATTTCTTTTAATCCACAGATTATATATAACAGTGAGAAAAAAATCGTGAACTAGAGAATTATGAAGTGATTTTTTTTGCCTTGATATTCCCTAATTAGTACAGCTAAATTTGCTATTCAATCTTCTTAGCACTTACTCTGAAATTAATTTTAGTTCTATTGGCTTGGAAAGAATTTCCTTGAAAATGTATCTGAGTGTCCCCAAGTATTAAATATGAAAGACATCTTGCATATTCAAGAAATTAAATGTTCATATTGCACTAAAAATGTCAGAGCAGATGTACCTAACTAGAAAAGTTAGTTATCAAAACAGATGACAGCTTGCTTCAAGTTCACAGCTTCCCTTCTGTTAATAACTGTTGGATAATATTCTATAAGGAATCTTGCTTTTAAAAAAAATGTGCTTGATTTTTATGGCTATGGTAAGGTCTAAATTCACGAGGTCTGGGCAAAATCCAAGATTGGCATTGGTGATCAAGTGCAGCTAGTTTACACAGTTGGTAACACTTTCAACCTTTTCCTGATGATTTAGAATGGTCTGAAAGGGCAATAATTACCCAGACTGGATTAGTTCTGCTTTCCTGAACAAGATATACTTGGGCTATTTTCCACATGGTTTGCTAGTGTCCAGTATTTTAACTCTACTAAACAGCTTTGGTAGAGAGATGGGTAGTTCTGGAGTGCAGGTCTTCAATGTTAATTATGGGATATAGTATGGCTTCATTGACATTGCAATTTCCATTGCTCTCAGCTGTTACTTGATTTTGTGGAAAGTGAATTAAATCGGCTGAAGACTAGCTTCTGTGAAGATGAGTATTTCAGCAGGGAGCCAAAGTGGATCATCTACTTGGCGCTTCCAAATGAGTTGGCTGCATACGCTTCAGTGTTATATCAAGCATCTGCAGTTTGGGTTCCACCTTTGAGGGTAGGTTTGCATTTGGAGTTTCCTCCTCCTATTAGCTGAAGTGTTTTGATCTGATCCTCGTCACTAAGGTGAGTCTATCACATGATTTTTTTACAGGGCGATATTTATGCGAGGCTGTGTGCCAATTTCATTTTTAAATACTTCTTACAGCATGCCCTTACACACTGTTTTTTGAATCAGGATTAATCGCCCAACCTTGATAATAATAGTGGAGTGAGGGAAATGCTTGGGCATGAGGCTAAAGATGTATTTTTGAGTTGCTGCTAATGATCACCGATAGATCCATGTAAATACTGAGTTATGAGCTGCCAGTTTTGTTCTGGTTAATCAAACTTAACATAATTTTAGTGCCATAAAACTCAGTGGATTGTGTCCTCAGTTGTCATCTAGTCCCTTTGGAGTTGGCCATTGAAGTCTTCTATATTTTGCGGCTCTGTTATTTTCAGTGCCTCTCCCAAGCATTTTCCTCAGCAAAGCACCCTGATTGTTCAGGAGAATGATTTCAGGAGGGTGATTCCTTGTTCCTGTTTGATCTGGTACCATGAGATTTCTGAAGCTCAGCAATCAGTAGTGAGAAATTCCTGCCACATAGCAATACCCCTTCCAGTGGATCAGTCATGCCATTGGACAGAACTTACCCAGAGATTACAATGGAGGAAACTGGCATATTGCCTGTAAAGGGAAAGTTCTGTCAGGTTGTTGCCAGACCTAGTCTATGGGACAACTCTCCTAATTTAGGACCTGAAGTGGTGGTCATAGAAGATTACATCAAGGTCTTCAGATTTATCCATCCATCCATCTCTCCAGCAGCGGCCGGCTTCTTTTATTGTGAGCAAGAAGGATGGTAAGCTCCATCCTTACATTAATTATTGGCTCCTGAAAAGCATCACACTAACAAACCACTACCTTCTTCTCTTGCTTGTACCTGCATTTGAACATCTCCTGGTGTGCAATGCTTACAACCTGGTTTGCATTCAAGAAGGTGAAGAGTAGGAGACAGCATTCAACACCCCACTGGCCGCTATGTATGCCTCATGATGCCACTTGGTCTGGCCAATGCCCTTGCAGTTTTTAAGGCCATATTTCAACAATCTTGTCCGGGACATGTTGAATCAGTTTGTCTTTGTGTATTCGTTTGGCATTCTTATCTATGCTGCTCTCACCAGGAGCATGTCCAGAAGTCTCTCAGACAACTCCTCAAGATCAGCCAAGCCAGAGAAGTGTGAGAGCAGGTGTCGTTCTTGGGCTACATCTTTACCAGTGTTCAGATGGACAGTTCAGTAAATTTCAGGCAGTCACAGAGAGGCACAAAGCATCTACGGTCAACCAAGGAGGCAGTTCATGGGAGTTGCCAACTTTTATTGCCGCTTCACCAGTAATTTCCATCACAGCTTCCACTCACCAAGCACTAGGGTTTACTTGTAATTATATCTAACTGTCTTCCTTTGGTTTCAGGCATGTCAAGTTTTGAGCGAAGCACAGTGATGACAATGCTCCCTGCTTACCTTAGTCCATGTTCCAGAAAAAAAAGATTAGTGATTTAGATAGGCACTATTAAAGGAGTGGAATTAGTTTAGTTCTAGGTTACTGCTTTTGAGCTGCAGTGACAGTGTTAGGTTTTACTTAGTGGCCTATTGCCTCTGAGCAGTTTCTATTAAAGCTCAGTGAACTGTTCACTCTGTGTCTGTGTCTCCCTTCTGCACTTGGCCTTTACTGAACTGTCATCTTCCACATGGAGTCCTTATTTGTTCATTCATGTGTACTTCTCCAATCTTAAATAGAATGAGATCGGAAGAGAATTGTTAAATTCCTTTATTTCCATGACTAAGGAAAATCTGCTCATTAATATATTCTATAACCCCATTGTCTCCCACAGATGCTTTAACAAATCAGTCTTCCAACTTCCAACTTCCACCCTGCCCTCAAATTTATCTGGTCCATTTCCGACACCTCCCTCCCCTTTCCTGATCTCGATGTCTCTATCTCCAGAGACAGCTTATCCACCAGTGTCTATTATAAACCCACGGACTCTCACAGCTACCTGGACTATACCTCGTCCCACCTTGTTACTTGAAAAAGCGCCATCCCCTTCTCTCAATTCCTCTGTCTCCACCACATCTGGTCTGAGGATGAGGCTTTTCATTCTAGAACAAAGGAGATGTCCTCCTTTTTCACAGAAAGAGGCTTCCTTTCCACCACCATCAACACTGCCCTCAAGTGCATCTCTTCCATTTCACTCATTACCCTGCTCTTACCCCATCCTCTCGCCACTCTACCAGGGATGGGGTTCCTCTCATCCTTACCTACCACCCCACCAGTCTCCACGTCCAGCACATAATTCTCCGAAACTTCCGTCACCTCCACCAGGATCCCACCGCCAAGCACATCTTTTCCTACCCCCCACTTTCTGCTTTCCGCAGGGATCGCTCCCTAGGTGACT
The DNA here is from genome assembly GCF_048418815.1 of Hemitrygon akajei. Taxonomy (NCBI): domain Eukaryota; kingdom Metazoa; phylum Chordata; class Chondrichthyes; order Myliobatiformes; family Dasyatidae; genus Hemitrygon; species Hemitrygon akajei. The sequence goes on from NC_133133.1 coordinate 41,800,827, forward strand.
CCCTTGTCTATTCGTCCCTCTCCACTGATCTCCCTCCTGGCACTTACCCTTGCAAGCGGAACAAGTGCCACACGTGCCCCTACACCTCCTCCTTCACTACCATCCAGCTCCCAAAACAGTCCTTCCAGCTGAGGCAACACTTCACCTGTGAGCCTGTTGGGGTCACTTACTGTGTTCAGTGCTCCAGATGTGGCCTCCTGTATATTTCCATCCATGGCCTCCTCCACTGTCAGGACAAGGCCACACTTAGGTTTAAGGAACAACACCTTGTATTCCATTTGGGTAGCCTCCAAACTGATGGCATGAACATCGATTTCTCAAACTTCCAGTAATACCCCCACCCCTGCCTTCACCATTTCCCATCCCATTTTCCCTTTCTCACCTTATCTCCTTGCCCGCCCATTGCTTCCCACTAGTGCTCCTCCCCCCTTTTCTTTCTTCCATGGCCTTCTGTCTCTTTCACCAATCAACTTCCCAGCTCTTTACATCATTCCCCCTCCCCCACTCCAGGTTTTAACTATCACCTTGTGTTTCTCCCCCTCCCCCATCTTTAAAATCTACTCCTCATCTTTTTTTCTCCATTCCTGCTGAAGGGCTTTGGCTCAACATGTCAACTGTTTACACTTTTCCATAAATGCTGCCTGGCCTGCTGAGTTCCTCCGGCATTTTGTGTGTGATCCTCAAATTCTGTTTGTTTTAACATCTCAGTTCCATTCTCACAGCCCTTCATCACTGTCACACTTAGCCTTCAGATACCAATGCTTTTGATGTGTCCACTTCTTTAGTGATCATTCCCTTTCATTGCAGATAACAGGGGCCATGAGCCTGTCCAATGCATTTCCCACTCCTATTTCCCTATCCTTTCTCCTCCCACATCCATTACAGGGTTCTCTTCACCTTCCCTGTTATAAGGGAATCCCCATTAAAGGGAAAATGGAAGATTTGTTGAAAGCACTGTAAAGGCAGATGGCATTGTCAGCAAAGATGCATTGGAGATTGAAAGAATGGAAGAGTTCTTGCAAGTAAGTTTGGAGGATATGTGGTCAATGTGGCTGAGAAATGCAGTGGACACTGCTTATCACTTGAAATGGAAAGAGTCAGCTGTGGTCCATGTAAAGATTAGAAACCGGTAAAACATCAAATATCTGTGTCAGCCTTGACTGACAGCAACTCCAGGGTCTTCACGTCCTGCCGCTGGAACCCCCATCTCCCTTTTCCCCACCAACACTCTGCAATCCCTTGTCTCTCAGATCCTACCGCCAGCTCTTGGACCCTCAGAAACTCCATCTTCCTCTCACCGTACCTTCCCTGAACTCCCCAAACCTTCCCTTTCCTCTAACACGATCAATCACCTTTCCCCTCTTATCCCAACTCTCATCCATGCCGGGTCTTCACCATCACCTCCGATGTTCCCCTCTTTGATGTAGTTTGTTCTGCTTTCAGTGAGAGCCTCACCTTTGTCCCCCTGCAACCACACCTCAATGAGTTCTGCATCCGCCATGACGCTGAGCTCTTCTACCGCCTCCTCCATCTCCATGACTACTTCTTTAGCAAGGACTCTCCACCCCGCATCAATGACCCCTTCTCCCATCTTCAACCCTCCTCCTCTTCCTGGACACCCCATTCTGGTCTTCTGTCTGCTCTGGATCTTTTCGTTGCCAACTGCCGACAGGACATCAACAATCTTGACTTCACCATTCCGCTCTCCTATTCCAACCTTACTCCTTCTGAACGCACTGCTCTTCACTCCCTCCACACTAATCCTAAGCTCAACATCTAAGCTGCAGATAAGGGAGGCGCTGTAGTAGTTTGGCAGACTGACCTCTATCCAGCTGAGGCCAGTTAACAACTCTCAGACACCTCCTCTTACTTAGCCCTTGAACAGGAGCACCACACCATCATTGATCTTATTAACTCTGGGGATCTCCCATCCACTGCCACCAACCTCACAGTACCCTTGCCCCGCACCTCCTGTTTCTACCTTCTACCCAAGACCCATTGCTTCTGCTTGCTCCTGCCCCACTGAACTCATCCCTGCATACCACAAATCAATTTATCCCCCTTGGCTCAGTCCCTTCCTACCTACACACATGATACATCACATGCTCTTGATCTTTTCAATGATTTCAAGTTCCCTGGCCCTGAGCCTCTTATTTTCACTGTGGATGTTCAGTCCCTATACACCACCATCCTCCATCAGGAAGGCCTCAAAGCTCTCTGCTTCTTTCTAGACACCAGAGCCAACCAGTTCCCCTCCACCACCACTCTCCTCCATCTGATGGGACATCCTCACTCTAAATAATTTCTCCCTTGACTCCTCCCACATCCTTCAAACAAAAGATGTAGCCATTGGTACTCACATGGATCGCAGCTATGTCTGCCTTTTTGTTGACTACGTGGAACAGTCTATGTTCCAAGCCTAATCTGGTATCACTCTCCAACTTTTCCTATGCTACATCGACGACTGCATTAGTGCTCCTTCCTGCACCCATGCAAAGCTTGTTGACTTAATCAAATTTGCCTCCAACTTCCATACTGCTTTTAAATTTACCTGGTCCATTTCCGACACCTTCCTCTTTCTCGATCTTTTTGTCTCTGTCTCTGGAGACAGCTTTTCTACTCATGTCTATTATAAACCCGTTGACTCTCACATCTACCTGGACTGAACCTCTTCCCACCTTGTTACTTGTAAAAATGCTATCTCCTTCTCTCAATTCCTCCGTCTCCGCTGTTTCTGCTCTCAGGATGATGGTTTTCATTCCAGAACGAAGGAGATGTCCTCCTCCTGCAAAGAAAGGGGCTTCCCTTCCTCCACCATTAACGTTGCCCTCAACCAAATCTCTTCCATTTTGCGCATGCCTGCACTCATGCCATCCTTCCACCATCTCACCAGGGATAGGGTTCCTCTTGTCCTCACCTACCACTCCACCTGCCTCCATGTCCAGCACATAATTTTCCATAACTTGTTCCATCTCCAACGGGATCGCACCACCACGCACATATTTCCCTCCTCCTCCACTTTCTGCTGTCCACAGCGATTGCTCCCTATGCAACTCCCCTGTCCATTCATCCCTCCTATTACGATACTGCAACAATGAATATAAAATTGAGACAGGTATTTTATAAACAAATAAATATTTATTCAAACTCTGCTTAATAAAAATGAAAAGTAAACAAATGACTAACTTAACTGGAAGTTAACTGCTATACAGTAACTTGAACAGATCTTAAAGCGATAAATGCGAACACAGTTCTTAAAGTGATAAATGCGAAAGTCCAAATAATTTATACAGTCAATTAGGAGAGACTTTCCTGAAGTAACGAATTCCTCGATGACGTGACGTTACTGCTGATCCCAGCCAAAATATGCCTTGTCCGAAGGATTCACGATGAAGGAAATAAAAATGGCTTGAAGGAACTGACCTTTTCCTTGACGAATAACGCTGCACCCAACTCTTTCTGCTCTTATGGCAGAGGCTATCTCGGATACAGGTTACTATCTCTAGAAGGAAGATCCAATAAGGTCAATCCTGTATTACTGCAGACGACACCAACTTTACTCGATCCTCCGGGTTTCCGTACCTCGATAAATCTTCACTCTCCAATACTTAGACTTTAAAATTAAATCGAAGATACATCAAACATAACTGGCAGTGATTTTCAAAACTGCCGGCACAAGAACAATGTACCGTACAGTAAGAATTAAAACTCCACTTTAAAACAAAACTGCACCATGAAACCAAATACGCAGCATTAACGGAGTAACGGACAACTTAAACGCTGTCCCAACAAAAACTCCTGCAACACAGCAGGCTTTCCCCGTTTTATGCCTGTTGGAACAGGTCATCACATGACCTCACACTGGCAGGAAAATACATCACCCCACCATCACAAGGCCATTACATCACGCTCACCAGATACTCAATTACATCATAGTCATGAGACAGTCACAGGACACCCACGAGGCATTTAACACTCCCCAATGATCTCCCTCCTGGCACTTACCTTTGCAAGCGGAACAAATGCTACACCTGTCCCTACACCTCCTCCCTCATTACCAATCAGGGCCCTAAACAATCCTTCCACCTGAGGTGACACTTCATCTATGAGTCTGTTGGGGTCACTTACCATATCTGTTACTCTCAGTGTGGCCTCCTGTATATCAGTGAGACACGACGTAGATTGGGAGACCACTTCGCTGAGCACATATGCTCCATCTGCCAGAAAAAGTGTGATCTCCCAGTGGCCATGCATTTTAATTCCCGCTTCCCATTCCCATTCTGAAATCTCAGTCCACAGCCTCCTCTACTGTTGCAATGGCCACAGTCAGTTTGGAAGAGCAACACCTTATATTCCATCTGGGTGGCCTCCAATCTGATGGCACGAACATTGATTTCTCGAACTTCCAGTAATGCCTCCCTCCCTTCACCATTCCTTATTCCCTTTTTCCTCTCTCACCTTATCTCCTTAGCTGCCCATCACTTCCCTCTGGTGCTCCTTTCCCTTTTCTTTCTTCCATGGCCTTCTGTCCTCTCCTATCAGATTCCCCCCTTTTCTGCCCTGTATCTCTTTCACAAATCAACTTCCCAGCTCTTTGCTTCTCCGCTCCCTCTCCCGGTTTCACCTATTACCTTGTATATCTTCCTCTCCTCTCCCCACCTTCTATCGAGGACTCCTCATCTTCTCTTCTCCAGCCTTGAAGAAGGGTCTCGACCCAAAACGTCAGCTATACTCCTTTTATTAGATGCTGTGAAGCCTGCCCAGTTCCTCTTGCATTTTGTGTGTGTTGCTTGGATTTACAGCATCTACAGGTTTTCTCTTGCTTGAGCTATACCTGAGTTGTCTTCACAAAGACATAACTGGATAGGAATGTTACCTAACAAGCCAGAGACACTGATGGAGTTAGCTATTACCAAAGCAAGTTACATGGATGACTTAAAAATCCATGGAAAGTTTTGTTTCAAGCAATAATTTCTGTAGAATTCTTTTTCTTACCTGTATAAGACTGCATCTTGCCCATAGTTCCATCCTACTTTCTTGAAGTGGTTGATCTTCCAGTGAGAATCTAGGCAATGTGAAGTAGCTCAACAGTATGTGTACTGAGTTGGGCATTATTCATAGTTACATTGCAAATTTCTGGACAGCATTCAAGAACTTGAAATCTGCTTTACTCCCTTGCCTTCCAGAACAGTTATGTGGTAGCTAATTTTAGTTTTAAGGGACATGGTTTGATATCATACTCTCTTCCTGTACTACACAAGAGCTGGGATAAAGAGGAAATGGGAGAGGTGCCTTCAAGCAAAATATTTCAACATGTGTATCCAGAAATAATGGCCCTCTATTAATAAAAAACAAAGCTTTGGCTCTTAGCCCTGCACTTTACATTTCCACATTGTGCAAGGTTGTTTATTTCAAATGTGCTACTTGCTCAGTGAGAAGTTTCTGCTCAGAGGTGTATTTGTATGTTCATGTTTCATAAATCACTGATGACTCAGCTGGCTTTAATTGCAACTAAATTAGTAAAATTATATTAATAAAGTTACTGCAAAATAAATTGAGTGTCAGCATCCTCATCTGCATAAGAGATTGGAGCCGGAATACTCGTTGAGTTCTGTTATCACGATACATTGGTATTGGTTTATTATTGTCACATGTACTAAGCTACAGGGAAAAGCTTGTTTTGCATACAAATCAAATCATTACTCAAAGTATTGAGGCAGAATAAGGTAAAACAATAACGATGCAGAATAAAGTGTAAAAGCTGCTGAAATGTGCAGAGCATGTGAATGATAAAGTGAAAGATTACAATGAGGTAGATTGTGAGGCCAAGAATCCTACTTATTGTATAAGTGGCCCTTTCAAGAGCATGACAGCAGTAGGATAGAATCTGTCTTTGAGTATGGTGGTATATGCTTTCAGGCTTTTGCATCTTCTATCCAATGGGAGAGGAGTTAGGAGAGAACGTCAGGGTAAGTGGGATCTCTGATTATTCTGTTTACTTTACTGAGGCATCAAGAGGTATAGACAGAGTGCATGGAAGGGAGGCTGGTTTCTGTGATGTGCCATGATGCACATCCTCCGTTTCTTTCTCCTTCAAAAGTCTAAAAAGCATTCGTTTAGTTTATGCTGCCCTCTGTTTTAAAATTTGTTTCAGCTTTTGGCGTTTTGGTCCTAAAGTCATATATAGATTTTTCTTTTTAACCAGAGTTTGACCTGTCCCAGGTTTAGTAATATCTTCACATATTGGTGGTGTTTGGAAAAGACAGTAAAACTAGGCTCTGTTTATCTTCTCAGGTTAACTTGCAAGTTTTATGCATGATTTTGAAAAGCGAGAGAGTTATTTCAAAGGGCTTGATAACACTTATTCCTTAATTAACACTATAAAAATTGGGATTGGTGGTAATGGGAAATTAGTGGTGTTGCTAAATGGAGTTCAGTTGGACATCAATGAAAGAGGTATTTGACTCACTGAACACAATGCATTTTCACTGCCTTTGCTTACTGAGTTAGTCATTCTAGCTTCCATCCAAGACAACAACAACACAAGCCTTGCAAAATAAGCTACTACAAGGTATGTGCAATATACTTTTGATATAGTGGGCTGTTACATCCATTAGCTTCTCAGTCATCTGTGCTAATCACTTTCCTCTCAAAAGTGACCATAATTGGGACTAGATTGGTTCACCCCGAAATAAGTACAGTTTTGACTCAATTCATACTCTTGATCTCTGATTTTATGATGTAAGCAATGGGGAAATGTAAAGCAGCTGCAACATGATAGACAGATTAAATGAACGGGCAACCAACTGATGATGGAAAATAACACAGATGTATTTTTAATTGCTTTGGCAAGAATAATAGAAAAAACAGGAAAAAATGGTGAGAAATGATTAAATATTATTCAGAAAGATTCATGTTTCCTTGAACATGAAGGATGGCAAGTTAATTTGAAGCCATTAAGAAGGGAAATGATTTGCTGTTGATTGAGAGCCACAATTCAATGTTATGAAATCTTGCAATTCTACTGGAAGTTGGTGAGTCTTCATCAAGAGAACTGTGGGCTAGTCTGTCTTGCCAGCAAAGGATGGATGTACATGCCCAGGAAGTACGTTTGTACTATAACAAAGCTTCACAGCTTATTTCCTGGACTGAATAGATTGCCCTGAGAGGGGAAATTGATAAGGGTGGGTGTATAGTTTTTTAGTCATATGAGGAATTTTATTGAATGTTGAGGCTGGGATATGAGAGTGAGCAATAAAGTCTGGCATGTCTGAGCATGGATGACACTAACTGCTTACTCCAGAATCCTGTACCATGTGTCTCTAAGTGAGCTTGATATGCATGTGCTGCAAGATGATTTTCTCCAGGATGGATATCAGGACAAGCGTGAGAATCTCAGGTGAGGGGTTGGAGATAGGCTAATTAACATAGAAAACGAGGAGGAAATTCTTCACGTAAATGGCTGGGAATCTTGATGTCTCTCTACCACAGAAGCCTGTGTACAATTAGTCATTACAATCTGTGTACTTTTGCTAGAGGATTTTTGTCCTCTTGGAGGACTTGGGAAGTGGGCTTTGAATTAGTTGAGTGAAAGATGGGCCATAATCTTATTGATTTGTAGAGCTAGCTGGCTTGTGGGACTTACTCTGCCTCGACTTCAAACATTCTTGTGCTCTCATGGTATCTGTACAATGCAAAGTGCACTTTACCCCTGATGCACCTTGTGAAGCTGAGTCTCCAGCTCTTCATTTTGAGCAAATGCATATTGTCTGTAAGTGATTGCAAACAAGTGATTCATTTTCCACTAGAACAACAGCTTTTTAAGCCCCATGGTAAAATGTATTATTTAATCAAGTGTGGCACAAGCCCAGCTCTCAAGGGAAGTTATTCCAGCATCAGTAGCCAACATTAAGCAGTGGGTGGTCAGGTAATGGGAGAGGGATGGGAGCACTCGTACTGTAAAGCACAGTGCTCTACTCGTACAGCTACCCCAGCATCCCTGACAGCAGTGATCCAGTTTTGCTACGGTTACAGATTGGGGTGTGTATTCTCAGGAGCCGACACTGAATCACGGAGAGCATGACTTTTCCAGGGGGGAAAAAATCTTTTGTTGAAGTAGCAAACACTGAAGGAAGCCACAGAATGAAATCAAAGCCACGTGGGCCCAATCATGTTCAAGCTGATGGGTTCCTTCTGTTTCTGTATAAAACAGTTGTATCCGTGTGCCGAAATTGGCACTGTGTACTAAAAATGAGACACTGATAGATTCAGCCTTCACTCCAGCTGAGTCTTACTGTTGCAGAAATGTACTTCTGCTGCAATTTCCCACCTGCAGTTCACAGAACAACTGATAAGTTATATGGTGAAGCGAACCCACTTGATCCATTGATTCTGTATTGCCTCCATGTGAGAGCAATTCAGCTGGCCTGACTCACCCACCCTCACACCGCAGACCTGTAAATTCTTTTCTTTCAGACACTTATTCAACTTCCTGTTGTCTGCAGTAATTCAATTGGCCCTGACTTCTAACCCTCGTTCTTCATTCCAAGTGTTAACCAGCTACAGTGATCGGTTTTGTTATGCGCTTAACCCCTTTGCCAATGGGAATCGTTTCTTCACACTTACTCATTTCTTATGTCTCATAATTTTAAATACATTTATCAGATGTTCTTGCGTCCTCCTCTGCTTCAGCGACAGCAAACTTGGCCTCTCTAGTGTAAAGAGCTTCATCTAAATAACTAAAAGCCATCATGCCATGAATCATTTAGGTAATTTCTTCCACATCCTCTTTCCTAAAATTTGAAGCTGCGTGTGATTGGAACCTATGATTTACATTTTGATGGTGTGTTTTTGGGCTGATTGAGTGATGTGGCACTTTGCTGTCTCCGAGGGAGTATGGTGAGTTTGAGTATGTGAGTGAGTATATGGTGAGTATGTGTGCACCGGTCACCTGGAGGATTGGACGTGGGGTGCGAGGCTATGATCGATTCCATTGCTTCTCCCCAAATGAGGCACCAAGCAAGGTTGAAGTCAACGAAGGTGAGAGCAGAGGAAGAGCGTGTCTTCGCTTGACCAGTCTTCCTCTCTTTCGCGCCAGCTGCTGTCAGAGGTAAGTGCAGAGGTCTTGGTTTCGAAGTTGATTGATTGGCGAGGCTTGTGGCTCTGGACTCATTTTGGGAAACTTTGAGGTTCATGCTGCATGTGGTTCTGGACTTTGGTTGCTTTTCCTTCTGTTTTTGAGCGATTTGATTGGGGCACTTTGGCGAAAACTTGTTCTGAGGCCTGTAGTCAGCTAGTGGTGCTGAACTGAACCGAACTAAACTGAATACTCCTGGACTCCCAGTTTGATGTTAATACTCTAAGTGTTGTTTGCTAGCTTTTTACGGATTGTGTAATTTGTACTTCTGATCGTGCTTTAGGTGTTTGATGTTTTTCCAGGTACGGGTTCGATGATGTTTCCTTGTTTCATGGCTTTACGCCGGAGCACGAATCTCAGAGTTGTATTCTGTATATATACTGTGATAATAAATGTACTTTGAACTTTGAAAATGTGAAACTCATGAATGAACACAGTACAGCTCAGCCAATAATGCTTTGACTTCTGATTTTTTTGCTCTTGTACCCAAAGTTTCTTGTTATAAAGTACAGATAATTTATTCTTAAAACCACTATCTTAAATTGCTCTTCCATTTTCAATGCAGATATACCCCAATCCCTCAGTTCTTGAGGCCCATTTAGAACTGAGTCCTTGGGTTATATTGACTTTCCTCATTCTCTTTGCCAAAATTTAGCATTTGACATTTCCAAGTGCTGAATTGCTTCTGTCACCTAATCTTCCAACCTATCTCTAACCCCTCAATGTCTTTACTGTTCTCCTCATTGGTCATTGTACTTCCAGCTTTTGTGTCATCTAGAAATTTAGAAGTTCTGCTCTGCGCATTCAAATTCAGATCAGTAGTATGGCGCAAACACGAGGAAATCTGCAGATGCTGGAAATTCAAACAACAGCACACACAAAATGCTGGTAGAACACAGCAGGCTAGGCAGCATCACAGCAGATGCTGCCTGGCCTGCTGTGTTCTACCAGCATTTTGTGTGTGCTGTTGTCAGTAGTATGGCAGTGTGTCTGGTGGAGATCCTTGTGGAACTCAACAATACTTTTCCTTTGGTCCAAGTTAACAGCCCGCAACGGAACTAAAATGCTCACCAGGCTGCTGCACTCGTCTCTTTTCAAAACGGTCAGTTTTGACGACAAGCCTATTGTCACCTGATCAAATCCCTTTTAGAATTCCTTACATATTACATCAACTGCATTTGCCTTATTCTGTTATCATCAAAAAACTATCGAATTAGTTAGACCACGTGCTTTCAACAAAACCAGACTGGACTTTTTCTCAAAAACCTACACTTGTCTAAGTGACAAATAATACTGTTCCACATTATTGTTGCTGTAACTTTCCCCACCACTAAGATTAAACTGACAGGTCTGTAGTTAATAGATTGATTCAAGAAATTATATAGAGCCTCTCACTAAAATTATATAGAACATATTGGTGGTACATGGAATTTTTATACAGTTTTGATCTTGATACCAAAAAGGGACTGTGACAAAGATTCAACTGAATGGTGGATGGTGGGTATTCTGTCTGAGGCAATATTGAGTATAGTGAATCTGTATTTTCTAGAGTTCAGAATGAGAGATAATTCACATTGAAATCTACACATGGCTTCGTTCAGCGGACCCTGGCAGAGGAGTTCAGATCCAGAAGTCATAATCTCAGAATAAGGAATAGACCATTTACAACTAAGGTGAGGACAAACGTCTTCACTCAAAAGGATGGACTCCTCTCTGTAATGCTGTGGACACTTAATCCTTGAGTTTTTCTTTCACAAAAATGATCAATAGATTTCTAGCTATTAAGAGAATCAAGGTATTTATAGATAGTGCAGGAAAATGAAGATCAGCCATAATCTTGATGGTGATTGAGCAGACTGAAAGGTATATATGGCTTAATCCTGCTCTGAATTCTTATATTTGTATGCTCTAGTCCCTAATATTTTTTGCACAATACTGGAGCATTTGTGATATTATCAACTTGAATCTGGAAAATTTGGAAGATAATGCAGCCACCTGAGCGATTTCCTTCCTTACTTTCCACAGCAAATAAGGGTGCATCCCATCTGCACTGAGAAAATTTATCTGTATTTCATTCTTTGGCTATCCAGAATCTCGTCCATGTCTTCCTTTGCTCAGACTTCAGCAGCATTTTCCTCGATGGAGATACTTCATTTATTACCTCAGCCCTGTTCTCTGCCTTCATGAGTAGAGTGGGTCATTTTATTCAATATTCTCCACTATTTAAGCATTATTTCTTGTCTAGCTGATGGTGTGAAAAGGGAACCCATCTTCCTGTTGCACCTAGAATCATCGTAAGATATTCTGGGATTAAATCCAGCCAACGTTAGATCCAATATTACACCTGGAATGCAGAACAGTACAACACTGGACAGGGCACTTAGCCCATGATGTTGAACCTATCATGATGCCAATATATACTATATGTTCTCCTCCTGTGTATCAATATGCTTCCAAATACATTTGAAATCCTCCAATGTACTGAACTTAAAATCCATCCTTTATTCTTTCATTCCAGTTCCTCATTTCATCCCACTATTATAACTTAGCTACAGTAGCATGGTACAAGCCCCTCAGCCCACTGTTTGTGACAAAATCAGTCAGTAACACCAACTCTGCACTGTTCCCACTGTTGGATCCGGAGATGATAATGTCCAGAGGTTCTTCAGAAGTCAAGAATGAGGTGTAAGTCTTGTGGATACAGATAGTTTGTTAGATTTTCATACAAAGAAGTAGCAGTAAAGAATTGCAAGCAAGTAATACAGCAGCAGACTAAATCTAACTGTAACCAACTCACTGTAATAACAAACTTGTCTTTCTTTAACCTGAAAACTGGACAGATAAAGGGAATGTTCTCTGATATGAACAGTCTGTGAGTCTCTCTTCTCCTATCAGACTCCTTCTTCCCCAGCCCTTTGTCTTTTCCACCTATCACCTCCCAGCTTCATATCCCCCCAACACCCCCCCCCATCCATCTGGCTTCACCTATCACCTTCCAGCTTGTCCACCTTCCTTCCCCCCCCACCTTCTTATTCTGGCATTTTTCCCCTTCCTTTCCAATCCTGATGAAAGGTCTTGGCTCAAAACATCAGCTGTTGATCCATTTCCATAGGTGTTGCCCGACCTGCTCAGTTCCTCCAGCATTTTGCGTGCGTTGAGCAAGGAGAGTTTTGAGTTACACTGCCATGTCATCTCAAGTTTACAGATAAAGAATTTACAGAAGTATAATTGAGCTACCTACATTACAAATGACTGAAAATCCACTGAATATTTACAGACGTACAGGTGATTATGCAAACAATATCTCTGACTAGCTAACCTGTATGCAACATATTGATACAGCTATAAAGAAGGCCAGATACCGCTATATTTCATTAAGAGTTTGAAGAGATTTGCTTTGTCAACAAAAATGTGCAAAAACATTTCAGATGTTGATTGAAGTACTACGCAGATGCAACAAAAGCATTCCTGCGCAGGTCCGGCGAAGAGCTTTAAAAAGTACAAAGTTTTTTGACGGAAGTTGTTGTTTGTAATACTGCGCAGACACAACAGAAGTTTTCCCATGCAGGTCAGGTAAAGAGTTTTAAAAACTCAGTCTCTATGAAAGAGAGGTAACACCTAGCGGATTGGTCATTGTGGGAGCAGTTGTCTTCGGAGCTTTGACTCAACAGGACTTCTGCGAGAACAGGCAGAGGCAAAGTAACTAGGTAAGTGCATTCCTTCTTTATGATTTAAATCTTGAGAGAATAGGAGTATGTCTAAGGAGCCAGTGTTCTGCTCTGGGTGTCAGATGTGGGATTTCCAGGAGACCCCCAGCCTCCCCGATGGCCACATCTGCACCAGGTGTATCGAAATGCAACTCCTTAGATACCGAGTTAAGGAATCTCGATAACCTTTGGCTTGTTAGGGAGAGTGAAACCATGATAGACAGGAGCTACAGGGAGGTAGTTACAAGAGACAGATAAAAGTGTGACGGTCAGGATAGGGAAGGGAGAACATCACATTGTAGAGCACCCCTGTGGCCATCCTGTCAACAACAAATACTCTATTTCATTACGGTTGTAATAGGCGATTCTGTGGAGTGAAAAGGAAATATGCATGGCTCCTGGGTGCCAGAGTCTGCGATGTTTCTGAATGTATCCATGAATGAAAAAGGAGGGTGAGCAGCCAGAAGTTATGGTACATATTTGTACCAATGACTTGAGAAGAAAAAGGGAGGAGATTCTGAGAAAAGAATACAAGGAGTTAGGATGGAAGTTGAGAAGAAGGACCTCAAGGGTAGTAATCTTAGAATAGATGCCTGTGCCATGTGAGAGTGAGGATAGGAGTAGAGTGAAGTGTCAGATAAACATGGCTGAAGAATTGGAGCAGGGGGCAGGAATTCAGATTTCTGGAGAATTGAGACCACTTCTGGAACAGGTGGGACCTGTACAGAAGGGACGGGTAGCACTTGGTTGTAAAAGGAGCTGGAAAATGTATGTAATAAAGATAATTTCAGAATTTTAATGGGTGACTTCAATGTGCAAGGTGATTCGGAAAAATCAGGTTGGTGTCAGACCACAAGAGAGGGAATTTGTTTAATGCCTACAAGATGGTATTTTATAGCAATTTGTGCTTGAGTCTACTTGGGGAAAAGCTATCTTAGATTGGATGTTGTGTAATAACCCAGATCTTATTATGGAGCTTAATGTAAAGGAGCCATTAGGAGACAGTGATCATAATATGGTTGAATAGATACTGCAATTTGAGAGGGAGAAACAATGCCACATTTGTCAGTATTGCAATGGAATAAAGGGAGTAACAGAGGCATGAGAGAGGAGCTTGCCCAGGTGGATTGAAGGGGGATACTGGTGGGGATGACGGTGGAACAGAGGAGGCTGAAGATTCTAGGAATAGTTCACAAGGCGCAGGATAGATATGTCCCACAAAATAAGTTGTCCTCAAATAGTAGGCATAGGCAACCATGGCTGACAAGGGATGTTAAAAGCATAAAAGCCAAGGAAAGGGCATATAAGGTAGCAAAAGTGAGTGGGAAGTTGGATGATTGGGAAGCTTTTAAAATCCAATAAAAGGCAGCTAAAAAAAGCTATAAGAAGGGACAGGATGAAATATGAGGGCAAACTAGCCAATAATATAAAGCTAGTAATAGAAAACGTTTTTTTTCTCAGTTATCTAAAGAGTAAAAGGATGGTGAGGGTTGATATTCGACCACTGGGAAATGATGCTGGTGTAGTAGTAATGGGGGACCAAATAATGTCAGATGAACTTAATGGGTACTTTGCATCAGTCTTCACTGTGGAAGACACTAGAAGGGAACAGGAATGTTTGCTATTGCTATTGCAAAGGAAAAAGTGCTAGATAAACTCAAAGGTCTTGGACAAGATGGACTACATCCCAGAGTCCTGAGAAAGGCTGCTGAAGAGATAATGGCTGCATTTGTCATGATCTTTCAAGAATCACTTAAATCTGGCATGGTCCCGGAGGACTGGAAAATTGCAAATTTCACTTCACTCTTTAAGAAAGAAATTATAGGCCAGTTAGCCTGACCTCAGTGGCTGGGAAAGTGTTGGAATCTATTATTAATGATGAGATTTCGAGGTACCTGGAGACTCATGATGAAATAAGTCAAAGTCAGCTTGGGTACTTTAAAGGGAAAGTTTGCCTGACAAATCTGTTAGAGTTCTTCGAGGAAGTAACAAGCAGGGTGGACAAAGGAAGACAGTGGATGTTATTTGCTTGGACTTTCAGAAGGCATTTGATAATGTGCCACACATGAGGCTGCTTTACAGGAAAGAATTTGGCATCGATAGTGGAATGGATGACAGGCAGGAGGCAGTGAGTTGGAATATAAGGGGCCTTTTCATTTTGGCTGCCAGTGACTAGTGGTGTTCTTCAGGGGTCAGATTGGGATCGCTACTTTTTACATTGTTTCTCAATGATTTGGATAACGGAGCTGATGACTTTGCGGGAACGTTTGAAGGTAGCTGGAAGGGTAGGTAGTGCTGAGGAAGCAATGCAATTGCAGCAGGACTTAGACAAATTAGAAGAATGGGCAAAAAAGTGGCAAATGGAATACAGTGTTGGGAAATGTATGATAATGAATTTTGGTAAAAGGAGCAATAGTGCGGGCTATTATCTAAATAGAGAGAAGGTTGAAACATCAGAAGTTGAGAGGGACTCCTCATGCAAGACTCCCAGAAGCTTAATTGTTTGAGGTTGAGTCTGTGGCAAAGAAGGCAAGTGCATGTTGGCATTTATTTCAAGGGGAGTAGAATATAAAAGCAAGATGATAGTGCTGAGTCTTTATAAGGCACTAGTAAGGCTGCACTTAGAATATTGTCAACAGTTTTGGGTCCCATATCTAGAAAGGATGTGTTGTCATTAGAGAGAGTCAGGAGGAGGTTTATGAGGATGATTCTCGGAATGAAGTGGTTAACGTATGAGGAATGTCTGGACGTTTTGGACCTGTACTCACTGGAATTTAGAAGAATGTGTGGGGATCTCATTGAAACCTACTGAATGTTGAAAGCACTGTATTAGGTGGATGTGGAGAGGATGTATCCAGAATTAAAGGACGCAGTCTCAACATTTTAGAACAGAGGTAAAGTGGAATTTTTTTGATCAGAGTGTAGTGAATCTGTGGAATGCTCTCCCACAGACTGCTGTGGAAGTCACGTCCATGGATATATTTAAGGCGGAAGTTGATAGTTTCCTGATTGGTCAAGGCATCAAAGGATATGATGAGAAGGCAGGTTTGAGTGGGATCTGGGATCAACCATGATGGTGTGACGGAGCAGACTTAATGGCTGAATGGCCTAATTCTGCTCCTATGTCTTATAGTCTTATGGTCTTATGGTACTGTGGAGAGCATTCTGACTGGCTGCATTATTGTCTGGTATGCGGGGGGGGGGGTGGTTTGCTGTGGAGGGAGGCGTGGGTGGCTACGGCACAAGATCAAAAGAAGTTGCAGAAACTTGTAAAATTAGTCAGCTCTATCATGGCTATTAGCATCCTTGGAATCCAAGACATCTTCAAGGGGTGGTGCTTTAGGAAGGTGATGTCCATCATTAAGGATCCCACCCACTTAGGACATGCTCTCTTCTCATTGTTACCATCGGGAAGGAGGTACAGAAGCCTGAAGGCGCACACTCAGTGATTCAGGAACAGCTTCTTCCCCCTGCCATCCGATTTCCAAATGGACACTGAACCCATGAACACTACCTCACTACTTTTACAGTAGTTCTGTTTTTTTGCACTACTTATTTGAACTTAACTATTTAATAGCTTTAGGAAGGATAAGGCAAGGGAACATGAACTAATCACCATAGAGGGATCAGAAGTGGAGAGTGAGCAATTTTTAAGTTCCTGGTTGTCAAGGTCTCTGAGGATCTAACCTGGTCCCAACATATCAATACAGCTGTAAAGAAGACAAGACAGTGGCTGTATTTCATTAGGGTTTTGAAGAGGTTTGATTTGTCAACTAAAACACTCGGAAATATCTATTGATTCGGACATATATGTACTTAATTGAACTCAATTTTTTCTCTAAATTTATTCGTCATGCATTTCATTGTACTGCTGCTGAAAACATAACGGATTTCATGATATATGCTGATGATATTAAATCTGATTCTGATTCTGACAAGCAAAAAGGAAGTTATACTACATGAAAAATAATGATGTAGATCCTAATCCAACATCACATTATTTTGCCAATATTCCCCTTGACTCCTGCTGGATTCCAGCACTTGTTTACACACTAACACCAATTTACAGTAGCTAATAACTCTGCAAAATGCACAGATTTAGGATGTAGGAGGAAACCCCTGCAGGGAGAATGTGCAAACTTCTGCACTGACAGAACTGGAGGCAGGATCGGACTTGAGGCATTTGAGCTGTGAGGTAACAGCTGTACTAGCTGCCCTTTCAGACTAACGTTCAATTCTTTCCTCTGACTCAGGGTTTAATGCATCACGGGCACACCAAATAATCAGATTTATGTGGGCAGAAAACTGTTGCGACAGACTTTTGGAAAGTTTAGCAGGAACATTCTGAGAGTTATTAGTAGCCACTGAAAATCAGGAGAGGGAATTTAATGCTGCACAGCTTAAATATTGACCTGTTTACACTATTGACCAAATTTCAAATTGTCTCCACTGTAAGCAGTTTTGTTCTTTACAAAATATTTTCTTGTAAATTAATGTGTTATAACATATAATAAGTCATTGATTTATTGGTATTTATCATGTATTTATCTTGATAATGGGCATTGCTCTGCAAATATACTTGACTGTTAGGCAGCAATAAAAAGTCTCCATCAATAGCTCCAGGTCAGAAAATGAGAAATGTATAGGCAATTTTAATTACATGGACTTTATTTTGATTGCTTCAGTAAAAGTACCGGAAGATATTTTATCCATTTAGTTTAAATGGACACATATCCTTCAGCACATTTTAGTTAGACTCAACATCAATTTTTCCAAAGTTTAATAATTTATTTGAATTGTTTCACGGAAAACTGATGTGCATTGAAATTGAACTAATTATTTTCATTTGTATTATGATAAAGAGCTTGAGGTAATGGAAGGTCAAATACTATGTTGACCACATAACAGTATGTTTTCTTTCAACAAATTCATCTTTTGATGTATTGTACTACACTTTTCAAAATTATGTGAACCATACATCATTGTTAACTAAACAAACAAACTTGAGCCTGTAACTGCTGTTACAGCTTAACTCTAGGCAGCTATAAGTTAACTTCTAACCGACATGAAAATAAGTCTTAAAATTATTGCACAACACTAAGAAAATCTGAGATCTTTAATGAGAGAACATCACATAGAAATGAAAAGATCATTTGCTGACATTATGAATATAATGCTATCTTTTAAGTTATGCAGATTTCAGATCTTCTGCTTTTAATATTTCCTTCAAGTAATTTCAGGTTGAGTAACTTTTAGATTAACAATTAAGAACCAGCCCAGTGAAACATTCTTCTATGTAACAGCACTTTGCTAGAGCTTCCCCTGCTCCCACCCTTCACAATAACTGGCTTTGCAACGGTTCCTCCTGGGACATTTATAAATCTTGAACTAGCAACAGGACTGCCATTGAATACCAGATGCCTGAAAAAGCAATCTGAGAATTAAAGGCCTCTCACTCTGCTGAGTGTCTGAAGAGAACTTTTACTTTCTTGAATATGCTTGGATGGAATCAGATGAATTGATGTGGCTTCTTCATAATCTCGTAGAATTATCCCGCACCAAAGGAGCCCTTACATCCCAACACATCCATAATAATTAATGGGCTTACCTGAGCTAGTTCCCATTGCCTGCATTTAATCCGTTTCCCTCGAAGACTTGTCTATCTATTGACCTGGCTGGATATCTTTTAAACATTGTACTGTTACTGGCTCTACCACTTGCTGTCCTGATAATGCCACTTATATTCTCATCCAAATTACAATTATACAGAAATGACAGATAACAAAGGGCCCCACATTGACTTCTGAGACATACAGATATGATTAGTCACAGTCTTCCCATCTGAAAGGCAACCGTCCCCTACCACCTTCTAACTCCTTCTGTCAAACCAATTTTGTATCTATTAATACAGACCCTGGATCCTATGTGACCCAGCTTTCAGGTTCAGCCTACCAAGCAAGAACTTGTCAAAGGCCTTGCTAAAGTCCATGTAAACAATCTCTACTGTCCTGCCCTTATCAATCCTTCATCTCTTCAACAAACTCAATTAAATTTGTGAAACATGATTTCCCACTCACAAAGCCATACTGACTTTCCCTAATCAAATCTTGCCTTGCCACATACAGACAGAGCTATCTCTCAAAGTCTCACCCAGTAATTTCCCACCACTAATGTTAGGCTCACTAGCCCAAAGTTCTCTGTCTTGTCCTTACAGTCTTTAAGTAAAGAAACAACATGAGCTGCCACCCAGGTACTTCACCTGTTGTGGTCAAGGATACTAAAATATTTTCTGCTACTTCTTCATTTGCTTGCCACAATGCCCGAGAATACACTTGGTCAGCCCCTGGAGACATATTGAAATATATGAGGTTTATGACTGTCAAATAGCAGCTGAAAGTTTTAGGAAAGAAACAGGATGTATCAAGTTCTGATCGTTTATTCCAAGAAGGATGTCAAACAATTTAGTCCTGGGGATTCTGAAGCACCTAAGTAGGGTGAAGAAGCAATTTCAACCAGGGCCTCCACTGCAAATTATTGTTGCATTTAAACACACGTTGCAAATATTTGCAATGGAAAATGTGTCAACTGGCATCACGTTAGAGTTCAGGGGTTCAGGACAAGGGAGGACCAACAGTTGGAGGACAAGAATCAAAAAGGTATGGATCCTTGAAACATTTAGTAAGTTGGGCAGAAGCTGTGGAAGAAGTTAATGTTTGTGAGAAAGAGAGAAAACTAATTTGCTTTAAGTTGCAGAGGAGTGTGGGAGGGATGAAACAGTCTTTACTAAAGAGAAGCAAAAGTTTCTGAGGTGATAAGTCATTGATGAATCTATCAATTTGATAGGTTAACAAGAGAAGTTAGAGATTAGGAAGATGGCCTGTGGATGGAGGTTATAGCAAATATGGGAGAGTCTGGTTCACCTGGGAGGGCTGGGATGAGCTCAGGTTGGTTAATTAAATAAGTGAAGGAGACCATAGCATTTGGGACGTCCAATAAGAGAAAGAGTCATGAGGTTGATACATAGGTAAATTAAGTAGTTGATGGAGACGATGGCTGAAGCAGGTTCAAAGCTCGAGTCACAAGGATCAGCAGTACAGTTAGGAAGTTTTCGTCTATCATGTGTTTGAGGTGTAAATAGTTTTTACAACACTGAAGAATCCTCTTATGTTGTAGTTATCAATCTGTTACAGCATCTCCTGTGCACCTTCTCCCAACTATCTGTTCTCCAAGCCATGTGTTTTTAGTTGTTAGTTTTCAGATGCTGGTAGAAATGTTCCTGCCTCATTGAAGTTTGGTGATTCCAGTCCAGGATCCCTTTTCACTTGCAGTTAATTAGCTTCTGATTCCCAGTTATCTTCATTAAAATAGTCCTTACAGTGGGCTTCATGGAAGTGTGACCAATGTGAGGTCTATGTTGTTGTTGTTGATTCAGAGTCATCCTTTTGCTTGTGAGAGGTCCCAGTGCCCCACCAAACACCTTCTGCCCTACCAGTGGCAGAATCTGTGGAGTGCATACACTGGCTTCAACACCTACCTTATACCACTCTACCCCAAACTGCAATGGAAGCATGCCATCCTCAACCTGAGGATATGAAGGAAAGTTCACATAATGCTTTGGGTGCTGCCTCACCGAAGTCCGGTACAATTGCAGTACAATTTTGGAGAACATAGAGCAGCATAGCCCAGGTCAAGCCCTTCAGTCCATGATGTTGTTGCAAAACTAATAAACGAAAGACTCCTAATTAATCTAATCCTTCTTCCCTGCATATAGACCACACCCCTCTCTTCTCTGCACATTCATATGTCTATCTAAGAGTCATTAAATGCTCCCATGCTATCTGCCTCTGCCATTACCCTGACTCTACATTCTAGACTCGCCATTCTTTGTGCAAAAAAAAATTGCCTTGCATATCTTCTTTCTACTTTCCCCCTCCCACGTAGTACTAGATATTTCAATCCTGGGAAGAAGATATTGGCTCTTTATTTATGCCTTATATAATTGTATAAACTTCTATGAAATCTCCCGACAGCCTCTGCTGCTTTAGAGAAAACAGCCTCATCTATTCCAACATCTTCTTACAACCCATGTCCTCCAAACCAGGCAGCATTTTGAGAAACCCCCTCTGCATCACTACCAAAGCCACCTTTCTATAATGAAAGGATAAGAAATGAATGTAATACTGTACACTAAATGTGACCAAACAAGAATTTTTCTAGTTTTTAAAAACTCATTTTATTCCAAATCTCAATCAACGGTAAGGTATTTGCCTTCTTAATTGATTCAAATTAACTTTCCATCCTTCACGTTC
This sequence comes from Hemitrygon akajei, assembly GCF_048418815.1. NCBI lineage: Eukaryota > Metazoa > Chordata > Chondrichthyes > Myliobatiformes > Dasyatidae > Hemitrygon > Hemitrygon akajei. Next base: position 41,821,979 of record NC_133133.1, read on the forward strand.
AAGAAGACACAAATCCTTCTGAATAATATTTAATTGCTTCTCATCATGATTTTCAGATTTTCTATTCTTCTCACCAAAGTAATTAAAATGACAGTGTCTACCATTATTTTCCATGTACCACCTGGCTGCCCATTTATTTAATCTGCCAGTATCACCTTGAAGCTCCTTTCCATTTTCTCAGTGCTTACTTCATAAAATCAAACCTCCTCAGTGTGAATTAGGTAAAAAAAATTGTGCTGATTTTACTTCCAAATATGGTCGTCTTTGAGGAAAGTAAACATTGCAGATGCCTGAGAAACTGATGATTTAGAAAATCATTGTTCCTTTGTAACATAAATATCAGTGGCAGATTTTGCGAGGTTCATAATGTTATCTTGATATGGACTGAAT